>NC_086226.1:8470699-8787348 GCF_035770615.1 Melospiza melodia melodia
TTCACTTTGCGCCGGGGTGGGGTAGGGGGGAAATGTATATTTTAAAGATAAACGGGTAACCATGGCAACAGCACAACTCCGGGAGAAGCCGGGAAGAGAGGAGCGGCTGGAAAGGAGGGAAAGGTAGATAAGGGACAGGCTGGCAATAGGTCTTACTTAGGAAGCAGATCCATCTGCGGGAGGAATGGTGCTGCTGCATCCCGAGCTGCTGTAGGAGCCCCCAGTTTCATAAGGGTGCTCCAACCTGGAGACGGGTCACCCCTGGAAAAAGCAGGCCCAGGAGGCTGGGACAGTGAGCAAGGGAAGGTGAAAAAAAGTCAGGAAGTCCCTACAGCCGACATCCCACGGGATAAAGCTATTGGGAAAACTTCTAAGTGGGCTGGTGGTCAAACTGCTGGAGGGAGGCTCACAGCCACGGATGTGCAACAGCCAGCTTGACTTCCATCCATCATAATGCAGATCTATGGGGATGGACACCAGTCTGGGATGTCCAGGACCCCTGGGGAGGAGCCCTTCTCCTCCTGCCCATCTCCCTCACCACATCACTCGACCAGGTGAGAGCAGAGCCATCCAGGGGCCCAGCCACGGCAGGAGGACGCGGAGCTTGGGGCTGGACACCACGAGGAGGATGGACATCCCTCCTCCCAGCCTGTGAAACCAGACCTCCTGAGCTCCCAGGGCTGCAGAGGGCCCCCAGCAGCACCCTCTGAATGCCATCGACACAGTGGGGGTGTGACAGCAGTGCTGGGGCTGTCCCAGCTTGGCACAGCTCTGAGAAATCTGCTGCCCACCAGGGCATTTCCCTTCAGGCTCAAGGCCTGCCAGGTATGTCCTGAGCAACCATGTCCTCACCCCGTGCCCAAGGATGCAATTCCCCAAGCTAATACATCTAAGAGACAGAAAGCATTTCCTGATGTTCAGATGCAATTTTTCTTGCCTGATTTCATCCCCTTCCTCTCAGTGAAGCTACCAGGAGACCCTTAAGACCCTCCCTCCTCCTCCCAAGTTCTTGCAAGCAGGCAAGTTCCCCCTTTTACTCCTTCCCCACAGACTTTTCATCACTTCTGCCCATTTCTGGAGTACCTTTGCATTTCCAGCAACTTTATGGTGTCCAGGAAATCACAAAAGCACTGTTCACAGGAGAGAGGCCTGATCCAGATGGGTCCAGCCTCCAGATGTGTCCTTGCACAAGACCTGTGTGTGAGCAGCAGGTGTTCAGCTGCTTCCCTCACAGAGTGCAAGGGCAGGGTCAAGCCTTACCCGTGCTCTCGGCCTTACCTTTGCTGTTAACCTAAATAATAGCAGCAAAAACAACCTCCAGCCTCTCTCCTCCACCTTGGCTTCCTCCCCAAGTCTCCAGAGCCCGCTGTTTCTCCCTCTGGTAGCAACTGAGCTCCTCCTGCAGCATTAAATCAAAGTGTATTTAGCATTAGGTAGAGCCACCAGAAACCTCTCAGGAGGTGAATTCAGGGTGCCTAATATCAAGTTGTCTCAATTTAGAAGAAGAAGAGGCTGTGCTGTTGAAAAGGATGTGAGCTTCACAACTGGGGGAAAAAAAATTACTAGAGCAGAGAAGAAGAAAGTTTTCCTTAAAGGGAGCACAGCATAAGTTTCCTTCTTTAATAGGCTCCTGCAGTTCTAGGAATAAAACAGGAACTCTCCTATCGAGATCTTAACCACAGGTATGGAAAATGCATGGGGAGCCATGGGCTGTGCTTCGAAATGACAGACAGCTGTGTGGGATTATATACCAGCATCAAATTAAGATGCTGGTATAGCAAACACAATGAAAACAAGCACTTGCACAATATCCAGAATGGACAAAGGATGATGAATGCACATCTGTAACTAAGAGTGTAAAGAGGATATGCCAGCAGTTTCGGAATTGAAAGGAATGAGATGCAACATAAGGCATTTAGACATCCTCTTCCAAGGAACTCTGGAAGAAAACCACAGGTCATCTGTCATGACCCCCTCTGCAGCGCAGCCCTCTTGTGTGAAGCAGGGAGCTGCATCTGGTTTCTGCTGAATGGTGTCCAGTATTTGACTGGAGCATCTTACAGAAAATCATCCCTTGCTTTTAGACGTGGAGAAATTACCACGTCCCAGAAATTACCACATCCCTGGGATTTTGACTGAATGTCTGGTCACATCTTCTGCTGCAAATGTGGGCCTTACATTTCACTGGAATTTGTCTGACCTTAATTTCCAGTTGTTGGCTCTTTTGTTCCTTTCCCCATGTGATTGAAGAGGCTTTCACACCTTGTATTTTCTTCCTGAGAAGGTACTTACACATGGCAATCAGTTAAATCTCAATCTTTTTGATGAGCTAAACAGATCAAGAATTTTCAGTCTGTCATTGCAAGGCTGATTTTCTTCCAGCTCCGCAGTTTTTTCGTGGCTCTTTCCTGCACTGTCTCCCACTTGCTCAACTTTGATCATCTCATTTTCCTGCCCTCATCTTTCTTCCCAAGAGTTTTGCTCATAATTCCCTAGAAGCATGGAAAATTAGTCTTTCTGAAGTATTGAGAGTGTGTGTGTGTATGTGTGTGTGTTTCCCTAGCCAGGACCATGCTCCAAAAGATGACATAAATGAAATAAAATTACAATTGCTGGCATTAAGCAATCGCCAATTTCCAAAAGCAGGGATCTCACGGATCACTTAATGCCTGCTATTTATCCTGACACATCCATTACTGACACAGTGCTCCTCTGGATGGGTGCAGCATCTCTGGTGTTGGGATAGACAGCATCTCTGATTTTAAGCTCTTGCCTGAAGGTTCCTTGGAGGGGCACAGCATCTTGAAGGGAGCACCTAGTTATGGACACATAGCTGTCAATTTGTATGGCTCTTTGTCTGTAGTGCCCTTCCATGGGGAAAAAATGAGGAACTTGGGGGGTTAGAGAATGGAATTTGACCCAAACTTTCTCTGCCTCAGTTATCTCAAGTACTCCTCTCTTTCTTCCAGCCTGGGCTCCTTTCCTAGACTCCTTTCAGCCCCTTCCCCACCTCATATGCCCAATACACCCCTTGAACTTTATAACAGAATGCAGGAAGCTATGCAGGGTCAGCCCTTGCACTTCAAATTCCTTCTCTTGGCTCCGTCTAGGGAATTGTGCGGTTCAGTATCATCCCGGGATGTTATTAATGTGTTGTTTACTTCTCTGTCCCTGTCATTAATAAAGATGTTAAACTAGACCAGCTCTAACATCGATCCCTGTGGCACCTTCTAGAAACCTTCCTCCCCGTGCAGAACCCTGCAGTTTATCATGGCCCTGTGTTTACACACCTCTTAGCCAATTTCCCGTCAGGTGTCTCTGCTTGTATCCACTCCAATTCGAATTCATTTGCCAGGTACGGTTTTGCAAGGCACTCTATCAAATACTTTATTAAAGGTGGCCTCTAGATACTTGCATTTTTCTTCCCTTTAATACAAATGGCTCCATCTGAAGAGATAACACGCAGGCTGGTGTACACATTTGGAAGGAGATAGGGCCACATTTGGCATACAGGCAGTGGTTATCAGCACCAGTGTTTAAGTTTGGGGGTGTTGGGGAATGCTAATTGAAATTGTCCGTGTTTTTTGAAGCCAGGGATTTGATTCTGGCCACCTTTCCTGGGTGGGAATGTGTTTGTTTTGTTTTGCTAATTTTTAAGAAGTAACCAAACAACAGATCTGTGAGAGGTTCTCAAAGTGCTTTGTGAGACTAAGTCAGGTGTATATCCTGGAAAACCCCAACTTGCAAAAAAAATCTACTTTGGGAAGACTGGCACACCTGGAAAATTTGGACCAAATCTAGCAAAGAAGGGCATGGGAGGGGATACCTGACCAGGGCAGTGTTACAACGTGAATGTTTTCAACATAAACGCCAAATGTTTGGTTTCCAGATTGTAGCGCCTATGTGGGCAGTGGGAGGAAACCATGGACTTGCCATGTGGATGGGCCTGAGGCGTTGCTGTGTCTCCATGCCCTTTGTCTGGGAGCAGGGAGCCCTGGTCCCTGCCCATGGGTCAGTCCTGGCTGCAAGGGCTGGCTCCTGGCTCACTCTAACTCCATCCATGCTGCTGGGGGCCACAGCCAGCTTTTGCAGTCTGCTGGCCTGGGAGAGACTCTCCAAACCTGTGTGATTTTCCTCCAACCCAGCAGAGAGCTGCCTTCTACAGAGCTGTGGATTGCAGGGGGAATAGTGCCAGGACAAACCTTGCAGGGCCTGCAGTCGATAAGCATCTCGGCAGGTCAGAGAGGGATCACATTCCCATTGCCCTACTTCATCTTTTCCCTCTCCTTCCAGCCAGGCTCTCCATTACAAAACGTACAAGCCAGGCAGAGCCCATCTCCCCTCATTCGTGTGCGTGCTTGTGTGTGTGTGTGTGCAATCATTTTTCTCCTCTGTCAGAAGACAAAGCTGGCTTGTAAAAAACCCATTAATCTGAGCCCATGCCTCGTGCTCCTTTTCTGCTGTGCAGGACTCCAGAGGAAGTGCTGAACGAGGCATTCTGCTGTGCTAATGCCTCCTAATCTTCCCCTCTACCCTGATAGTCTCCAGCAAACCCTTGCTGAGCACTGGGGCCATACGTCTTCACGGCTGCTCACCAGGGGCATCATTAGGAAAGGGCTCTTAAATGGCTTGACATTCATGGCTTCCCAGAGGAATGGAGCTGCTGACAGATCTCTCCATTTGGAATATGAAATCTATTTGTTCAGATGCATAATGACCGATTTGTCTTCTCAGAGGAGCTGCTGCTGAGTCCTGGGACTCAGTTGTGGTGCTGCAGGCCAGCAGCTGCATGCTGAGACCACAGCAGAGCCAGCCCTAAGTGATGCTGATTAGAGGAGGGGGAAAAAAAACAGCCCTGAGGGGGCAGAGGTTGCAGGAGAACTGCAGTCCAGGGATGGAGAAGGTCTGGTGAAAGAGGCTGTGCAGGGATCCAAGCCAGGCAGTGTGCTGGAGCTCACTGAAGCTGGAGGGGAAAGAAAGGCAGCAGAGCCATCCTGGAGGAGCTGCTGGGTCGTGCTGCCATCTCCTGTAAGGAGCCTTGACCATGGCCTCGTTTTCTTGTCTGCAAGCAGCACCTGGGCACTCAACCCACACTGCACCAGTCCTGACACCAGGTGGGAATGGACACTGCTGGTTCTTCTGCTGCTGGCCAGAGCACTGTGGAGAGCAAAGTGGGACAGCAAACAGCATCACAGTGCAATATTAGGGGCACAGTGCTTCCAGACCCAAGGCTTCACCAGGAAAGGTCACACCTTCCCTTCCTCTTTCATCCCCTCAAAGCCTCGAGCAGCTTCAGGGCAATGAAGGAAGCTCTGAGGCAAGGAAAGAGCAGAAATTCCTGATGGGAAAGCAGAGAAGTGACATCAGAACCCAGAAGGTGATGAGGAGGCAGAGAAGGTCACAGAATCACAAAATCAGAGAATGCTGGTGCTGGAGGGGACCTCTGGAAATCATCTAGTGTGACCTCCCTGCTAGAGCAGGACATTGCTCTTGGGGTGATGCAGTCAAGAGTAAAAGAAGGACACAAAAAGGGCAGATGTTAGAAAAGCTTCACCTGAAACAGGGGAGAAATCAGATCCCTGGGGAAACAACCTGGAAACAAGACTTGTTCTGCAAGTGACCTGCATGGATCCAGCATTCCAACAGGTTGTAAGGATTTCCTGAGGGATAAGGGCAGAAGATGCCCTAAGCACTGAAAGCTTCATCCCAGCCTTCATCAAGGGTGCAGGGAAGGACCTCATTTCCTGTCACCCTCATACTGCAGCTGAATGAGACACTGACCTCTACCACTGAGGTGTGGGATTTTCACTCCTAGGGGAATCCCAGCATTTCAGTGTCTGCTTGTTTTTCCCAAAAGGGGTGGAAGAGTTGCTGTTTTGAAATTTTCCACGAAGCGATAATTAAACAAACAAACAAACAAAATCAGTAACAACAGAAAATTTGGACAGCAGCAAAAACAGTTTTGGTGCTGTGAGAAGGTCTGGCAGGGTTGAACCTATGTGGTGCAGGAATGTGCAGACTGAGGGGTTATGGAAAGCTGGTGAAACGTTATTCTCAGGTTTGAGGTCCCCTCTAACCCCCTGACTTGGCATCAGCAAGTCAGAAGAGAAAAAGGCATCTCAGGACAATGCAGTACCTGCTAGTTCAATGCCAAAATGTCTGTACTTGGTCTGCCTCCCAGCTTCCACCACGGATGAATTCTTTTTCAAAGCAGGAAGCAGCTGAGGATGCCTGGGCTTGTCTCGTGCCAATGGGAGGGCTTCCCAGGCACACAGAGCCCTGACTGCTGTGAGTGCTCCAAAGCCAGCTGCCTGCACCATAATTGAATCAGAGGAACAGGAGGGAAGAGCCACATCTCTGCTCTGCTGTGTCCCATCAACACACGAGTTGGCTATCTGGAGCTTGGGGCTCTTCCAGGGAGCCCTTGGCAGCGCTGCTCACGGCATTGTTTGCCTCTGTAATTACAAACAACACCAAGGAGATGCCTGGGGTGCTCAGGGCCACCTTTCATGCTGGGATTTCTCTGTTTGCATTGGGTTATCAGTGTACCATGAATTTCTGGGCGTGCAGATCAGGACAGACGCCAGCTGGGGAGCAGAGAAGGAGAGAGCTGCAGAGAATGCTGGGCCCCTGGATGCTCCCAGAAGACAAGCCCAGGTCTAGCACTTGTCCTGGTCACTGTAGTTAGATGAAGGGTCACTAAGGGTGTTCCTGTAGCTTCCTGAGGCACCACTGGGTGTGCAGCCAGGTTGGATGGGGAGCTGGAGGATATGAACATACTCTGTGGTTGGGGTAGGGGTTGTGTGGTCTGGTTAAAAATCAAACCAGCCTGAAATGTATCATCTCCATTGCTACCTCCCATGGATCCACAGGCCAATCTACCACCTGGACTTTGGTTTCCTCCTTATCCTGCTCTCAGATTAAGAGGAGAATGCTGGTGTTGCTTCACCTGCACCCCTGTGCTGCTGCAGAGCTGTGGAAAGAGCCCTGGAGCAGGCAGCAAGAGGCAAGGGCAGCTCCAGCTGGGAGCAGAAGAGAAGGGAGCCGGAAGCACAGCTCAGCCAAGGCACCCAAAATGCCTGTGTTGGTTGCAAACAGCTCTCAGGTGGGAGTGCAGAATGGGTGTAGAAATGCAGGCAGACCCAGACTGAATGCTTGCCTTTGGCCACAGAGAAGGGAGCAGGAGCTCTGCTCCAGCCAGACCCAAACTCAGGCTCAGAGCCACATCCATTCCAGGATGAGCCATGGTGACTGTTGTACAGCCTGGCTTGGTCTGTGTGGGCAGAGGATGCCCTGGTGGTGTGTCCATCCAGGGCTGGGAGCATGTGTGCCAACATTCACCCCGGCCTGGCTGATCCATGGGAAGCTGGCACCCTGCAAGTCTGAGTCCCCAGAGAGAATCTGGGGCAAGATTCAGTGAGGCCCAGATGACTGTGAGAGGAAGGAGAGTGGCTTTCTCAAACTGTACAGAGAAGTATCACTCCCAATACAGCAGCAGAAACATTGATGTCCCTGGGACTGAAGCAGCTCCTATGCGTGTGGATGGGTGAGGATGCAGCCTTGTGTGTCTTGGAGGTGTTGGAGCAGCTCTGTGAGTGACAGACAGAGCTGTCAGGCACTGCCCTCCAGGGACTGCTGGCTTAGCTCCTGTGTGTGTCAAACCATGGGTGTCCCAGCAGCCCCTGTGTGTTTGAAGGCTCTGCTGGAGAGAGGCTGCCTCCTTCACCAGCCACTCACAGCAAAGGAAGAGTGACCCAGCACCCAAACCAACCCAGTGACCAAAACCCTTCCTTAGCAGGCTCGTCCCTGTGCACGAGGGTGAGAAAACAAGCAGCATGTCAGACAGATGTTGGCTAATGAGCTGGAAGGTGCCCAGGGTGCAGCCTCCAGCTGGAGTCACACCAGAAGCTCTGTGCAAGTGCGATAAAGCCCGGCTGTAGACATTCAGTGGGCAGGCTGTGAAAGGCAGCTTTGAGGCATTTCAAAACCAAGTGAATTGAGTTCATCCTAGTCGGCCCTTACAGGGTGCTAAGACATACAATCTTACCTGGTTGGTGTCAAAGTTCATTCTGGGGCAGTTTAATTGTGGAGGGAGTGTTGGAGTTGTGCTCATTTGGGTTTTTACCCCTCTCTCCCTGCAGCTCTGCTCCCCAGCACTGTGGGACACCACTGTATCTCTTTGGCAGGCTGTTACCTAGGTCCTGGTGCCAGAGGTGAGCACAGCTGCCCGTGGAGCTTGTCTTCCTAAAGGCATTCCTGAAGGAGGTGGCCTGGCCTCCCTGAAAAGGGTCTGCTGCCTCCTTACCTTTGTCCTGATCTGTGGATGGTTTCAGACCTTGCTGGCATTCTCACAACAAGCTGTACTGCCTCTCTCAAAGTGAAGTGTTTTCAGACAGAGAGTGGGATGTTTTTGTGTACTCAGAGCTTGGAAAACTTGCACTGGGCTTCTCGTGTAACTATGGGAAGAGAAATGAGAATAAACAGATACCTGTGGTCATTTAGAGTCCTGATATGTGACTCCAGCCATGTCCCTGCTGGAGGCTTGTCAGCCCTGAGCAAGCACAGACAGCACCGAGGGTCCCCAGCTCCTCCAAAGACCTTCTGTGTCACTGCCATTAGAGCACAAGGATAGGCCCCACCAGCCTGGTTCTGCTGTTCACTGTGAAGTCTCCTCAGGTGGGAGTGTCTCTTCATCCTCAGCAAGGAGCAGCTGCAAAGGGTTTTGACACACCAGGAGCAGAACAAAGCCAAAAGCCAAAATGGAACCCTCTATCTCCCTATGCCCTGGGGGCCTGCATTGCACCCAGCACTGCTCCACAGGGACAGTTCCCAGCTGGGGGACATGGTGGCTGTGGGGGCTGAAGGAGGATGCTCAGTGAGGGTGAAGACCTCCTTGTCCTTCTCCAGTTTCTCCACAAACAAACGGGGCAATGGTACACCTCAGTGATCCCACTGATCCTCAGCTATAAAGCCATCACATCCCTGCTTTGTCCTCTCTGCTCCATAGAAAGCAGCTACTGTGGTGCTGGACAAAGCTCCCAGGATTAGTGTAAATCAGAGGGTGTCTAGGTGGTAGAGAAGGGAAAACCTCAATGGATGCAGGAAAGGTGCTCAGACACCTCATCATCACTGCACTGATGCACTCATTTTTTTCTCTCTCCTTGTTGCCCTCCATCAGAGCACTTCCAGGTTCCTAGGAGCATCAGCATCCCAGGACCACCTTGCAGTGCTCAGCCCTGCTCCTGCAGAGGCACAGTGTGTTTGCAGACCCGGCTCCACATTGTGCAGCATTTATTGCTCCAGGAGCAGAGCCAAGCTGCAAAGTAAGTGCCTGTCTCCTTTACTGCTGGTTTCTAGCAATGAAGGAGTGCCATAAACTTTATGCTAACTCCCAGGTGATAGCTGCAGAGCGGAGGGACATCCTTGCTATATTTTTTATTTCCCCTCTTTGATGTGGCATGTTGTTTCCACTTTAACTGTGGTACAAGGGACATCTGTATGGAGGATGGCTCTTTTCCCTCTTTGCTGCCCTTTAGCAGCTCCTATTGCCTTTCTCCACCTGAGCTCCCTGTGCAGAGTGATTTATCACTGGGTAGAGAGTCAGGGGACCACAGGGAGGAGCCTGATGGAGGACCTATGTGAGTGATGTGAACGGGCACCTGAAGCCTGCCAGACACCGTGTCCAGCTTTGTTCCCCTGCAGACGCAGGGCAGCTTGTGTAAAACACTCGTTTTGCAGATGGCAGAGGCATAAGGGTCACATTTGTGTTACAGGGCAGAGACAAAGCCCATCTCTTGTGTCTGTAGCCACGGGAGAGGGCTGGGTTTGTGGCTGTGGTTGGCAGCCTGGCAGTGCCAGCAGCCAGGAGGAGGGGACAGCGTGGTGCAGTCTGCTACAGGGTTATCCCTGCACTGCTTTTGCTCCCCAAACCTGAGCTTTGTGTGCACACCCTGAAACAGGCAGCACCAACCCATGCTCCCACACACCAGAAATGGTGCTTAAAGGCTCAACATCAGTTTCCCCACGACTCCTCCCCAGCTCATCCCTCCCCAGAGTGTGCCAAGCTGCTCTGTCCAGCAGCACTTCTGCCCCTCTTGCGCCTTCCTGGCCACACAGGGGCCTTTTGTCTCTGCTCATTTGGTTGTTCAGCACAATGGGGCTTACAGGGACACCACAACAAACCTTCCCCAACCAGGCCCTTCTCAAACACCCCCGGCTGCTGCAGGGCTGTTGATGGATGCAATGCCTGGATCTGCAGGGGTCCTGCCAGCTGAAATCACCTGTGTTTTGGGACACCTCTGCAGTGACCCCTGGAGCAGGAGGGCTTGAGCCCGCTGGGATGCAGGGGGAGCTCTGAGCATGTAGGCTGTGTGCAGCCCAAGCGCTTTTATGCTTTTCTGTCCATGAAGAGTGACCTCAGAGGGGGCAGTTCAGAGGGAGGGGCTGCTCTTTACCCTGGGAATGAAACACCATAGGACACCTTGTCCTTCTGCTTCCCTTGAGGGCACGGGGAGATCACTCAAGCATGGTTAAAGGAAGTTTTTGTGGGGGCTCTGTGTGGTTTTTGGAGCTCCCCTCAGAGTACTCTTGGATAGCTCTCACCTTCTTTTGTTCTCTAGGATCCTCGTGCTGCTGCGGCTCCTTTTGTTTGCTGAGTTCTTGTTCTCCTCCTCCCTCTCTGGACTTACCATGCCAAATGGATTTTGATTGCCTTTAGCCAGAGATCAAGCACTGTTCTCTCTCATTAGAAGCAATATTTGTTGTACCAGGACTCGCATGACCCCAGTGCAGAGAACAATCCCTTTTACTGCTATGCAGAAGACAAATATTTGCTGGTACAAAACACTTTGGATGGTGTTATAGGGAAGATTTCTGCACACTTCAAACATGTGACAGAGCTGACATGCCTTTCCACCAAGTCACATGTACCCTGACACCTGCTCTATCGGTGAATTTATAAAACAATGGTTTTATTTTACAGGGAAAAAAAATTTTATTAAAAGTCTGCCTTTTGTTTTCTTTACTTATTATTTAATTTTTTTTCCCCTCAACTCTTGAACTGGAATGAAACCAAGTTTCTTAATTTTATTTTAAATGTATTTTTAGGTTGTGGGGAAAGAAATGAAAAGAGCAGTGCTCAAGACTGGCCAAGAGCCAACGATCACTTCTTGGTGCAGGAGGGATGAAATGAGTCTCAGCCAGGCTGATTCCCCCTTGCCTACCCTGAGTGCTCCAACTTCTGTGCTGTTGGCTACTTTGCATCACTGATTTTCATTAAAAGTCTAATCAAGGACCTGTTGAATTTTTCCATCAAGAATTTAATCAAAATCTATTCATTACTGTTACATATTTTGTCTTAAATTTTTTCCCTTTCTTTTTTCCCCTGAAGTGAAGGACAATGTCATTTGCAAGTAAAAAGAAAATTAATGGCCATTTCAAGTTGAGAAACTGAAATGGAAGAGGTATTTTAAGTGTGTTTTCCCTTCTGAATCTTCGTAGGAAGCAGCAAGTGATGAAATCAAGTTAAAATATTTTTCCGACTGCAGAGAGTAAGCTGGACTGTTAGGTTGGAGTGAAGGATCCTTTCCTAAAGTGTCTCATCCTGCAAACCAGAAATTCTGTGTGCAGCCACACAGAGAGGGAGAACCTGAGCGTGGATGCTTTTACAGGCTCCAGTTAGCAGCCCAACAGGAAAATAGAAATTTCAAAGGGAGGGCAGCAAGGTTTGGGTCTGTCCAGAACTGAGCCATTCTTTTACTCCAGGAAGCCTTCCCCAGCCTGTGGATGTGGAATCAGGAAAGGAGAAAAATGGGAGAAAGCAGGGTGGGGAAGACCTTGCTTGTAGTTGGCTTTTTCCAGGCGTGGTCACTTTTCTGTGCTGCTCAGTTTTAAAGTCTAATGAAACATGCTGATTCCTTAAAGTCTAATGAGATGTGCTGGAATTTCTTCTGCAAAAATAATTATCACCCTTAACCCTTCCCTAGCTGCTTCCAGTCCAGGGTTCCTACGCCTCCACCCAGTAACAGATCTTGTCTTGCCAGCCCTTCTGGGTTGATGATCTCCATTTGACAGGCAGAGGGAAACAAACCAGCCTTCCTGAAGACAATGGGTGTTCCTTCCCTTCCCTTCCCTTCCCTTCCCTTCCCTTCCCTTCCCTTCCCTTCCCTTCCCTTCCCTTCCCTTCCCTTCCCTTCCCTTCCCTTCCCTTCCCTTCCCTTCCCTTCCCTTCCCTTCCCTTCCCTTCCCTTCCCTTCCCTTCCCTTCCCTTCCCTTCCCTTCCCTTCCCTTCCCTTCCCTTCCCTTCCCTTCCCTTCCCTTCCCTTCCCTTCCCTTCCCTTCCCTTCCCTTCCCTTCCCTTCCCTTCCCTTCCCTTCCCTTCCCTTCCCTTCCCCTCCCTTCCCCTCCCTTCCCTTCCCCTCCCCTCCCTTCCCTTCCCCTCCCTTCCCTTCCCTTCCCTTCCCTTCCCTTCCCTTCCCTTCCCTTCCCTTCCCTTCCCTTCCCTTCCCTTCCCTTCCCTTCCCTTCCCTTCCCTTCCCTTCCCTTCCCTTCCCTTCCCTTCCCTTCCCTTCCCTTCCCTTCCCTTCCCTTCCCTTCCCTTCCCTTCCCTTCCCTTCCCTTCCCTTCCCTTCCCTTCCCTTCCCTTCCCTTCCCTTCCCTTCCCTTCCCTTCCCTTCCCTTCCCTTCCCTTCCCTTCCCTTCCCTTCCCTTCCCTTCCCTTCCCTTCCCTTCCCTTCCCTTCCCTTCCCTTCCCTTCCCTTCGCAGCAAAATGATGCTCTGGCACACAGACCCACTTGCATCCAGTGTTCATGCCAGGCTGGGAGGGAAAAGCAAGCACAGTCTGGCAGAAGGAAGGGCAGAAATGCCCCGCTCCAGACCTAGGGAAAACCACAGGAACTGATAAACAGTTGAAAGGTGGTGTCTGAGTGCACTGGGCAGCAGAAGAGGTTGGTACAGCATGTTGGGGCACATCACGGGCACAGTGAGCTGGGAACAGCTTGGAATTCATCAGACCTGTGTTTGGAAGTGAGCTGTGCCAGGAGAATTAGGGAGAGCCAAGCCCTCCTTGTCCAGGGCAGGGCAGAACAGCTGCCCCTTGGGGCTCCCTCCAGACACGGAGGGTTTTCCATGTTCTTTCCCAGCACAGTCTCTGTTCTCCCGTGTCTCATTCAGACCTGCAGGTGTGGACACCATTCTGAGGCTCTCAGGGGACGGGACTGTGGCACTTGGTCACCCACTCTCTTTGCAGCACCAAGGGTGTGGAGACTCCAGCAATGGGCAGGTGTTTGCCCTTGCAGCTACAAACCACCTCCCAAAAGCAGGATTTGTGCTCTCATTCCTGGCATCTTCCCGTTCCCTGTGCCTGCTGGGCAAAGGGTTTTAACAGGCTTCAAAACCTTCTGGTTGGCGGTCCTGGGTTGCTGGGTTGGCTCTAGTAATGTACTTCAGACAAAATAAGAATTTAATGATATGGTAAAGTTCTAAATAAAAAAATAAGGTGACCCTCAAATGCACATAGATACTTCAGTTTCTGTCTTCAACTCAACTGTGCTTAAACTGCTGAGCAGAAAGAGGGTTTGGAAGGTCTTTGAAGGACCCTGCAGTTACCAGGATTACCAGATTAGGTCTCCCAGGGCTCAAAACATTGCCTCATACATCACATGGTGGCTAACCCGAGAGCCAGGGAGAAGGAAATTTGGCTTGGTTTCTCATATATCAACTCTCTGACGCTTCTCTTAAAGGTACAATCTGCCCTTTCCCACTAAACAGACAAAACTGTGGCCATAATGGGTAATTCCTTTCCCCATCCAGCTGCTTGTGAGCTCGTAATGACACTGCAAAGCATCTCTCATTCTGCAAATTCTCCTTTTAAGACACTTTAGGGTCATTCTTTTTTATGGGAAGAAACAGAGAAGGGAGGAAGGAACGATCCTGAGGGAAAGAGATAAATAATCTTCAAAGAGAACAATTAGCAATCAATTGCAGCACTGCTGTAGAGCAGAGATAGACAGCATATTTCTGGCTTTTAATTCTGATTAATGAGAGAAAGGCCTGGCATTCCCTTTCTCCTTCCTTGAGAAACTGGTCTCCTGATTATGTCACAACTGATCTGCAATTGTTCTCCCTGAAGATTGTTTATCTCTTTTCTTCATGGTTGCTTTCTCTGGGACCTTAATAAATTGGATCCAGCCAGCAGCAGTGCTTGCTAATTTCCCCCTGAAGAGGATTTGAGTTTTTGTCAAGCTTATAGGGCACCTGTTTGCTCGGTCTTTGTTGCTTCTTAAAAGATTGTGTTTGAAACATCGCTTTCCAGCACTGCAGCATCAAGATTGCTGGTAGTTATGTGTTTGCACTGGATGAAATCAGCAGCAGGGCTCAGCATTGATCTCTAAATGCGCCACAGAGATGACCTTGGCCAACAGGATTTTTGTAGGATCAGAGTTTTATCAGCTATGGGGAGCACCTTGTTCTTCTCCCTCGCTTTTCAGAAAGGAGTGAGATGGGACAGGATTGCCAGGAGCTTGGAAAAGCCTCAGGCTGAGCCAGTAGGAGGCTGGACAAAGCTCCCAGGATTAGTGTAAATCAGTGGGTATCTAGGTGATAGAGAAGGGAAAACCTCAGGAAAGGTGCTCAGAGCCAGGCCCATGGCACAGCTGAACTCTCCAATGCAGGAGCTGCAGGTCCTGCGTCAGGGCTGCCTGAGCAGCTTGGGGTGCCTCTGGCATCTTTGTGGGCTCTGCCAGGACATCAGGCAGTCTGAGCACCAGCTCTGCACTAGATTTCTCTTGTGGTACTTTTCCTGCTTTCCTGCTACTTTATGGAGGTGCAGCGAGGCAGCCCCTCCCTGCCAGAGCCATTCTCTTACAGGTGCAGCAGTGGGAAAATGGATGGTGTCTGCTTTTGTGGGCAGCACAGAGGTTTTGATGCACTTGCTTACTGCTCTGAAAGTGAAGATTAAAGATTTCTTGCCTTCCTCCCTCCCCATTCTCAAGCCAATCCTCTGTGCGTGTGTGTACGTGTCTGCACGAGTGTCTGTGTTACTGCCTGCATGAACACAAGGGTCTATCTTGCATTAATGCAGTCAGATAAGGAGGTCTCCTTGGGGAATCATTCCCCACTGTTTTTATTTCTATATGACAAACATTGCGTGCTTGAGTGGTAAATGAGATGGTGTTATTTCTCCGACTTCCTTTATGTTCTTGTCCTAATATTCCCCCCTATTTCAAGCTGTTGCTACAAACCCTCTCTCTCTGCTCCCTCTTCTCTGTGGCTCTCATCCTTCAGATGTTTAGGCTAAATCTCTCCGTGGGGTCTGATGGGATCAGCTTCACAAACCTTCCTGCTCTTAGGTTACCTAGGAGAAAGGCCATGGGAAGGAGTGTTACCAAAGGCCTTGCTATCCCCAGGGCCGTATACTGTAACCTGCTTTGTGATATGACCATTTCCTCTTGGTTGGAGTGATGAAAGCTACACCCCTAAAAACCTGCATAAATATTTCAGCTGAAAAAGAAAGAAAAAAAAAAGATAATTTACAAAAAAAAAAAAGGGTCATGATGAGAATGGAGAACCAGCTGCACTGCCAGCTCTGCTGGAAAGTGTGAACTGGGATGTGGGCTCTCTAAAGGTCACCCTGAGCCAGAGAAAGCCTCAACTGAATTCAAAATACTTCCCCTTCTCACTGGCAGCAGCACATGTGTTTTCAGACAGTCTTTAGGTTTCACTCTTATTAATGTCATTTCCCCTTTGCATGCTCCAGGGCCAGTCCCCAGCCTGGGGATGGGAGCTCTCCCTGGTTTTGGGTTGCCTGAGCCTGGCGTGGCTGGATGGAAACAAAATTGTGTTTTCTCAGGATCCCAGCTGGCCTCACCTTCTGCAGCACTGACCATGCCATCAGCCAGGCTGGAAGTTCTTGTGGATGTTCCTTGCTGGGAATTCAGCACTCAGGACATAACACCTACCATTGCCCTGCTTGGGTAAGGAGACATCCTCCCATCACCTCATGGGAAAACCCTCTATAGGTGACAAAGCCACACAGCCCTCGGGACACCTGTGTGTTCCCAGGTCTGGGAGGAATAGTGGCTGCTTCCCTCTTTCCAGCATCAGAAGGGCATTCTTGGGCACAGAATATCCCAGGGAAAGGCATCCAGCTCTGCCTTGAAATGTGTCAGGGTTATTAGCAAGCAGCAGCCTGTGAATGACAAACCCCTTGATTTAGAATTAAATTTTATTTCAATCTATTCAGTGTTGTTTTTGAGGAAAAGAGCTGCTCACGCAGCTCTGAGCAATGCCTGGAAAATTTGGAATGGCAGAAGGCAGTTCTCCCTGGTCCTGAGCTGCGAGGTGAGTGTGACAAGCCAGACTGCTACCTGCAAGAGCCAGCTGAGCTCCTGAATGCCAAACACAACTGCATCCTGCCTCAAAACACATGAGAGGCCAGGCAGTGGTGTCACCATTGATAACCACAGCCTGAAATCACGTGTCAGGTTTGGGCATTCTCATCCCTTTTCCCTCATGCATCGCTGGCTTTTGCCCTCTTTTGTCCTGCTCAAGCATCTCCCTGATAGACCCAGCTGGCTGATGACCACTTCAGGGTGGGAAGCTTCCCCAGAGACCCACAGCACTCTTGGTGGTGCAGACAATAAGTTGTTGTATTTGGGGCTGAGACTGAAAAATTGAATCCCAGGGCACCGTGCCAGACCTGCCACTTGCAGCTTTCTCCTCTGGGCTATAAAAGATCTCTTGACAACCTGTCCCAGACATGGGACCACCAGGCTGGAGACACATCCTGGTTTGGGCAATGATGCTCCCTAATCCAGCCACCAATGCTGCAATTCCACTGTGTAAGTGTTGAAACTTGATCTGCCATCAGTAAGTTCACCTTCTCATCCGTGGAGAGAAATAAAGTTCTCATCTACCTGATCAACCTCACCCTACAGCAGAGAGCTCAAGGAAGGCTTCCATGCCTAGGAAAGGGAGGTGGAGGAGATTGGATGTGGCTGAAGTGCCCCAGATTTTGTGTCCAGCTACAGGAAGGTGGGACCTGTTGTAATGATGCACTGAGACCTCTCATCACCTTCCCACCAAATGACAGTGCAGAGCAAGAGAGCCTCAAACCCCTGGGAAGAAGAGTTCTGCCAAATCTGCCCCACAATTTCCACGAACTGCTGCTCCAGCCCAGTGTTCTTGCCTGGGGCAGGAGCTCTGAGGACAAGCCTTGCTTAGGGGGTGGATGATGTCTTGCTCTGGCTTCCTCCTGCTGCACATCCCTGTTGGACACGGTGATCTCACCACGGAGAGCAGAGGGATGGAGAACACTTCACTCCTCGGTGGGTGGCACTCATTACACAGAGCAAGTGCCTAAAAGCAGCAGGGCTGCGCTGCCTTTCTCACTAATGGGGAGGTCTAGCCTGAAGACTGCAAAAAGTGTTATTTTTGCAACTTCCATCCCTGCAACTACATGGAGTGTAACAGGGGAGATTATCTTGACAGCTCTCTCACCTCACTCTCTCATTACAGCTCATCCAGCAAGGATGGGGGCTGGGGGGGAAGTAGTGAAGCAATGTTAGGAGGCTGTGCATTTTTTATGGTTATGTCTTATGATGTGTTAATTTGCCAAATCAAATATATGTCTCAGCACTTCCACCTTTACCTCCTGCATGCCTGCAAAATAAATAGTCATATTAATCATACTTTGCCATTCTTCCCGGGGATTGGAAGGCAGTTTGCAAAGATGGGCTGGGCCAGCCTTGCTGCCTTGTGGGGAGGCTACTCTGAGGGAAACTGAGGCACGAGGAAAGTGGAGCAGCTTGGAATTGAGCTGATCCTCCACGCCAGCAGTGAGCAGTGGAGGGTGAGTTCGATTCCCACAGCTCCCTGTCCCCAGCTGGGAGGTGAAGAGCCAAAGGCAGAGTGGAGAGGACCCACAAAGGTTTCAAAACTGGGTCTTGTAAGCTCTCAGTGACTGCGTGGTGAGGGGTGGGCAGATAAGAGGTAGCAGAGAAAAGGAGCAATGAGGGAAAGCCATCCCCCAGTACATCCAAATGGGAGCAGAGCAGGATGTGATTGTTCAGCTGTGAGCTGCTGAAGCTGGAGTCAAGCAGCAGCTGGGTGTTGAGGGAAGAGGCTCCAGTACTTCAGCAGGGGTTTGTCCTCCTTCCCTCTTCCCTCTCCTCCCACCTGTCTACTGTAAAAAATTTCCTTCTCTTGCAGTCTGCTTTTCCTCTTTCTTAATCTTGGATGACTTCATTTACACTGGTTCTCTGTCTGCTGACACCTGCCATCAGCTCTGAGTCTCTCTCTGCTGGAGGAGCCTGTGACCCATAGGCTCCAGCATGGCAGAATAAGTTATTAATCAAAATAATGTCATCCAGCAGCATCGCAAGCCAGGAAAAAAAAAATTGCTGTAGAAGAGATGTTCCTAGGGATCTGCAATGAGAAATGTCACTGTGTCCATGATGATGTGTGTTCCTGGCCAGACACTTTCCAGGAAGAAATCAGCGTGGTACATTGAAGCTCACATTTTTGGGAGCATGGGACTCACTGAGATGTGAGCATTGCAACACTGAAGGCAATCTCCAGGTGGGTAAAACTCAGAAATCATGAGATGGAATAAGGAGCTCTCTGAGTGGTCTGCTTCACCACCAGGATATTGCACATGCAAGATGGAGCTCAGAAAACCTGAATGTACAAAAAATCCCTGTGGTCCTGAAAGTTCTACGTGCTAGGGGGAAGGTCAGAGAAATTTAGGTAAAGTCATTGCCTCATCACCTCTCCTGTGAAGGGCTAAGTCCATTCATGATCCTGCGCCCTCTGCAGACATCACAATGCACCCCTCCCTGAAGGCACCCATCACTGGATGCCTGGTGAGGACAGACCGAGCCAGGGTGCAGCTGGGAGAGGCCATTTCTTCAGGACATTACCCCTACTCCAGCAGCCTTTCAGGTAGAGCTGACTATAAATCAGAAATCAGTCTCCTTGATGGCTGGAAGTGAAGTGGCAAAGCTGTGCAGCCAGGGAGAGGATGCAGGACATGTTTGTCTGAGCAGGAGGTTAGAAAGAAAAGAGAAAGGCCTTGTGCTCTGCATGGGAGAGCTAACTCCTTTGGCGTGAGGACAGAGACACAAACAATGCCAAGCATGGCCCTGAGCCCCCTGGTTACAGCCAAAGCTACACTGGCTTCTCATCCAGGCATCTCCAGACCCCCATCTCTGGCCACACTGCTGCACCACTGCAGCCTTTGGTGCTGGCAGGTTTGGGCTGGGGAATGCTGACCTGCTGCTCCCCTAAGTGGTGCTCCAGCTTTCCATAAGAGAGACAGGGTGAAGGAGCATCACCAGCAAAATCCTCCAAACCCCTGTCCTGTTTCATACTGCAGGAGAGGCCTAACACTGAGTGTGGTGCCTCTCCTGTATGCTGGTCGCTGGGCCAAGGACTTGGAGCCACACATCATGGGGGATTTATCAGTCACATGGGACACAATCCCTCCCAAGGATGTCAGCTCCAGGGGAGATGGGTCACATCTGTCCTGTGCTTCCCATCCTGTGAATGACTCCCTCTCTTTCCCTCTGGATGGAATTCTCTTCCCAGCCTCTCTCTGGTGTCCCTCCATGCACCTGCTGGCAGCCCTCTGTCAGTATCCTGAGGCTGTTCCCTGTGTAGAGGACAAGACAGAACTGCAGTAACCTGACAAGCCACTTATCCTTATGGCATGGCTCAGCTCCCAGCTTCTTTCCCATTACATCCTCAGTCTCAAACAATTTGCAGTAAGGTCATGGGATGAGTCTGGATGGGATGGGAGGCTCTCACATCTTCCAGAGGTTTGGGGAAAAAGGGTCACAAAGGCAGGTAAGGCCTCTGTTGGGTGCTTCACCCTCAGGGAAGGGGTGGAACCAGCCTCCTGCACCCAGAGGGGTAGGAAATGCTGGAGATCCCTGCTGCCCTGCCTGTGCTTGAAGCTGCAGGCATCTGCCGGCCTGTTGTGCAGCAGCTTTAGGAGGGACAGAGGCACCCTGCAGCTCTCTGTCCCCGGCTGCCCCGGGTGGGAAAGCAGGTTCTGTGCTAATGTGCTCCCTTGGAGGCTGCACCAGGCAGCTGGGACCAGCTACATGCTGATGTGCTCATGCAGAGGCTGTCATCCAGATGACTTGTGGGGAGCAGCGTGGCTGAGGATGGAAGGTGCCACAGGAATTAAAATTACTGTCTCCAGGTTATTTGTGAGCCCGGGATGGAGGCATTCATCAGCAGGTCTCTCTGTAGAGTACAGCTCCCCAACTGCTCTGCATTTTCTGCTGTTATGTGTATACGTCTCTTATTGCAGAGGAGGCACAGCCTCTGGTGCCCTTGGGGACACCCCAAAGGACCCCAAACATCTGCACAGGGCTGGTGGATACAATGGAGGGCAGGCTCTTGCACCCTTGAAAGGCGAGGTGGGATCTCCTGGATGGCTCCTCAGGGTCTGGAAACCTCCACCAGACACATGAACTGCTCCCTCAAGGTCACAGAGTAGAAAAGCAGCTGGAGCTGGTTCACATTTTCTTTTTTTGAACAAAATGAGTCTTTTCTTAGACACTGTTTTCAGGAATTTCACCAGGAAGGAAAAGATGTCTTTTATTTCAGGAACATTTTCTTAATGCTCCAAACTGACAGGCACACTGACAGCAAAAACATCCTGAACCCCCCTAGACTTTTATTTTTTGCACACAAGAAAATTTGCATATGTTAGCATATATATTTGATATATAATGTGTATATCCTCTGAAAAGTAATTAGTATTTTTTCAACCAGCTGCAATGATCACATGTTCCTAGGCTCCGTGCTGGCATAATTGGATGAAACTCTGCTGTACGTGTTATACTGCCGGTTTGAAGAATACATCCAAAAGTTCCCATCTGGCCCCAGGATTTCTGAATTTCTGTCAGTGGTTTAAAGCATCTCTACCACGGTCAAAAGGTCAGCACAACACCAGAGGCTGTGGAGGCTGAGCCTGGGTGCTGAAGGTCGTGTCCAAGAAACCCATCAGAATTTGTGCAGGCTCCTGAAATCAGGAGCCTGGGAGACAAAGTAGTTTGGAGAGCCCCAGTCCCTGACAGCACACTTCAGGAGTGGGGGCTATGGCTTCAATAATCTTGTTTCTGCTTGTTTTCAGTTACCACATCACGCAGCTAAACCTGGAAAGCCACTCCTGACAGCGATGTGTCATGGAAGAAATGGTTTTGTTCTGAGGATACCGTGAAGGTTTTCTGAGGATAAAGAATAAAATTTGTGCAACTTGTTAAAGGAGCTGCAATACAGCAGGAAAACTGTTGAAAGGAGAACTCTGTGTGTCACTGAGGATATGAACTACCTGCCTAAAATTGATTGTCAGCATGCTCATGCTGTGGTCGGGTGAAAATGCTCCTCATCCTCCACTCTGGCCAGATTTTGTCATGGGGAAAGTAGGCAAGAGGCAAAGTGCAAGGGTGACTTACATGTTTTCTGATGGAGCAGCAGATGGATTTTTTTTTATCAGCAGATTTAAAGGACTTTAAATCTTGTGCAGGGTTCAGGTGAAGAAGAGTTTAAGAAGTAAGAAAGGGTAAGGCTTGCTTTCAAGTCTCCTTCTCCAGGAGTTTTGTTGATGCCTGCGAGCAGAGCAGTTTTGGGCTCGAGGGGGGCTGAATTCCCCGTTGTTAAAAGGAGCTCAGCCGCACTTGTCCACCTTTCAAGGGCATTGTGGGCATAAATACTGCCAAATGCTGAGATGCTACAGCAATCACACACACACTTGAATAAGAAGGTTTCTGTGTTGCCCAGAGGCAGCCATTTGCCAGCTGGAAACTCAATGCATTGAGAGGTTTCATTTCAAAGCCAGCTCAGCCACAACAGTGAACGACATCCTGGTGTGCCCGGTGGTGAAGGATGACGTGGTCTGAGGAGCTCTCTAACAGCATGCTCCGCAGCAATTTTGAAGGAGCAAGTCTTGATAGCCTTGCCTGGGGATGGAGAGCAGCGAGGAAGGCCATGGTGAGGTTGTTGTTTGCTGCCTGTGATGTGCAGGCTGGAAATCAGGCTCCAGGCTTGAGGCAGCACAGGAACCTCAGATCTTCAGCCTAAACAGCAGCAGGGAAATCTGTTTGCTGGTTCCTCTCAGCACATGCTTGAGCTAATTGCAAGATGTGAAGGATGATGAATGGCAGCAGAAAGCATACCTGACAGAAGGCTCAGGAAAAGGCAGTGCATGTTCACGAGAGCCTGGACACTCACAAGCAAATGCTGTTTTTCTTCCAGTCAGGTGTCACTAATAAAGTGCAGCTCCTGTTACTGGTGGTGCTGAACCCAAAATGTGAAACGGTGAAAAACTTGGTTTAGAAAAGCTGAGTGGGAGCAAGAAATTCAGGAATATTTATATTTCACTGGCCCTATTTGTGGGCAAAATACCAGTGCAGCCCTGGATTTCATGCTGTTGCAAGCTTCAAAGCTATTGCTCTGTGTCTCTCAGCCAGAGGAACCTGGATTCGTGGGCCTGCTCTGGTCAACACAGGAACAATTCCCCTTAGCAGCAGGGTCACTGGTCTGCTGACAGGGCAGATGGCCCCCTGGCATGAGGACAGAGCACACAGCAGCTCTGCCATGCAAAATGCCGCCCAAGAATGCCAGCACTCAGACCTTGCTGGAGCCACCAGGGCCAGGAGAGGCACCAGGGCCAGGAGACAGCACCACACACACCATTTAAAGCCACCCAATGATAAACCCTCTGGGTTCTCTGATTGTTTTCTCCTTCAGCAGCCACAGGACTCCTGTTCCAGGCTCTGAGCGTTACCATGGTGCTCAGGCCACCAGGGTCACCTCCTCACCAGCTCCACCAACGCCCCTTGAATAATAAACTGCTGAGAACACTGGATAACTCTGCGATTCCAGCAAGAGGAGTGCTACAGTTCTCCTGCGTCCCCAGAGCAGATGCTCTGAGATGTGTGAGGGTTTCATGAGTCCAGAATTGGACCACTTTCCCCATGACCTGTGCAAGCTGAGGCAGAATGGGCTCACCCTGGTACCTCTTGTTGAACTCTCGTGCCTGTGGTGACGCAGGGCACCCAGCACCCATGTTTTTCTCACACTTGCTCATCTCACAGCCCTACGAGGGACACAGAATCCCAGGAATGTTTTTCACAACTGCATTTTTTACACCCCCAGATGTTTCACTTCCTCTTTTCCCTCCCACCCCCCTGTGACACAATGATGAGAGACCCATTCCTGGAACTGGGTTAAGACCTTCGCCTACCAGCTTGGGAACTGCATTTTTGGGCATTGCTTTTAACTTGCTTTTCTCAACTCCAGCAGCTGCTGGTTACTCCCTTTTGCCTGATGCCATGTCTGTAGCTTGCTCTCCCCTTAAAGGACTCTGCTAAACTCCAGCCCACCCCTGCAGGGCCCTTGTGAAGCACAGACAGGCTTCCATGACTGCCCAGTTTTGCATTTATCTCACAATCCTCCAGCTTATTCATCTCCCAGTTTGATAAAATCTTTTTAGGGCTTCTCACAATCCCTCATACTTCTGTCCTTTCATCAATTTCTTTCCTCCTTCTATTAACAAATAAAACCCTACACAGTATGATGCCACCTGGATAGATCTCACCTCTTGCTCTGTCCTCTTGCTTCTCCAAACCATTAATAAATATTTCCAGTGATGCCCCTCCCAAATCTAGTCCCTTGAGTCTTTCCCATTTAACCTCCCTCTGCTCCAAGGATCATTTATTCACTCCTACCCTTTGTATCCCATTGCTTGAGCAGTTTTTGACCCACAACAGGATGCTGCCCCTTACCCTATAGATATTTATTTTCCTTAAGAGTCTCCTGCGAGGAACTCCACCAAAAAGCCTTTAGAAAAATCCAAGTAAATTACGTCCAGAAGCGCCCTTTATCCTATTTGCTGTATTAACTCTTTCTCAGGTTTTGGCAGAAGTCACAGATTCCTGTGTCTGCTGCACTTGTGCTCATCCCCACGTGCTGTCTGTTCAAAAATATGACCAGATTTTTGTAGGGCTGGGATGCTCTGAGTTACTCACCCATCATCAGATTTCTCAGGATCCTACCAAACCAAAGGTCCACAGGACCCCAGAATATGGGGAGGGAGGGATTTTAAAATAAGGGAAAAACTGTGGAGCCCAGATGAATATTTCCACTTTAATTAGCCCAATCATCCCCCTGGAAAGTGTACTGGGGAGAAAAAACACTTTATTTTCAGATTTTTGATTAGATTTCTGTATCTTTCATTCCCTGGTTTTGTTTACTTTTAAAGTTTCTGGGTTTTTTTAGAAAGGTGTTAGTTAGCGTTCATTCTTTCACCATGGGATCTTTCAGGCAATCATAAGCCTTTTTCAGACAGAAAAAATACCCCCATGCTTTTCAAACAGAAAAAAAAAAAATCTTTCTTTTAACATGAGCTCCTGGGTTTATTCCCTAGTATCTCCACAAGGGTCCTGCTCTTTGTGAACCCTTCAGCAGGACCTTGACAGGCTGCAGGGAAGGGTAGAGAAGACCCTGCTTGAAAGTCAGCAAAGCTGAACTGCCTGAAGTCCAGAGCAGGTCCTGCACGTGGGGAGCAACGAGCCCATTCACATTCTGGGGGAGAAACAGAGCTGAGCAGAAGGAGCTGGGGGTCCTGGTGGACCAGAACCTGGCCCCCTGCCCCTGAGCCAGCAGCATTCCCTGCTGGAAGGCCAATGGACCTTTGGGGTGCCCCAGGATGGGGTGCCAATGGTTCTCTGGGGTGCCTACATTGCCAGCAGGTCAGGGAGGTGATCCTGACCCTCTGCTGAGCCCTGTGTCCAGCCCTCAGCCCCTCAGGACATGGGAGATGTGGAGCTTTAGCAGCAGGTCCACAATGTCTTGGTATATAAGACACGGTCAAGATCTTTGTTTGAACTTTATCTGTAAGTTTGGTGTTCAGCTTTTGGAAAGAAGTCGAAAACTGAATGATTGAAAAAAGGAGCTGTAAAAATGATGAGAGGCCAAGGGAAAAAAAGCAAGCTTGGAAATGAATGTGAAGAAATTCATCCTATTTAGCCTGCTAGAGAGAAGGGTAAGAAGTAATTTGACCTATAGGTATCTATACAGGAAGATGGTATTTGATATTACAGTCCTCTTTAATTGAGCAGACAAAGCAAAATGAGATCCAATGTCTGGAAGCTGAAGATGGAAAAATTAAAGGTGGACATAAGGTGCAGCTTTTTTTTTTTTTGCCTTTTTTTTTTTTTTTTTTTTAATAGGCTGAGCAATTAACCACTGGAGCAATTTCCAAGAATGGAAAAATTATCCATCACTCTAGGTTCTGAAGTCAAGACTGGATGGCTTTCTGAAATGCACATCCCATGTCAGTGCCCAGTCACGAGTGCCACACAGGACTGCTGTAATTCCATGGACTGGGTCCTTCAGGAGGTCAAAACCAATTACCATAATTGCACTGTCTGCTTTAAATTCCCTGAATATCCATGGCCCTTTCTACACCACGTTTCTAAGGCATGACTTCTTAAGAGCAGCACATCAGAACCCTCTGTTTAGGTTGAAAATATATCTAAATGAAAAATAGCCATCATGCTGTTTCCTTTCCCCTCTTTAGATGGCCTTTGGGAACACAGAGGTACCACTGAACACCTTTCCCCACCACTTTTGCCTTGAAGGTGCACCCATGGAAAGGCTGCCTGGGGCTGGTTCCCCCTATCAATCTCCTCCCAGAGCTGGGCAGTGGATTCCCACCTGGCATTGCCTCTCAGCCCTGGCATCTCCAACCAAGCTACTCCCAAACCAGCCACTTTGTGTGCTTCCCCACTAGGGCTCGTGTTTGTGAATTCCCTTCACCTCTGTTTCGCTGCGATGTTTGCCCCAGGACTGGCAAACCACACCCGGCTGATTTCTAATACCACTGCCTGAAACTGGCCTCATTGTTTTCCCGCGTTTACCCTAAAATGTGCATGCTATTGTTTCACACCTCGCATTAGGAAAGTGAGGTTATCATGCGAACCCAAAACTGGGCAGCCTGAAGGTTCTCTTACTCTGCTGCCCATTTCTGGTGGCACGAAGAGCTGACACAAAGAGTGACAACAGGAACCACGCATGTTTTTGTGCTCCTGCTTCCAGGAAATTCTCCTTGTTGTGTGTTTACAGAGCACCTCGCAGAGCTGGCCTGCAATGCAGGATCCCCAGGGGCAAGCAAAGAGGAACCGTTACTATCAATTACTGTAATTATTGCAATTATAATAATTATTATTCTGTCACTTAAATTTCAGCAATTAATTTTTCCAGAGTCTAGTTCAAGCCATTTTCTCTCTGCCAGATGCTGATCACAGCAAGAGCGA
The DNA here is from genome assembly GCF_035770615.1 of Melospiza melodia melodia. Classification (NCBI taxonomy): domain Eukaryota; kingdom Metazoa; phylum Chordata; class Aves; order Passeriformes; family Passerellidae; genus Melospiza; species Melospiza melodia. The sequence continues at coordinate 8,497,028 of NC_086226.1, forward strand.
GGTGCAGCATCTGCTGCTGATCAGAATCTGGTTTAACTCATGAAATACTGCAGGGGCAGGTGCCTGGTGAAGTGCAGGCCTGGGTCTCTTTGGCGGGCTCAGGGAGAGCCCACCAGAGCAGCTGAGTGTGCAGTGTGATCAGTCTGATCATGCAGACCAGGCACGATGTCAGTCTGGGTATTGCAGGCTGGAGCAGGACTGTGCTAAACTGGGCTGCAAGGGTTCAGAGCCAGGGTATTGTCAGAGAAAGGTGAAGGGTGGGGGGTGGATTATCCAAATTTAGGCAGCTGAAGGCTCTGTCTCTGAGCTATGGCAGCTGTCTAGCAAGTCACCAAGAGAGCCTGGACACGCCACGGAGCAGTTCATCCCATCCTCGTAGGAGCACCTCCAGCAGTGCATCAACTCACCCTCTGGAGACATCACCTCGTTTTTCCCCACTGGTTTTAGTGAAGCTCAAAGTGTCTGCTTAGACCAGACACCTGCCTTTAGTGGGAGGAAAATCATACCCTTCACATTCTTAATTGTAGGATTGATAAGAAACCTTGACACGTGAGAAGAATCCGTCAATCCAGAGGTTTGGGAACCGCCAGTTCCAGATAAATGTAGGAAAGACAAACCAAGTGGCGGTTTCCTCCCATCAACTAGCATAAAGTGACACTAATAACACACTGTTTTGGCAAAAACCAATACAGAATATACAGGTCACCTTCCTGAGTGACAGATCTCAGACCTAAAACTGGCATCAGTTGGACAGGTCCATTGAGAAGTATTTACCTTTTTTATTTTTTTTGTATCAGCTCAGAGCTGGCTTACATGATATTCCGGGCATAATATTAAACTCATATGAGGTGCTGCTTCCTTGGGCATCACTGCTGCACCTCGTTATAAGAATTCTTCTACTGCAAACCCTGAGAAATTCTACACCCAGGTCAGCAAACTTGAAATGAAGGCAGGGAGCTGTACCTCAGGAGGCAGTCATTCTAGAAATGCTCATAATAGATATTCAATTCACCGCTGTAAGAAAAGGACTGAATTATATCTTTGAATCTTTCAGCAGCAAGACAGTAGGCAGGAACTAGGAGATTGCTGCTGTCCTCTTATTGATATCGTGTCCAATTCTGTGTTTCTGCCTTCCAAAAAGACCTTTAGTTAATTAGAAGAGGATAAGAAAACTGCTGCCACAATGACTTGATGTTGGGGAAGGTTGTCTTCTAGTGAGGAATTCACTTACATTATTTATCCAAGGGAAAATTAAGAGGCAATTGGATCATGGCCTATGGGCCTGGGCATTGAAAAACGGTCCAGGGAAATAAATGGGACTTTGATTTGCTGGGAAAAGACAGCTGAAAATCCAGTGGTAGGCAGAGGAAATGCAGTCACACTGGTAAGAAAGTGCAAAAAGTGAGTGGATAACAAGGCTTGGCAGGGTGTCCCTCACTCCTCTTAGAGCCAAGGCCAGGGATGTGCTGTGGTGCTCACAAATTATCATGTGAACAATGCAGAAACTGGAGGGGTGGAACTTTGCTCTCCTCGCTGCTGTTTGGGGTTTTGGACTCTCTGATTCCCAGGGCTACAAACAGCTGCATTTTCTCACTGATAGCAGATAAAGAGTCTTTCTCACACACAGCAGAATGAGTTAGGACTGTAGCAAAAGTCTGCCATTTTAGGCATCAGGGACAATGTCTGTTCTTTAAAAGACACTACTTAACTTCACTTGTGTGGTTGCTTGAATGTTTCTTGGTGATCCATGGGAAAATATCCAGAGAGAAAACAAAATAAATGGACCAGAAAGCAGACATGAAACACCTTGCTTTCAATTTGTCTTCTTCAAATTAAGAAAATTATAAAATAAAAGGCCAGTTTATTCAGGATCCACCAGCAAAGGCCATGTTTAATTCTTTGTAAAGTAGATGAAGGTTTCTACTATTTCAGTAGTCTTTTCAGTGAGCTCTGCTTTAGTGGTGGTGTTTAATGGTCTTCTAGCTGAAAAAAAGAAATAAAAGTAAGGATGATTTTCCCTTTTTTGATGGCAGAGCTGCAGAAGGCTGCAGGTTGAAACCCAGGGCTGTGAGTGGGGTTCCTGGAGTGTGTTCAAGACAAAGTTGGACTCTGACTCTGCTTCCACATTTTTGAAAGGCTTTGGGGCTGCAAGACTGGAGGTTTGTTACATGAAGGCAAGTTGCCCAAGGTAAAAAGAGATAGAGATGGGAGAAATAAACTGTGTAAACAACTTCACGAGTGTGCTGTGTTTGACAGGGATAGAGTTAATGCTTTCCGCAGAAGCTACTATGGGGCTGTGATCTGGATTTCTGCTGAAAGCAGTGTTGATAACACAGGAATGTTTTATTTATTTCCAAGCAGTTCTTGCACAGAGTCAAGGCCTTTTCTGCTTCTCACGCCAGCCCAGCAAGAGGGGGCTGGAGGCTGGGAGGGGACACAGATGGGACAGCTGACCTCAGCTGACCATGAGGACATTCTGTTCCATATGGACACATGCTCAGTACAGAAATCTGGGTGAAAGAATCCAGGGGAAGGGGGAACATTTGGAATGGTGGAAGTCGTCTTCCCAAGTAACCACGAGGTGTGATGGAGCCCTGCTTTCCAGGGGAAGGCTGACCATCTGCCTGCCCATGGAAATGGTGCTTGAATTCCTTGTTTGGTTTACCTGGGAGGCTGTTTTCATCTCAATCTCTGGGTTTTCTCACTTTAACTCCTCCGATTCTCCACCCCATCCCCACACAGAGGGAGTGAGTGAGTGGCTGTGAGGGGTCTAGCTGCTGTCTGGGGTTAAACTGTGACAGTGAGGAATAAGTACCATTTCTTTAATCCAGCAAAGGATTGCACGAGTCAGAACCAGCAGCTAGAATTCAATTGAGGCAGATGAAATTCAATTCAGAGGGAAAGCACAGGTTTTTCACTGTGAGACCAATTAACCACTGAAACAAACAATGAAGGAAGCAGTGGTTTCCAGCCCTGCTCATATGTTGGGCTGACATGCATATGGAGCCACAGGTGGATCCAAAATGGGGTGAAATTGGGGTGCATGAGGTGAGAGAACATCTCCTGATGGTGGTAGCCAGGTGAAGCTCTGCCCTGCAGGTTAGCACAGGCCAGAGGGGGTGGCTGTGTGGCCCATTTGCAGATTAAGACACAGACTGGACTTCTTTACCAGGAACATGCAGAGACATTTCAGCAGGTTCTGCTCAGCTACAACTGCATAAAGAAGTCGTTTAAGGAGGAAATGTTTATGTTTAGTTCACCAATGGGGCTTCATTAAGAGCCTTTATAGACCAATAGACAAAGAGGAACCCAATCAAAGGATCCTGATGAAAACAGCAAAATAGGAAAACCAGAATTTCCTACATACCAGGAATGTGTGAGCCCATTCCCTGCGATGAAGAGAGATACAGTTTCTTCATTGACATGCAAGGACACTTAGTGCTTATTTGCATATGAAAACATGTGCACAGAGAAGCACAAGCCCACAGAGGAGCCAGCATTCCCATGGATCAGTCCTGGCTGGGGTGGAGTACATCCAGCCTGTGTTGCAGGGTACAGGGCTGTAGGTGGGAGCCTGGGTCAGTGATAGGTGCATCTGGAGGATGGAGTCCAAAATGGGTGAAAAGATGGGTGAAAGAGGCTGCAGAGTGGTGCCACGACAGGACAAAGTCCAGCCCTGGCCCAATGCTCTGAGGACCCAATTTCTCGTATTTTGCACTGGCCCAATGCCCTGAGGACCCAATTTCTCATATTTTGCACTCTCTGCAGCACCAGCTGGAGCTGGATGGCTCCTTCCCCAGTTGCAGGTGATCCAGGAGGAAATGCACAGACAGCCACCAAACCACCCCTCTCTCTACACTCCTAATCCACGGGGTGGAGGGATCGCGGGAATGATCCCAAACCCCAGTGCTTCTCTTGCTGAAGGCAAAGGGTCATGGCCAAACACAGCCCTACAACCTCAATCTCCAACAGCCTGGGATAGGAACCCCTCCACTGTGCTTGTTCTTATCCTTCTTTCTTTACTATTTTGTCCTGCTTTCTTTACTTTACTTCTTTCTTCACTGGCTATGTCTGCTGTAAGGAAGGGTAGAGCCTGCAAAGGGACCCTTGTGGGCACTGATGTCTCTGAGCTCACCCTGGCAATCAGAGTTGTGCAGTCCCAGGTCTCCCCAAGACACACCATAGTCTTGCCAGCCAACACCAGGGCCTGGCAGTCCTGAGAAAATAGACCTTTCTCTCACAGACAAAAACAGAGTAAAAATAAAATATTACCCCTGTGAAATGTTTCCCTTGCAGCGAGCTGTGGGACAAAATTTGCCTGTGGAAAGGACCTCCTAGGCTGCTGCAGTCACTCATCCACAAGAACCAAAGCCTCTAATCCCATTAAGAAACTTATCTTTCCTGATGGACAAAAAAGCTTTCTTCCATCAAACGTCTATTCTGATGGAAATCTTTATACCAGAACTCCTTCTGTCTCACAAAGGGCCAGGGTGCAATCTAAGCCTTTGATGTTGTGTTTGGAGTATAATGAAAGGCATTAATTTGAATAGAATTATTGAAATGGCATGTCTGTTTCTGCTATTAATAGAAAAATCTTAAAACAATGAGCAGCAGAGATGGGGTCTATTGCAGGGAGCAGGAACAAAGGCAGAGCATTTTGCTCTGGTTGTGTTACGGGAATGGCTTCAGGTCTCTAATGCGCCTGGGCTCTGCACAGAGCAGAAACAACAAACCCTACACGAGGCCAAAAGAGCAAAATCTTCAGACCTGGGCTCTGTCTGCACATCTCCTACAGCTCAAAAACTGCAGTGCTTCAAAGAAAACTGCACAGAATGGATTCCAACTAAATCAGAGGTGATGGGGCCTCATTTACCTGGGTAGGCCTTGCCAGAGGGGGTTATGGCTGCTAAAAGTTCATCTGGGCCCAAGGTGAGACTGAATGAATTCACAAAAGAGAAATCCAATCAGGATCAAGCTTATAATTCCCTAATATTTGTAGCATGGGAAGGATGCAGGAGGGGAGGATCATACCTGTGTGACATGGTATTATGCCTTCCTTACAAATGCACTTTTGTCAGGATGCTGAGATACCAGAGCTTTAATCTGACTTAATAAAATTGTTCTGATAGCTTTGAGTTCTTCTGATCCCTGTATGTAAAGAAGCATTTGAGCATTTGTATTTTTATGTCTGTGCATCATTGCATAATAAGCTGAAAATCATAAATCTAGATGGATTCTGTGGTGAAAAAATAAAAACCCCAAAAAACACTTCCCAGGGGCTTGAGTTTCTAATAATTGTCTGTTTGTCTTTGCTGTTTGGTTTCCAGGAACAGGCTGGCAAAGTGACTCAGGGATCACTGCTCCTGTGCTGTGCTCTGGGAGCAGAGCTGGCAAACGGCCTGAGGAACCTTGTGGGCACTGGCTCCACAAGGAGCTCACAGTGGGAAATGGCTGAAGGACAGCTCTCTGTGTAGGGTGAAATTAGACAGTTCCCCTGTCCCAGGAGACTGAGAATCTCTGGGGAAAGATGGCAGAAACATGATTTTGTCACAGAGTGAGACAGATCCCAAGAGATCAGGAATACTCAAGAAGAAACTACTCTGTGGTGGATGCCCCCAAATCCTACCAGCATCCCCAGCAGCTGTCTCCATGAGGGAAGGACCACAGTGAGTGATGTGAGTTTATGCTTTGCCCTAACAGGTGCTTTCTGGCTCAGACAACCTCCTCACCTGTATCCACTGACTTTACCTCCAGGTCTGGTTTGATGGGCACAGGATGGTGCAAGTCCCAGCTTAGGAATGGGCTAAGAACAGACATGAGCAGCAAGGAGTTAGCTGCAGGAGGGGTCTGGAGAAAACCTGTGTGCTCTGGGATGTCATTCCCAGCATTTCCTTCTGCCCTCCACCATGCAAGGAGCAAGAAGCCTCGCCTTGCACATCTGCTCTGGGTCCCTGGCACGGTTCTGCTTCTTCTCCCCAAGACACCAACACCAAGGCCGGCAGGATCCTCCCTCACTCAGGTTCTCTGTGGCTCTCCACTGCACTGTTGGGGTTTGAAAACATGCACACACAGAGGTCCTGCAGAGCTCTGAGAAAGTGACCAAGGCTGGAAATTACCCAGGGTACAGACAGAAAGAAGAGAAACCAGCAGTGGGTTTGCAGAGCAGAGGAGCAAGGGACAGGAATGGGAGGCTTAAAATTAAAGCTGTGAGATGGGGCAGACCAGAAGAAGCTGAGAACAGGGGGCAGCATCACAACCTGTGGTCTTTGCTGCTTTGGTTTCAATTATCTGGCAAACCTCCTGCAACATTCCCATCCCTTTCATCCAGGTGCTGCGGTTTCTTTCCTGTCAGTCACCACAGACAAAGCCAGCACCACATTTTCCCTTCCCCAGACTGGGGGAGGACAAGGCTGATGCTCTGCATCCTGCAGTGGGAGCGGGCAGCCTGGCAGACAGCGCCGCGCTGTGCTGCTCCCACTGTGTGTGTCCCACAGCAGCAGGAGCCTGCTCTGTGCCAGTGCCATCCTCTGCAAGGATGCTGGACCCGCCTGCAGCCAGGAATCAGCTGCCTGGTGGCCACTGTGTGACACTTATGGCTGGTGGAGGTGCTGTGTTTCTTCTGTGCAGCAGTAACCCAGCCCAGGTGTCCAGTTTGACAGCCCCGAGCTGCTGTCGCAGCTGCGTCGCTGTTACCTTTGCATGCTGCTGCTGGACAGAATGTTCATCAATGTGAGTGATTAAGGGCATGTCGGTATGCATTGAAGGGCATAAAACAAAGTTTCAGCACAGCAGGAGGGTCCGCTGGGAAGCTGGGAGCAGGAGACCCATGTTGAATCTCCTTTAAGGATGTATTCTCCAGCTCTGGAATGATCCTTGGGACCAGCTTTGTGCAGGGCATGCTTCATCCCCTGCAGCAGAACTGCCCTGGAACACATTTTGTTTAGTGTTTTATCAAATTCTTGCCCCAGCTGCTGCACCAGACCCTCTGTCTCACAGGCTGCCTCTGAAGCACAGCAGTGCAGCTCTTCTGGGGGCTGTGTGGGCTGATATAGAACAGACACAGAAGCTTACTCTACCTAAAGAACTTGCAAGCTGTAAACTTTTCCCTGCTTTTTATCTGACTGATTGGCTGCTGGGTTTTCACACACACTTACAGAAGCCTGGTCTCCCAGGAACACCAGCAGAGAGGACTGGAAACCAGTGGAAAATGGCAAAGCCAATGAAGATTTTAATGGTGTCAAACTGGGCATCTACAGCTAACGCAGACATAAATACAGTATCAATGATGCATTTAGGAGGTTACCTCTCATGATAAAAGGGAGTTGCAACGAGGAGATTTCTCCAAACTTCCTTCTTTCCCCTTCTCACTCTTCCCTGAAACTTGGCATTGTTGAGGAAATGGCAAGACCTGCAGCACATGGGAGGAGCAGCAAACACCAAATAAGGCCTGGGACAGGACCAGCAGCAGACAAAGGTGCATACTGTAACCCACCCACACATTCATTAGAGTCTGGCAATTATGCTGGGTGTTAATTGCTGCTGCACCAGGTGGGATTCAACAGCACTGGCACCTCGGGGCTGGCACCAGTGCAGCCCCACAGCATCCCCTGCTCCACCTCTCCTTGGCTTTGCTCAGCACCTTGCTCCTCTGTCCTTTGGCAAACCTGGCTGGCACATTTGGAAAGGATGAGATAAAGCTCACAGAATGAAGAGGTTTTGAGCAGGTGCTGGATCTATCGATTCGTCTGCTGGCCTTTCAATCGCTGGGGGTCACATCTCCAAGTTCAGCCATGAAATAACAAGGACTATAAATAAAACAAACAGGCTGAGATTTTTCACAAGGCTGCAGTCACTAGCAGCTTCTAGAAGACAAAGTGCCAGGTGATAGAGAAGTCCTCAGGATATACAACCAAAGCTGTCAGGCGGCAATCCACGAACACTTCTCTTACCAGCCATATGAGTGAACACCTCTCTCACCAACTCCTCTGCCACCAGCAGCTCTTTCTCCTGTCTCTGCACCACTTCTGTAAGCAGATGATGAACTCTAGGGGATCTGGCTTGAACATAGGTGTGTGTACATATTACCATGTTTAATACATATATCTTTCCAGACACCTTACTTTCTGTCAATTCACTCACACTTGTTGTGTGGATTCAGAAAAGGGGGATGCTTTCCCATCATTTCCACCATTTGCCATGAACACCCACTGTGAGATGTTTAGCCTGCCCTTAAATAGTTTTAGCAGCAATTCCTCCGACATCTTCCTATGGACAGGGTTTGACAGCCAAAATCATCTCTTCCTGAGAGCACTCTTGTCTATTTTTCAGCACAAATTTTCTTTCCCTTCTGCAAGACAGCCGTGGTTCAAAATGTTTTTTTTTTTTCTCAGGGTCATCAACTCATAGGATCGTTGACTCATGGGATCTTCAACCCATAGGATCATTTAGGTTGGAAAAGACCTTTGAGATCATCAAAGTTCAACTGTTAACCCAGCACCTCTGTGTTCACCACTAAACCATGTACACAAGCACAGCACATCTTCTAGACAAACCCTCCTGGAGTCACACACAGCAGCTGCTGTGCAAAATCTGCTCATTGCAGGGGCAGAGGCTGAAGAGCAGGGATCCCAGGGTGGGCTTCCCAAGGGGGCTGCTGAGCAGAGGGAGGTGGCTCTGCATGGTGTGGGAATGACATAGCATCCCAAGGATTCATGGGAATAGAGAATCAAGACAGATGGATGCACAGAGGCAAAGCTGTGGCAGGGCTGGGCAGTGATGATAATGGCAAGGAACAGAGTTTCATGCCAGGAAGTGGTGGACCACCAAGATGTGCTGAAGGTCATTTAAGTTTCCTTCTCTTATGTATTACTGGAAAATATCACTAAGGGACAGGTGTGAGTGAACATTTTTTCTGAGGATACTGGGGTGCCATGCTCAGCTTCCTGCTGCTCCTTGGTCCCTTGTGTGCATTCATTCCACCAGGCTCCCACCAGACTGCTCTGGCTCTCCAAGGCACCGTGTGCCAGCTGAGACAGGTAACTCCTGCCAGGTGCTGCAGACAGAGTCAATGGCTCTGCAGACAGAGTTAACAGAGGCTGTTCAGCTGCAAGTGAGGGGGTTAAAAACCTCAGCCAACAGCAACACAGCTGTTTGCTTCTGCCTGCTGGCGCTGACAGACTGCTCTGTGAAAGCCACCCCACAACAGGAGCGCCACAGCTGTGGGGGGAGAGAAAAGCTGGGTCAGTACACTGCAAGCTGTGCACGTCCCTGCTTGGTATTTTGCTTTCACCCAAGACTCCATCTCCCTTCTGCAAAAGGGGAGTTTGCAGTTGAGCTTCCTCCTCCCCAGCTTTTGCAAGCTCAGTGCTCTGGATGGGGTACATGGATAACCAGGGAGGGTCCTGCTGTTTGCAGGGGTGACTCTCCTGCTCCTCCCTCTGGGCTGGAGGCAGCTGGGTGGGCTCTCCTTTGCCTAGTGAGGTGTGAGCATCACCATCACACCACAGGACCTCCCTGCCAGCAAGAACATTGGAAGGATTTCCTCTCCTCCACCCGCTGCAATGTCCCAGAAGCTTCTTGCTCTTCACGTGCCCTCTCTCCTGCTGAGTGGGTTGAAACTGGTCTGTGTACTCCAAAATCGAGAGGGGAGGCACAGCAGCCCCCTGTGCAGGTCTGTACAGAGGCAGTGCTGGAGCAGATGCCTGTCCCTGAGGACAGAGCAAGGTGAGCATGTCGTGCCTCATCCCCCAGGAGTCAGTGTCCTCTGCAGGGGTGGAACTTGGCAGGCAAGATACAAGGACAATTCAGAAAGGCAGGTGGTAAAATGTAATTTCAGATCCCATGCAGGCAAGAAAAGAGAAAAAAGAGAAGACTGAATTATTTGCTACTCTGGAATGCTTAATTTTTCATCTTTTCTAGAGTATTTGCATAATCTTTTTTTTTTTTTTTTAGGTAGGATTTTTTGGTTTGTTTTATTTTTTGCTTGCAATTTCTTTTTTTTTTTCTTTCTTTTTTTTTTTTTTTTTCTAAATGAAATGCTTTTTCATCTGTGCTACCTTGGCAGCCTGTGAGCAAATTATTCTGTGCTTAGTGCCATCAGAAGATGCCAGCTCTTGGGAGCCTCACAATGCAATTGCAGCCAAAGCCTTGGAAAAGGGGAGAAGCTGGGGACAGGGAGGTCACCACCAATGTGAGTGGTGCCACCACTGCCACAGAGCAGGATTCCTGCACCCAATGCAGCATCCTGTGTGTATCACAGCAGCCTGTCTCACCCCTGCGAGGGCCCTGGGGTGTTCTTGGGTTGCTGTTGATATTTGCTGCTTGGAGAAGCTCTGGATGTCTTTGCTTCAGCCCACACGGCTGAAGAATGAGTCTGGACTCTTCAGTTTTCGGTCTTGAGGTTGTTTATCAATTCTTATCTATAAAATTTTCTTTCTGCCCAGCCGAGATCTGCTCAGCAGGGCAGCCACAGTCACTCTGACCAACCCAAGGTGGTGTTGTCTTTTTATACTACAAACTACGTATAACATATTTACACTTAATTCCCAGTACCCATCACCTATGTTAGACAGTGCACATCTACTCTAAACCAATCCCAAAGTGCCAACATCACTGCAGAAAATGGAGAACAGAAGAAGAAAGAAGGACTAGACACGCCCAAGTTCCTCCATCTTGTCCCCATAACCCCCATACCAAAAATCCTAAAATCTACATTTTCACCCTGTGAATATTTTATAATTACACTATTCAAACCTGGGTGACTTTCACGTCCTCATACAAAGCTGCTAACTTGCTCCAGGGGTCAAAATCAAACCCACAGGTGTTCTGGGCAGTGTGCCAGGGTTTCTGAGCCCCCCAACAGGGTCCTTGGCAACTCTGGACACCTGAAGGGATGTACTGAGTTCCTAATGGGTGTCCCTTTGGGTTTTCATCCCGTGGCTCTGGGCTCAGGCAGGGGATGGTACCGTGGGTGGAGATGTTGCTGAGCAGAGGCAAATCTTGCTGCTCCTTGGCTTATTCAGCATTTCTCTTGATCAGAAAGTACCAAGGCTCTGAAACTCAGCGGAGGCTCTGCCAGAGTGTTTCAACTGGTTATTGAGATCCCTTGCTAAGCCCCTTCGGCACATCGTCGGACTGACAAACACAAGCATTGCTGGAAAAAAAATGGAGACATTTCATTTAAAAATTGTGCTGAAACTCAGTGTTCAGCCTTCTCTGCAAGAAAATGTGATTAAACATCTCCTCTTCAGCTTGAAAACACTTGCCAAGTTTTATCTGAAAATTCATTACACCCTCTCTCCACATGCGTTTTCCAATGAATGCACTATTTATCTCCATCCTATTAAAAAATATACATAAATATCCATCTCTTGCTGTAACACCAGACTGCGGGGCTCACGTGTGGGTTCAGAGCCAGACTTGCTTTGAGCTTCTTCATTCTCCTGTGGGTCCATAACTGTGCTGGAAATCTCTGGGTGATGGACTTCCAACATGTCTTGGGGAAGGGAGAGGCCACTTCCAAAGTGAAAACTGAGTTAAATAATTTTTAAAAACCCAGAAAAGCCAAAAAACCCCAAACCAACACAAACAAACCAGAGAAGCAAACCAACCCAAAACGTCTTGGAAATAAAAATGAGCAAACTTCAGGCTCACTGGTGGCTAGCACAGAGCTATCCGAGTGCTTCAAGTCCTGCTCTCCCCAACCAGCCCTCCTCCTAACGGGGAATATTTATTCTGTGTTGACAGAACTCTGCTCCAGGGTGGGAGCTAATATTAATTATATGACAAACACATCCTTGGGCAGTGATTTGCATGCGGCCTTACATCAAACAACTCAAGGTCCTATAAAAGAGGAGCGGAGCCTGCTCCTGCTCCCTGCTGCATACTGAATGAATCCAGGCATGATATTTGATTGCTGTGACCTTCAGGAAGGTCTGAACCTGTTCCCAGCCCTTGCACGCCCACACAGGTGGCTGGCACACACTCGGCAGCCCATCCTGGTGGGGCTCTTCAAACAGTTTGGAGAATCTTCTGTGAAAATCTGGCTGTGAAAAGGCACAGGGTGCCTCGAGCTGGGGTCTGCCTCCTTAAACCAGCATCATATTTACAGCTTTATCATCTGCAGGGAACAGCTGGTGCCTCATCCCGCTGCATGCTCCGCAGTGTGACTCTCCAACTTGCAGTCTGATTTATGGAGCGTGCCTTGCTTTACTCAGTAAAATTTATAAATGGCACAAAAAAAAAGAAAACTAACCCCCCCACCAAAAAAAAACCAACCAAACAAAAAGATAGAAAAAAAAAAGGAAAAGGAAAAGGAAAAGGAAAAGGAAAAGGAAAAGGAAAAGGAAAAGGAAAAGGAAAAGGAAAAGGGAAAAGAAAAGAAAAGAAAAGAAAAGAAAAGAAAAGAAAAGAAAAGAAAAGAAAAGAAAAGAAAAGAAAAGAAAAGAAAAGAAAAGAAAAGAAAAGAAAAGAAAAGAAAAGAAAAGAAAAGAAAAGAAAAGAAAAGAAAAGAAAAGAAAAGAAAAGAAAAGAAAAGAAAAGAAAAGAAAGAAGAAAAGTGGCTGAGCCTCTTTACTTCACATTCCACCATCAGAACTGACAGGTAAAAGGGCAGATGGGAAAATACCTGCTGAGAATGAAGGAAGAGCTACTAAACAGAGATCTATCTCCACTCCCCATGAGGTTATCAAAGCCCTGGTGATCTGAGTATGAAAATAACATATTGTCAGAGCCGGGTGCCAGCAGAGGAATAGCCCAGCTACACAGGGCCTCATAAAGAAACAAATCTGGGGTATTTGGAGCAGCCCAGCCAAGGGATATCTGATCCCGAAACTGTCTCCTATTTTGCTTATCCATTTCATTACCCGTGGTTGCCTTTCACTGCCAGATGACACGGAAACAGCACCGTGAAATCCTCTGGCTCAAGAGGATCGGTTTGGGAGATGTTTGGGAAGTCTTATGATTTTTCCCCTCCATCAAAAAAAAGGAAAAAAAAAAATCTGATTTCTCAATACCAAAACTTGCCTTAGGGAATGCTTGGAATTTATGGATTTCCCAACTCTAAAAGTAATTGTTCCCAATACCTTTTGGAATTGTAAAACCAAGGGTCTCTGACTTCTTTCAGTGCTTACTTAGAAATGCAACCCCAGGATAACAGAAATGTTTGAGGCGAGAGCAGAGCAGTCAGCAATGACAGTAGTGAAATACTTTGACTGTGCCAAACCAGTCTTGGAGGATTATTATTCCCGTTCTAGCCCAATATGGAACAGACATTTTGTTTGTTTTCCTTTTTCCCTTTCCTTTTTTTTTTTTTTTTTTTTATATTAAAAATGTTCACAGTATAGGAAAATAGCTCTGGAGAGGCTCCTGTTCTGCCAGAATCCTATAATTTCTGAGGAGACTCCATGGGTATGGTACCAGTAGGAAACTATTGGAAAAAAAGGACAGAGGCACAGAGAGTGTTCTTGTGAGAGTGAGGCTCCCCATGCCCTAACTGTGTGAAATTTGGGAAATTCCTTACTGAAAAAGGAAAGACAGAAAGTTAATCTATGCATTAAATTGGGTGTTTCTTCTGAGCCCAGCACTGGGCTGCACCTTAATGACTTGAAGGTAGATATAAACTGGTTGTGTGGAGTTTCTGAGGGGAATTCCTTTCAAATACGCTTCATCCAGAAAGGAGAGCTTAGTGACTTCTCATACCCCCACTTCCCTTGACTGTTTTGCTTACAAAATTAATACCTGCTCATCTTTTGTTTTTGCTTTGAATATTCCCTGACAGCCTCCTCCCGCCAGCTGGGATTCAGGACCCGCATCCTCATTTCAGGAGAGCAATTATTTTTCAGCTCTTGCTAGTGCTCTGCCTGGCCTCTCCTCTAGGAAATGGTCCTGGCAATGCTGGGGGCACTGCAGGCTGGGATTCAGGATGAGGTTGGCTGCAGCTCATGGGAGCCTCCCCAGAAAAGAAGCTTGTGCAGGCATCAGGATCACACACCTCACCCAGCAAGAGCAGAGGGCCTCACAAACAGCCCTCAGGGTGTGTGTGTGTGGGGGGGGGTCTTTGTGTTTTCCTTGGTGATGTAAAAAAGCCCCAGATATGTTGGAATCCCATTTCCTGGTGATCCCGAGAGAGGGTGTGCCAAGGATGGAAACAATTTAAGGCTGCAGATTAAAAAAGAGGGAAATGAGGAGAAGATGCTGCCTGATGGTATGAGGACTCTGGAAACCCGAGTATCAGGTGATAGAGTAGAAAAAGGAGGTTGAAGTGTGGAGAACAGAAAGGGAAAAGTCTGAGAATGAAAGAGAACAGCAGCTGCTGATAGTGTGTCTTTGATGGAGAAGGGGATACACACAGCTGCCAAGGGGTTTTTTTTCACCTTCATGTGTGAAAATTCATGTGAATTATTTAATGAGCGGATTTGCATATTTTCAAATAAATCGCAGTTTATCCTGCCATTGCTTCTCATTCTGTTTCTGTTGACAGAAGCTGTTGCTAATCGAGGAGCTCTTTTTCTGCGAGGTTTTATGAGAGGTGCTCAGTGAGACACTGTTGCTCCTTCCAGGAACGCACCAGGAGGGGAAAAGCTTGGAGACAGGATGAGATTCCTCTTAGGACACACACCAAAATCCCATTTCCCAGATGGAACAAAATCCTTTTCAGATTCCATGCTCTGCTGCACTTAGGGTGGGAGGAAGCTGAAGGAGGACTTGCAATGGTGTGAAGACCAGAGGAGTTAATAGTGTAGGGACAGGTCAGGAGCCTTTATCCTCCACAGAACAGCAGGCAAAACAAATAATTGTGCTGTATTAATAAAGCCTGGGGATGGTTTTTCTGTAAATATGCCTGGGGAGTAAGCACACAGGGGTAGGAGATCTGTTTCAGCCAAAGGATAGTGCTGGCATGAGAACAAATGTATATAAACTGGCCATGAATAAACCAGGCTGGAACTTAGTTGAGGGCTGAGAACCATTAGAGCAATTGGGTTTGGGGCAACCACCCAGTCGGAGCCACGGAGGCAGAAATCCAAATAGCTTTTAGGAGAGAGCACACTCCAGCTCTGAAAGGGCATTGTGATGTGTTGCCGCAACAGCAGGGATTGAATCTAGCAAGTCTGGAATTCCCTGCCAGCCCCACGTTCTTGTGCTTCAAGTGTTTGGGAGGTTTGACTTCTATTTTTTTGTAGATAAATATGGCTTTGTGAGCAAAACCAAATAAACTGCTGGTGGAAAAAAATTATTTGAACATTTTTCAAGGTATTTTAAGGGCAAAAAGAGTTGAAAACAAAAGCTGAAATGCCAGCTCTCACCTCTCTATCAGAGCTATGACAGCCTGGGGTGTCCTTTCCAGATAGGAAAGCTGAAAAATGAAGGTGTATGGAAATGTCACTGACCTGTGAGTTCAAAGAGGGCATTGAGATGGGGTATCCTGGAGACAGTGACCATTGAATTCCAGAGCGGTTTCCAGTCTTAGGCAGGAAAAAGGTCCCACCAGTGACGGAAAGGATGGAGCTGAGTTTCTGAAACAAGTTCCTCCTCATCAGCGCCTTGACAGACCCGTGCTTCATATCCCAAGCCAGCAGTGTATTTCCTGTCCTGCCCAAGCCCAGGTTTTATTTGCTAGTTCCCACGAGGATGTATCAACATCATGCAGTTTGTGGATGAACAGCCCCGTGCACCAATGTAAGTCAGGAACCCCCTGCTGGAAAGCAGAAGAGGCCCTGGGGGCCTGGTGAGCACAAACTGACCATGATGCAGCCATGTGCCCTTCCAGCAGGAAAGGACAATGGGATCCTGAGCTGCCCCAGGCTCAGCACTGCCAGCAGGTGAGGGGAGCTGCTCCTGCCCTCTGCTCAGCCCTGTGAGGCCACAGCTGCAGCACCGTGTCCAGTGCTGGCTCCCCACTGCGGGACAGACGTGGGTGTGTGGGAGAGTGCCCAGGGAAGGAGGGATGGAGGGGCTGGATCCTGTCTCCTGTGAGGAAAGGCTGGGGGAGCTGGGACAGTTCAGCCTGGAGAGCACTGAGAGGGAATCTCATCAATGTGCAGAAACACCTTGAGGGAGGGTGACAGAGAACAGAGCCAGGCTCTTTCCAGGGTACCCAGTGACAGGGACAGAGGCAGTGAGCACAAACTGGGACACAGAAGGCTCCTCCCAAACATCAGGAAACACTTTGTCACTGTGAGGGTGACCAAAATGGGTTGGTCCCCACCCTGTGAGATCCTCAAAAGGCACCTGGACACAGGCAGCCTGCTCTACATGGTCCTGCTTGAATAAAGGACAGAGGGCTTGGATAAAATCACAGAGCTCCCTGTCAGTCTTAGCTAGCCTGTAATTCCGTGAGATCCACAGGCAAATTATCTGTTTCAAAGGCTCTATTTTATTTGCAATCTGCCATCTACAGTTTTCATTTGAAGCCTCCTAACTCCAGAAAACAACTGCCTTCTCTTCATCCCTTCCTTCCCTCACAATCTTGCAGACCTTTCTCACGCTTTGGTTATCAGTTTGTCAAATCTTAGCCTCAGCTTATTGGGTTCCTCCTCACACAGCTGCAGTTCTATTGCTTCACTTGCTATTTCTGCCTTTTTCCAAACCTTTCCCAAAACAGCTCGCTCTGGGGAGCATCGTGACACTGGGAAGTCCCTGGTCACAAACAGCAGGAGACACCTACAGTGAATTTATAGGCCTCAGTCATTTACAGAAGATGAAATTGAGGTCTCAGAGAGGAGACAGGCACAGTATTGACTGGTAAGCTGATAAATCAACACACAGCTTTGGGATGCTGTGCCTGCTTGTTTGCACCAGGAGGATCACTCTGATGAAGGAGCTCCAGATGGATCTCCTAAACTGGTCCTAAAGCTGCATCTGCTCACCATCCCAGTGTGGCCAAACCCCATTAAACTGCCTGTTCCTTTGGGGCCAGAGTGGAACCTGTCCAAATTAATCCCTAAAGGACTCTGAGGATTATATTGCTGGGGTTCAAAAGTCATCCCTATCCTTGAATTTAAAGGGGTGGAATCTGGTACCAAGGTTTTCCATGGCTTGCCTACACATCTCCCGCTCTCCTTCAGTCAGCGAAGCTCTCTTTGTTTGGACCCATCATTTTCTGGCATATGAATTGAGAAACAGCAATTGCCAGAGGTGCTGAAGCACTGCAATTTAGCTCTGGGTTGCTGGGCAGCGATTTAAACTACCATAATTTCAGGAGATCCATAGAGGAACCCTTCCCTAATTGAGCCTTTTTGCTTCAGTCAGTCAGAGATGCTTATACAGAGGACAATGAGTCACTATAGGAAACATCAATATGAGAAGTCACTGGGAAGGAACAAGACTGAGTTCAAACTGCCCACAAACTTCCTGCAAATTTCAGTTCAGCAACAGCATTTCACAAAATAAACCTTTTCTAAAGTATTTTTTGAGAGCTGCAGTTTGGTTTTTTTTTATTTTAAGAGAGAAAAAAAAAAGGTAAGGACACACACAAGAAAAAGAGCAACAGCAATCCTGTTCTCTAGCTTGTGAGGCATTTTCTGGTTGAGAACTGAGACTTGGGAAAGGAAGTCAAGGATGCTCCTTGCCTACAGCAAAGCACAGGGTGAAGTCACAGCTCCTGGCCTGGGTTTGTGGTCAGAGCAGCCCGTGTGGGAGCCCAGAGGGGTGACTGGAGCAGGGCTTTGTCTCTCCACCCATGTCCTCCACGCCAACAATGACTTTGCTTTGAATCTGTGCGAGCAGAGGGGAGTAGGGTGTGTGCCTGGGAGTAGGATGTGAGCTCACACCTCAGCCAGCACCACTCGCCCTTTCTCATTAAGGCAGCCCTGTTTCCTTGCACTCCCCTAATAAACCCAGTTATTCCTTCTTGTCCCAGCTTCTGAACATATTAATTAAAAGCATCTGGACCAGTCCATCCTAGTGTGCAGGTGAATGTCTTTTCAGTATTCATCAAGCTTCATTCTCTGGTGCCTGGTGACAATTTTATCTTCCTCTGGGGAAACAAAAGAAGGAGAGATGATGTTGCTGTAAAGAGATGCTAATCGCACTATGGGGATCTCCTCAAGAATTCGCGGAGCTCTTTGTTGTGGGATGCCAGGTCTCCTTGTCCTCAGCTCCGTCTTTCCTCTCTGATTTCTAGAGGGGGTTGAAGTTATAAAGATCTTGAAGGGCAAGGGAAGGGCATTATTTAATATTGCATCTCAGAGAATGCCACAAGCTGTTTTCATTGCACATGTGCAGTGCCTACTTGACAGGGACAGGGATCTGCTCTCACCCTGCATCGGAGGGGGGTCTACTGTTTTTCCTGCTATGAATTTTGGTTCCTTTCTGGCTTACCAAGAGCTGAAAATGGATCACTGTCCATACATATGCATTTCTTCTTCTGGAGTTTGACAGAGCTTGGGGACTCTTTGGAGGAACAGTGGAGCCAGGTGCGGAAGGAAGATGGTTTTGGATGGGACTGACAGTGACTGGCACCTTCAGGTGACTGTGATTTTTTGAAACACTGCCAACAGCAAAATCTACCTCCTAATGACATAACCCAGGAGCCATTTTCTCCTCCTCCAGCACCAGCCCATTTGCAGTCTGTAGATACATCCAAGACCTGTGCTCCCAGACACAGCCTAAGAGCCAGGTATCTTCTCCTTGGGTCCCAACTGCAGGGAACAGCACCCAGCTGGGCTGTAGGCCGATGGTTGAGATCAGCAGTGACTTTGAGGGCTGCTTTGCTATGTCCATGAACAATGACTTCTTTGGACCCTTCATGATCCCTGCAGGTGAGGTTACACAGAGCCAGACCTGCCTTGCAAGCTGTCCCCAGCGTCTGACAAGCAGCCTAGCATGTCCTGAGAGTGCCAGATGCTTGCAAAGCCTTTTGGATCTGCATGCCACATCCCAATGTGTGCCACATCCCAATGAGTGCCACATCCCAATGTGTGCCACATCCCAATGCGTGCCACATCCCAGTGCGTGCCATATCCCAATGCGTGCCACATCCCAATGTGTGCCACATCCCAATGCGTGCCACATCCCAGTGCGTGCCATATCCCAATGTGTGCCACATCCCAGTGCGTGCCACATCCCAATGCGTGCCACATCCCAATGTGTGCCACATCCCAATGCGTGCCACATCCCAGTGCGTGCCACATCCCAATGTGTGCCACATCCCAATGCGTGCCACATCCCAATGTGTGCCACATCCCAATGCGTGCCACATCCCAATGTGTGCCACATCCCAATGCGTGCCACATCCCAATGCGTGCCACATCCCAATGAGTGCCACATCCCAATGCGTGCCACATCCCAATACGTGCCACATCCCAATGTGTGCCATATCCCAATGCATGCCACATCCCAATGCGTGCCACATCCCAGTGCGTGCCACATCCCAGTGCGTGCCACATCCCAATGCGTGCCACATCCCAATGTGTGCCACATCCCAGTGCGTGCCACATCCCAATGCGTGCCACATCCCAATGTGTGCCACATCCCAATGCGTGCCACATCCCAATGTGTGCCACATCCCAATGCATGCCACATCCCAGTGCGTGCCACATCCCAATGCGTGCCCTGGGCTCTGTGGACTGGCAGCTTCACCGCCTTCAAAGAGTTAACTTCCCTCCAGATACTCTTCCCCAGTGAAGTGACTTGAAACAGGGGCCAGCACACAGCAACAGAAAACAGGCTGGAGCAAACCATATGCTTCTGCACAAGAATAACAGCATCATTAAAATCCTGAACCAAGAACTCAAAGGAGCATTTGAAGAGTACATAGCAGCAGGTCCTGAATCCTAACTATCAGCTTCTCTTCCCCTCAAATCCTTTGTATGGGCTGAATGTGAAAGCAGAATGTGTACTCAATCACAGCAACCCACTTCCTCCTCAAGTGACTCTCCAGAAATGTGTTCACCTCAGGAGTGAGATGTAGCCTAAAACAGCAGGGAAACAAACAGGTGAAACAACAGAGAGAAAAGGAGTATGGGGGGAGAGGGAGCGAGGCAGACCCCAGTCACTGCTTAAACTTTGCTTATTTACAGCTTCAGCATACATATGAAGATCTATAGCACTTACACCCAAATAAATCCTCCCCTGGAGACAGGTGGCAGATATCCCCCTCCATTATTTACAGCCACTTCTCAGTGAAAACTGCAAGCTGTAAAATGCCCATACAGTGCTGGGGAGATTTATAGTCCTCCTGTGTTTCACACACTGTCTTGCCCTGCTGTGTTGCCTTTGGGAAGACATGGCAAATGGACTCCAAGGTGTTTGACAAAGATGAAGACTCATTTATTACTTGAAGCTTTGGAGAGAAATATTTGTACGCAGCAGCCTACCCAGGCGGCAAAGGTTAATCCTCTCCTCTCCGGTCAATCCAGCTTTTCATGGGCAAGGGGAAAGCAATGTGTTGGCAAGGGAAGGAGTGAGGAAGGGGAGCAGCAGCAGCAGCGACCAGTGTCACCCTGCATCCTTTAGTAGGGCCAGAGGAGACTGGGGAACTTCACTCTGTCACTGACCCCTCACCAATCAAGTCTGATCTCAACTTTTTATTTCACAAGTCTTGGTCCTACAGGAAGGGGACTGATGTCCTCACTTTCGAGCAGCAGATGAGATTTCCTCAATCCTGCTGTTGGAGGAGATGTTTAGCTTGCAGGTCAAAAGCATCCATGGCACCCAACAACTTGAAATCCAGTTGTGACACACCTTACTGCCCCTGGCACAGGACCATAGGGGCTTTGGGCAAATTCGGCTTCAAAGGGGCCTTCAGAGCATCTTCTCTGAGATTGGGACTCCACAAATGCATCCCCTTGTCCTTCTCTGCTGGCAGGGCCAACATTTCTGCTCTCTCCTCTCTGAAGGTGAACCCTGGGAGTGGGGTTGAGGCAAAAAGCCAGCGTGGTGCCAGCAGGCTGCCTGCTCTGGATACAGACAAAGAGCTTCAATCTCCGGGGCAGTCGATAGAATGCTTTCCAGCAGCACTAAATTCTTGTAAAAACTCGAACATGAAAACATAAAAATAAAAACACGGTGTAAAAAACAAACAATAAAAATATAACACCAAATACATCACTTAACTAAAACCGCTTACCCAGTGGCTTTGATGTTAATGCATTGTCTGTAACAACGTGGCATTCCAGCTGAATACTAACTGGCTGCAGAGCCCAAGCCCAGCCTCGCTCCAGAGGTTTCTGGTTTTACTACCCTGATCTCTGCAGTCAGCCTTCCTCTCCTGGGGTTTATTAGGTCTCGTCCCCTGCCATGATCAACTAAGAGCTGTTTTCACTTTCCCTCCCCAGTGTTAATTAAAGCTGGGGTGGAGTAACCCACAGAAGACTACTCGGAGGAGGGAGAGGAAAGCCGAGCCCAGCACAACGACCGGGTTTGATCAGTGGAGAGCTGTGTTAACAAGAGCCTATGGATGTGAGTGGGATGAGCAGTCGGTGGGGAAGGCAGGAACAGATGGTACCCAACTATGTGCAGCATGGTTCCTGGGGTCTGCAGGATCTGCACAAGCTCCTGCTCGCTGCACAGGCTGCCTGGTGCCTGATGAGAGCAGCAGCCACAGCCTCTGCAGAGCCACACTGACCTGCTCCTGCACACGCAGCGTGGAGACAGCGCTGACAGGATCTCTGCTGCTCCAGCCCTTGCATGCTGCCAGCATGGGCTCAGCCAGAAATTACTGACCCCTCTTTGATGTCAGATTTTGGGGGAGTTCCTGTGCAGACCTGATGCAAGTGTGGCAACTCTGTGCAGATATTCAACACCCAGGTGGAGGAGAAGGGCTGAGTGAAAGCCTGGTGGGAAGGGGGGTCTGCATCTGAGCTGTGACACCTGGAGGCACAACTTCTGTTCCATACTGGAAGAGGTACCAGTTGCTCCAAAAGATTCTGGTCACTTTGTTGATGGAGCACCTGGATTTCAGCCTCACCTGCTGTGGTCTCTTGCTGACTGCTGCTGCCAGCCAAACGGTGATGGAAGGGGGTGAGGGTGACCCTGAATGGGTTAGTCAAGTGCCTGCACTATAGGTGCAGTCATGGGGCAGGAACTGAGACGGGAGACAAACTGGAGGGCTTAACCCTGGAGGCTTTCACTGTAGATGCTGTTTCAACTACAGTTAATAAAGCCAGTACCACAGGGTGATGGCCCTGGATGGCCCTGCCTCAGCTCACATTGCTTGCTGAGACAGCAATTGCCAAACAGACAGCTGGGGACAGCTTCCATCCAGAGCCTGTAAATCCGCACCCTGAGCTGCTCCAGCCTCATTCTGTCGTTGGATTTCAACAGGTGGAGTCATGTGGAGCAAAGTGATCCAAGTTTTCCATTCCTGCAAGGTCATGGTGACCACTCTCTCTTCAAAGGAAAGCATCCCATCTGTTCATGGCTGCTTCATGCTGCAGAAGGCAGGTGGTCTCTCTTCTGTCCCTGGCTTTGCTAACATTTACTTCCACACCCAATCTTCTTCCAAAACACATTTTTGTTCTCTAAGATAAATCCTGAGGCAAGCAGCAAGCATATCTGTTGCTATGCTCTGCGTTTGGGCCTGGAGCTTCTCCCTGGTCCACTTCCCTGCTGCTGGAAGGAGCAAATGTCCTCTGCTTCTCCAGCCTCCCACCCTTTTCCTGCCTTGGTACAGGCAGTGGTGCTGGGGCTCAGGGTGAGAAGCCAGAGGTGTGCCTGCAGTCTGTAATCACACAGCAGAGGTTAAGAGTAAGGCTGTGGCTGTCACATTTGTTGGCAGCACTGTGGCCTCTTCCTGGCTCTTTTGAGTTTGGATGTCCAGTGTGGATGGACAGTGGGAAGAAGGTGGCATTGGTTAGCTGAGGAAAAGAAATTCTGTTCTGAGTCAGTGGAGAAAGTGTCCAACTTGACCTAAAGTGAGAAAGGAAGATAAGAAGCGGCTGAGGAAGCCATATATTACCTACAGACCTGAGACTCTGCCCTTCTTTAATTTTTTTTTTTGCAAATTATTCATCACTGCGAGGTGTTATTTTGTCTTGCTTTAACCGAGGCCTTTAACTGAGGCCTCTTGGCCTCAGGCGACCCAACCTGCAGCAAGGTTCTCTCCCACATTACTACACAGCATGCTTGAAAAGCTGTGCAGGATCCTTCTGCTCCTCCAGGCATCCTGAGCTGTTTGGTGATCTTGCTGCCTGACAGCAAGGGATATGATGGGGAGTCAGAAGGAGGAGAAATCAGTCCCAGTGAGGACTGATGAGTAGGGGGATTCCTCATGTAAATAACTTACTCACCTACGAGCTGGCATCAGGGATTAGGAGAGAGACATCCCCAGAGCCTCCCATCCAGGGTGTGATGGTGCCTCTGCCCCTCTCACCCAGCCCTGGATCCAGCTCTGCTTCCCTCAGCATCTCCTGGGCTTGCAGCCCTGCTCCACAGCCCAGTGCCTCCCACACCTGCAGAACATGGAGACGCCCATCTCCCCCTGCTCCCTCCTGCTCCCTGCTCCCATCACAAGTCTCAGGGAAGCATGATGCTCTGTGGGGGGCTCCAGCTTGTCCTGTCACGCACTCTGCTGTGTCGTGCATTGGAAGCACTGCCTAGTGTTAATTAAAGCTTTGAGGACCCAAGTCAGGCAGAAAAGAGGAGAAAATGCTAAGAACAGCTAATTTCTTAAGCTGCCCTCTGGCACCTTTTGAAACTTACCTCATGTAGCAAATTAAAAATGCTAATAGATGGCCAATAAAAAAAAAACCCAAATCCTTTCTTCTCTGTAATTTCAGTGAGATGAGTGGTTCTGTGCATCAATTAGTGGTGGGAAATGAGATTTTCTTCACTCGAGAAGGGCTGGGCCGAACACACAAATTCACAGGCTGGCTTCTGAAAGGGTTCAGTCCCCTGAATGTCTTCAGCAAAGGCACATGGGGCCATACTGAACTGCCCCTCTCACTTTTATAGTTCTTACAGACTTATTACTCCTCATTGCCTTGTGTCTCAAGGCAGACTGTAAGTCTGGAGACTCAAATGGAACAAGCACCGCCCCTTGTTTTTCAGAGAGCTCCATCTCATCTGGGTACTGCTTTTACATCAGTAATTAATACAAAATTACAGCAGGCACTCCCCTTGTTGTGCCTGAGGTTGTCTTTGCAGAGATGCCATCTATTACACCCCCATGGCTGCAGCAACCTCAGCTTGTGCTCAGCTGGGATAGCAGCACCTCTAAGAGTTTAGAGAGAAAATGGTCCCTGAAGGCCTTGCAGATCCTGGGCACAAGGCATGGGAAAACCTGCCTTCTCCCCCCTCCACCCTCTGTCACTACAGGGCTGCAAACTGAAAATATACAATCCCTTTTTTTCTTATGGTCAGAGGTTTGAGTACCTTCTGATAGCCAAACAAGCACTGTACTAGCTGAGACCACAGAGCTTTGGAGGAAGGATTTTTTATATTGATGAATATTGAATAGTTTATCCAAAGCAGGACAGCCACCAGGACTGAAATGGTAGTGGACACCAGCTGAAAACCTTGTCCCATGTGTATCTGCACAGGACACAAGTGAGGCAGAGGAGAGACAGAACTAGAGTTCAACACTCTCAGTAGACTGGAAACATCAGGATGACTGGAAAACATATGAAAAAGCCTGCAGTGCTTTGGAGCTTACGTACTATGCATAGATACTCTGTGATTGCTCCTCGGGCACAAACAGGGACTTCAGCCTGGAGAAGACAAGGCTCCAAGGAGACCTTAGAGCGCCTTCCAGTAGCTAAACAGGCTAAAGAGAGCTGGAGAGGGACTTTTTACAAGGGCATGCAGTGTTAGGACAAGGGGGAATGGCTTTAAACTGACCAAGGACAGGTTTAAATTGTACATTAGGAAGAAATTGCTTACTGTGAGATAGTGAGATGCTGGCACTAGTTGTCCTGAGAAGTATGGATACCCCATCCCTGGAAATATTAAAAGCCAGGCTGGATGGGGCTTTAAGCAACCTGACTTAGTGGAAAATGTCCCTGCCCGTGGCAGGGGGCTGGAACAAAATGATCTTTAAGGTCCCTGCCAATCCAAACCATTCTGTGATTCTATGACCGTGCTATTTCTACTGAGCAGCATGAGCTGATTCCCTTCTTGTGCTGATCTTTACACCCTTTCATTGTCATCTCCCATTTGTCTTTTTCCAGAAATACCTACCTGTGATCTACATTTTTGAGGCCTTGGCCCAAGACAAGCACTCAGTTAAATATACAGTCCCAGCATATTGATTTTACAGATCAGCTGGAACACCTGGGAGGTAAAAAGTCCAGGGAGCTTGAAGGAGGTCATGGACAGCATCACAGTCACACAATTTGGCCTATATCCAGTGGCTTGGCACTTAAAAGCTTTCAGCCAACTAAAAGCAGTCTTGGAGCACCAGGAAGGTCTGAATAATAACTCTTGAGCATGGTTAATGAAACTTCTGTGTTTGACATATTTCAGCCACATCATGTCTCCCTTCTGCTTCTGCCCTCCCATCGCTGCAGTGGAGCAGAGGGGAAGGAGCGAGAGAATTGCAAGCAGAAGCTTCTACTTTCCTTTTGGAATTGCCTTGACTTTTGACTCCCTCAAGGGCCACACGAGTTTGTTGCACAGCAGGCCGAGCCAAATGAACATCGACACCTTTGTAATTGCTCTGGGCAAGGGAAGGTTGCTGAGAGGGGAGGAGAGGGTGGTATGTCCCCAGGGCTCCATGACCTCATCCTTCCACTGTCACAGCAGAAGCACAGGGAGCAGGGAGATAAGGCAGCACTGGAGAAGGAGAGGAGCAGTTTCCAAGCAGGGTTTTGAGCTCAGGATTCGCACACAGGTTCTTCACGGCATTCCAAGGCTGTTGTGGCCAGGGAGTTTCTCTTGTTCCTTCTGTGGGGCAAAGTGAACAGAAGGGTCCCAGCAGGGTGCAGGCAGATTCCCAGTCACCAGTTCCCAGGATACTGTGAAGGAAAGGAGGTAGCTGTGCAGATTTGGGGTGTTGAGTTTTTCCTCTCCTCACAGTCAAAACACGGGACAAACTTCTCATACTTGAAAAACCCACGTGTTCAGTGCAGCACTGCAAACACAACCCAAGGGCAAGTCTCCATTGAGAGCAAGGCCAGCTTCCACCTCTGGGGTGATGCTACAGAGAATTTTCTCACTATTTTTTGCAGCTCTTTGGCAAACATGTTTCAGGATCACCTCTAGCTCCTTTACACTCACAGGAACACAGCAAAGAAAGAAGGGCAGATCTATAGCTCCAGCTTGTCTCAGTAGAATAGAGAGAGGAAAAAACAGCACAAGTTTGCAAGACCTTGGTGATCAATATGTCAGCAAATTGGGACTGGATGGTGATGGTACTTGCCAGCACTGAAGAGAAGTTTCATTTGCTGTTTTTCAATGAATGGTTGGAAATTTTCTAAACACACAGTGTCACCATGGTTTGTTTTTTTCTTTTTTATTGAAGATTCACCTTCACTTCTGGTGGGACAGTGTGCAGAATTTGTGTCCAGGCTTTGGGTGTCTAGATACTTGCCATATTTCAGGCCACTTACAGATAGAGACTGTCTCAGGAGAGGTTGACTTTGATATCTAGAGGTTCAGCTTTTCTTCTGTTGCTTCCCTAAAATCTCACACAACAACTCAGGTGTTGCAGCCACCAGGACCATTTTGCCTAAGTAGGACACATTCCTGGGGTGCTAATCATGCTGATCATGCTTTTCGCTTCCCTCTGCTGCAGGTCACTGTCTGAAACCTGTTGAGAAGCCTAAGTCTCTCCATGATTCCCCAGTGGGAGTTGGTTACACTGTGGGCTAGCGGGGCTATCAGCAGATGCAACTGAGACTCCTCAGACCAGGGGCCATGAAGGAGAGGACCCTGCTGTCCTAAGCCATGCCCATAGGGAGTTAGAACAAAGATATCCAGGGCTATAAGCTCTTTATCTTACACAAACATTAAATTCAATTTAATACAAAGGGGGAAAAATGAGATTTATATCTTCCAGATTCTGCTGGTCTGGGACACAAACTTAATTAGAAAGACTGAAATGTCATCATCTCCTGGAGGAGGGTGAGCATCTTTGTTGGATGCACTCACTGGCCAAATAAATGTGATCTGCTATTTCTTAAATGCCAGTGTCTCATTGCAAAGAGTGAGGAAATGACCCTCTGGAAAAAGAACAAACCTCTGCTCATCCTCTAGTCCATTTAAGGAAATTTATTAACCTGGCCTATCCTTAAATTGTGCATGCTGTAAAGAGGATCCTGGCTGTGGCTTTGAAGCCGTGAGGAGAGTTTTAGGCACAGCTCCTCCCAGCTGGGCAGCAGCTGCAGGGAGGGCAGAGAGCATGTGGAGGAGCACAGGTCTGTGCTCTTGGTGCCTGCCTCAGCTGTGCAAACCCTGGGCTGAGCAGAGCTGCAGTGACAAGCAATGAGCTTGTACTACCAGAGGCTGACATCTCCAAAGGGCCTGTGGGTTTTGCAAGTGACCATTTAATCTGGCAGGCAGTGAGAACTCTGACCTTGAGAGCTTCCTAGAGCAGTAAGGAAGTTGTTCCACACCTGCAGGACATTAGGGTTGTGGTTCCCAAATTGGGACCTGGCATCCATGGCACGAAAAGGAAGCCACGGAAGATGACCTGTGGTTGTCCTTGGGAACTGTACTAGTCAGCTTTTCTTCCTCAGTGGTACAGAGAGCCTCAAATCATCTTCCCTCTACCATGGGATTAAAGCCAAGGTCAGGCTGTTCCCATGTAATAGCCAGGTCATGGAGAAATGTTTGTGCAGTGTTTTGTGTTTTCCATTCCAGCTCTGCTCTGCTCACTGCAGCATCTTTCACAGCTCAGGGAGGATGTGTGCAGGACAGCAAAGCAGGAGGATGGGGAGTGTGAGATGAAAAGCAGAGATAGGGTGGAAAGCAGTGTCCAGGATAGGGGGAGCATGCATTGAGGAGACTGGGGGATGGAAACAGCCCTGGGACTGAAAGCTTGATCTAAGAATAAGAGTTTTGAAGGAGAGATGGAGATGACGGAGAGGGAGAAGGAGAGGGAGAGAGGAGCCGGATGTGCCTCCAGATCCTTGTGGCAGTTTGCTTTGCCTAAGGCCTGCTTCTGTGAGTCAAAATATTTGGAGACACATGTATGGGGAACAACCAGGCAGTGGTGGCAGGAAATAAACAGGATGGCAGTTCAGGACTTTTCTGGTGATGTTTGATCCTGCCTCAGAGGGAGGGAGAGACTGGATTGCCTGAGCCTGGTGTGGGAAGGCAGAGCCTGTAAGGCGTTGGCTTCCACCTGTGGTCCTGCTTGTTCCAGAGCTTTGCAGGGCTGACCCTTGTGTGCTCTTGAATTAGGCAGTTAAACGTGCAAGGGCAACCCTTGGGTGTTTGGAGTCCCAAGTTATTCACACTCTGCCCCCAGGACTGCTAAACAGCCCCCAGTGAATCCCAGGGCAGCAGCAGGAGGCTGGTCAAGAGATGGCTGTGCCGTACCTTCCACATGATATTTCATGAAGGAATTGTGGGATAAAAGGAGGAAAACTCAGACTGAACAACCCTGGGCTGACTCCTCTCCAGGCCGCTCTGGGACACATCCTTAGAAATGATGGATCCCAATCTGCCTGGATGGCAATCCAAAGCCCAAGTCCTGGTCTCCAGTCAGTTTGGAAAGAAGGTGATCACAGGTCTGTCCCAAAGCAAGAGCACAGTCTAGGCATGCAAATGAGACAAGGAGCTCTCTGCAGGTGGATATCAACCTGAACAACACACTTTCTTCCAAGGAAGGCTGAGGAGCACCTTGAGTGTTGTGATCTAACTGGGATGGATCCAGGCTCAACAGCAGTGGTCTCCCTGCCCCAGTATGGCCCACAAAGCACACATTCCATTCAGCTGAACCCCATTAAACCATCAATTTCTCAGTTTCCCCTCAATTATGGAGATCAATGACCCCTTAACTCTGCTTTCCTCCATACATTTCCTGCTTCTTCCAAATGTGGAGCAGTTAATTGCAGTTCACTGCTCATCCTAATGTTTCCTCTCTTGCTCACTTTCTCTCTCTGCTGTAATTTACTGACATTTTCTGAGCACGTTTAGGCTATGTTGGCAGCTGGATTCTGCGATAAGATTTTTTGACATCTAGTGATTGTTGGTCGATAACATTTCTATCCCATAATGAACAGAGGAGGGGAACAGGGAAGGGAAGTGCAGACAAGGAGTGATCTTCAACAGTTAGGAGATGAGATCATTATCTCTTAGAAATATGGGAAAGGCAGAAGTGAGAGCAGAGAGGTGATGCAGTCACCACAGCTGAGAACAAACCTCATAATCACCTTTCACAGGACAGGCATTGCTTGGTACAAACACAGGTGGCCCAGGGTGCTCTCTGCTTTCCCAGCCCCAGCCTTGGGATATCTCAGAGAGGGAGTCTGATCACAGATCTCCTTGCAGGGGATGTGCCCACACAGGGGGAGGTGCAGATCTTGCTTTCCCTCCAGTTGGAGTTATTGCTGCTGGCCCTGCACGTGTGTTCCTGAGTGCTGGTGGGCAGCCAGACACCCTAAGGTGGAGAAGGATGGGATGGGGGGTCCCCTTAAGGTGGTGCTGGGGACACAGCTGTGTCACACTGCCATTGCCACCATCACTGGCTCATGGCCCACCAGCATTTATGCCATTATTAGCAGTGGCAGTGTCACTTTGCCATTGTCACCCACTGCTGCCTGGTGGGACCCCATGAGCATTTATGGCTTTATTAGGGGTGGCAGTGTCACTTTGCCACTGTCACCATCACTGCCTTGTGTCTTGGTACCCCCTCAGCACTTGTGGCTTTATGGGGATGGCTGTGTCACTGTCACCCACTGCTCTCTTCTGGACCCCCCTCAACATTTATGGCTTTATTAGGGGTGGCTGTGTCACCACTGTCACCCATTGCTGGCTCATGGGTTGGAACTCTGTGGGGCCTCCAGAGCTGTGGGATCACATCTCCCTCTGCCTTTCCTTCTCTTTCAGCTGATCTAAGACCATGTCTGCACTTTCCACCTGTGCCTGCAAAGTCCAGCCTGACTGGTGAGCCCAGCGAAGGCTGAGGAAACAGGGTGCCAAGCTCGAGGTTTCCAGGAAACATCCAAAGAAATCAAGGCTGCTAAAAGTCTGGATTTGTGCCTTGGGTTATCAAGACCCATCTGTGTTTGATCTAAGATTATAAGGCTTCAGAGTCCTCTACTATCACAGAGCCAGAGAATCACAGAATTGTAGAATAGTTTTGGTCAGAAAGAACCTTCCAAAGGCCATCTATTCCAACATTCCAACTACTCAGGAGTGAGCAGGCTGCTCAGGGCCCTGTCCAGCCTGACCTTGAATGTTTCCAGGGACAGGGCACCCACCACCTCCCTGGGAAACCTAGGACTGTGTTCTACCACCATGATTGTAAAAAATCTTCTTTCCTATACCTAATTTAAATCAAGCCTCTTTCAGTTTGAAACCATTAAAGGCATTATTCCTTGTCCTTTCACATTTGCTACTTGGGGCTTGGCTTGGCTTGGGCCTCTGTTTAAGCTCAGGTAAATGCACCTAGGTACAAAGTGCTGTCTGTGGTGAAGAGTCTCAGGAATTTCACACAAGTTCTGCTGTGTGGGCTGGGACTGTGGATGAGGGGTTGTGTTCTGGCTGTGACACAGGCACTGTGTAAGGATTTGGCATAAGAGCTGTCTTAGTCTTTCCTTTGTGTCCCAGACTGCAAAGGGATGATGCTTGCTAGTCAGGGAGTTCCCCTGGACAAGAGCTGCCTGTTCCCTGGCTGCTTGGCATGATGGAGGTTTCTCCTGAGCTCCTGTACTTCCACATCTCAGCAGACAGCAGGGATAGAAGGGATTTCATGACCTTGAGCTTGTGGCATTGGTCTTGTGCTGCTCCATGAGCCTCCCTGGGCACTGGTCCTTGCCCTCAGCACCTCGGGATGGAGCCCCAGCAGTGACCTGGCCTGGCTGACCTGGACCTCAGCACGCTCACATGCACTGATGGGAAATGAGACAACACATTGCTTCTAACTCCATGCCAAATAACTTCAGATGAGACTCACAGCGTGCAGGGATCCACCAGGCAGCCAGGCATCTGCCTGTCTCTGACTAAAGGCATTGCAGCCTTTTGCAGTCACAAAATTGGCGATGGAATTGGTGAACAGAGAGTTGCTCAGTGCTGGGGAAGCCCCAGAGAGCAGATTGCTGCCAGAAGGGATGGTTTGCTGGGGAAGCACAACCACAGGCTTGTCCTGCTGTGTTTGTTTGAGGTGGACACTCTTGGCTGCTGTCAGGTAAGCCTCGCTAGAGTCACCTTTACCTGCCCTGTGACACTGCCTCTTCTCTCCTGGCTGCAGAGAGGGCTGAAGGCATGGCAGATCTTGTTAAGGAGCCACACTGAAATGCAGATGGGGTAGGGCTGGGCCTGAGTTTGCTTTACTGTCATTCTTCTCATCCCTGGAGTCTAAAGGGTGCTTAGTTCTGCTTTCTGCCTGCGCCCAGCCCACCCCAAATTTATACCAAAGGTTCATAAGGACAGGCAGAGAGGGGCAGAACCACCTTCCTGCTCCCAAATCTCCCCTCTGCCACTTCCCACTAGTGAAAATTTTGGAGAGAAACACATGAGACAAGGCGCATATGGCCACAGCCTCCCCACTCCCACACCTCCCAAGATGGTGTCTTTGCCCTTAATAGCTCTTGATGGGATTTTTTTTCTTTTACTCATGTTGTTCACTCGCTTTGGGAAACAGATGAAATTCTTGTCATCTACAAGATCTGCTGGCAGCAAGCTTCACAATTTGAACACAAACTGGGGGGTGGGGGTGTGGTGTGAGGATGGGTGGCAGGAATCATCCTTTTGTGTTCATTTTAAGCCCATTGCCTGGTGAATTCCCTGAGTGCTTGTTCACTCTTGTGCTGCAAGCTACAGCAGAAAAAGAATACTTCATCTGCCACCTTCTTTTAACCTGTCAGGTTACTCCCAGCATCTCCATTCAGCTTTTCCTCTGAGCTGCAGAATCCTAAGTGATTTAGTCACTTTGTGTTTAGAGCTGTTGTGCCTCTGATCAGACCTGTCACCTCTCCTTTCCTCTGCTCTTTCCAGCTCTGTTTCTTGTCTGAGACAGAGCTCAAGGCCACATCCAAGATGCAGCTTCGCCATGGTCTGTGTGGTGGCACAGGTGCCTTCTCCATTCCTCCCCCAAAAAGGCACAGCTTTCTGTTTGCTTCATTGGCTGCTAATGAACAGGAGACTGAGACTCCTGTGAAGCTGTCCACACCAAACCCGCTTTCAGGAGGATAATAGCTTGTTGTCAGTGGGACACAGCTGTGTGAGGTTCGTTGGTTTTTTTCCCCCCAGGTGCATCATTTTGCATTTGCAGGAGTCACACAGAGCCAGCAGAGCTACAGGCTACTCTCTGCAGCCTCCATAACTGATTCCAGTCACGGTGTAAGCAACAAACTAATTCAGCACAGGGTTCCTGCACCCCAAATCAGGCAGGGCAAGGTGGGGCAGGGCTTGCTTTAGGCTGTTAAAATATTAATGTGTCTGCTGGCTCCTGACCTGGTTTTTAAGGATGTCTGAAGACGTTCTCTTCAGCCCTGCTGCTGTCTCTCCTGGAAGACACAAAGCCTCTGCTTCCTCAGCACACCCTTTCTTCTTCTTCTTCCACCCACTGCTCCTAATTCGGTCCCTCATTTATTGGATCAAGAAAAGAGGAACATCCCCTATGTTCTTACCAATCCATCCAGATAAAACTAATGGGATTTCAGGCTGACAGGACTCAGAAAAGACTATTTTATCTGACTGAGAAACATAACCACATGCCTCAGACTAATGGAGAAATACCTGTTGAGAGCCAGAAATAAAGGAGAGTAGCTGCTGGATGCTCTGTTTGCTTGTTAATATCATCCAACTTTTAAAACTCCTTAGTTATCAGATTTTGCAGATCAGCTTAAAAAAGAATTGCAAGATCTAAAAGACGGGAAGCATTTGCTCTTTGCTATATTAGGAAAGCGTTGCCCAGCTTTTCTCTGCAACTATTACAGCAAAGACTATGCACCAGAAACGGAAAAAAACGCAAGCTGAACTTCCCTGGAAATAGCTCCTTTCCACCACAGGGAAGGGCATAAAAAAAAATAACACCACCAAATAGAATCATTAAATGTGAACTGTGGATTGTCTTTTCATCTCTAGCATTATCAGGTTAACAAGGAGAGAGGGAAGCACCACTGGAGGAAGGATTTCCTTGGAGGTGAGGGTGCCCCAGGAATGGCACATCTGATTTTTGTGTGCTCCTCGGATGGGAAAAGGAGCTCAAAGACACTTCTTCACAGTCCTCCCAGCAGAGGGAAGTGTCGGTCCTTGCTGGAGGCAGGTCACTTGGACGCTGGGAGGGTTTGCAGAGCCTCAGAACAGGCGTGCAGGGGTGGCTGCAGGTTAGGCTGGGGGCCACAGCCCGCTGCTGCTGCATCTGCTGAGGGGGCAGGGGACTCTTGCAAGGCCACGGGGCTGTTCCATCCTCTGCATCACAGCCCTGCAGCAAAGGCTAAGCCTAGCCTAGCCTAGGGTCTTGGGTAGGGTTATGGGAGCTCCTGATGCCGCTCTTAGACACATCCTGCACCAAGATGTTTCTGTTCTTCTCTCTCCACACACACATTCCCATAGAAAAGTAAGGAAAAATGGATGCTCTGTCTGTCCCCTACCACAGCCCCCATCTGTACAAACCCTGCCTGCATTTGCCACCAAGTGCCCAAATCCCATGTTAACTCTGTTTATCTCACAACACCCAAGGGGCATCATAAGCTGCTGGACTGGTGCACCTGTAATATAACCTAATTTTTATTTAAGAGGCATCATAAAAGTGCTGAAAGCAAAAATCAACCAGGTAAACCCCAAAATCTATAATGGAAAAGCTGTATTTAAGGCAGTAAAGTAAAAAATCACCAATTTTGCTTTTGCTGGAATGCCTTATTTCTGCCTCTTCCCATCTGTGCTGTCTGTACTGACACTCAAACTTATCATTTTTCATAGCTCCCCATATCTCGTTTAATCTTTGGTGCACAAAGGGGATAAATTAAAGTTAACCTAGATAACCACGAATTTACTTTTGCCAGCTTGACCTGAGGAATGTGACTTCCAGAGCAGTGTTTATGTGATGCTGCCGTGCCCGTACACTCAGCTGGGCACACTCACACGCACACACAGAGGCTGTGGCCACACTTGTGATGCAGGCAGTGGGTGTGCAGGGGAGTGAGGGACTCCCAGGGAGTAGATCACACCTCCCTTCACAGGCACGTGAGAATGCTCAGTGCACTTCAAGCACAAGCAAATGGCTAATGAGTGGAGGAAACTGGTGTTTTATTGTGCAGTATAATAGGATAGCACAGCTAAACACAATAAAAGGCAGACAGCCATATCCCTGCAACATAAACCTGGCTGGGCTTTGGAGCACTTGGGGTCTATTACATGAAACTCCGTGGCCTGGGGAAGGCAGAGGATTTCTGCTCCATTTGCTGACATTAGGCAGGGCTGCTGCTAGTGTAGGTTCACCCCATTACAGCCACCTGGCAGGCTCTCCTGCAAGTTGTCTCTCCCTGAGATATCCCTGGAGTTATCTCAGGATACTCCCACCAGAGAGCTGGATGCTCCCGTAGGCGCCACAGCAGTTCAACCCAGTCCTTCCCTTCCCAGTCTGGCTGCCTGCTGGGGTTTCTTTGAACATGGATTTCCTCTTGCCCCCTTTTGTTTTGTTCTCTAAGTCCCCAGTTATAGTCCAGCCCCAGCAGCTCCAGGCTCCCTGGGTGGCTGATGCAGCCCCAGCCCTTGTGCCCTTGTGGGGCATGGCTGAGGCTGTGCTTGCTTTGCCTTCTCACCAGCCTCTTTGGAAGATGAATGAGCCTTGTTAGTCAGCAAGTGGCTCTAGGAGAGGACTAGGGCAAAACACACCTGCCCAGAACCAAGAAACTGGGCTGTCTTCTGTCCTCTGCTTCGATGCCTTGTAATGCGTGTCACTCCTTGGAGAGGGAGATTCCGAACTCCGCAATTAGGGCTGATTTGTTAGTATTCATTAGACATACATTGTTCCTGAGCTCCAGAAGCCCTGGGCTCCTTCAGGCTGTGCTATTCAGCACCCCCAGGAGCGAACCCCTTTCCTTGTTTCTATTCCCAGCCTCATGTGAGCCTTTCCCTGCTTCTGACCATTCCCTCTCTCATGCTGCTTTCCAGGCGGTGCTCGGTTGCTGATGGTCCTTGACATCTCCATCAGAGATGCAGGAGAAGATGAGTCCCCAGCTGCATGTGAGCTGCCAGAGCAGAGATGACCTGTGCTGGGGAATTTGGGTTTGTTCCCAGGCCAGAGACCTGCCCATGACTCCACAAGCAGTGCAGATGGGGTGCTCTGCCAAGATAAACTTCACATCCCCAGGTAATCCATCCCAAGCTGCTTCATCACCCCAGTCACCCTTTCTGCTGCAGAAGAGCCCCAGCCTGTGTAAGTGCTCCCTACCTGGAAACCATCCTCTGTTCATCCTTGCCAGGATCCTCCAGACCTTTTCCAGATTCATCTGGATGAAAGATAAGGAACAGAGGCACACCCTGTGCCCCAGCTGAAGGTGTAGTGGCTCTGTTCCACACCATACTCTGTGTGCCTTCCTAATAATTCCTGCCTTTTGCTTTGCAATTTCCATCACCACGGTTTGCCAAGCTGACATTTCACACACAGGTGCCTGCCCTCCATGATTCTTTACTGTGTAGCCATGCTTTGTTCAGAGCAAAGGAAAACCTAAGGAGGCCTTTCAGCACAGGCTTTCTTCCACAGGCTGGTGGAGCAGCGTGAATGGCTCCTGACAAACGCCTGCTGCATAATGCACATAAGTACATGCTGCAGAGCCTGCCCTCACAGAATTCACAGAATTCTCAGAATCACTGGGTTGGAACAGACCTTAAAGATCATCGAGTCCAGCCCATGCCTTAACACCTCCACTAAACCATGGCACTGAGTGCCACATCCAGTCTGTTTTTAAACACATCCAGGGGTGGTGACTCCACCACCTCCCCAGGGAGACCATTCCAGTACTTTGTCGCCCATTCTGTAAAAAACTTCTTCCTAATATCCAACCTATATTTCCCTTGATGCAGCTTGAGACTGTGCCCTTTGGCTCTGTCAGTGCTGCCTGGAGAAAGAGCCCAACCCCACCTGGCCACATCCACCTTTCAGGGAGCTGTAGAGAGTGATAAGGTCACCCTTGAATCTCCTTTTCTCCA
The DNA here is from genome assembly GCF_035770615.1 of Melospiza melodia melodia. Lineage (NCBI taxonomy): Eukaryota > Metazoa > Chordata > Aves > Passeriformes > Passerellidae > Melospiza > Melospiza melodia. Next base: position 8,533,229 of record NC_086226.1, read on the forward strand.
GGCTAAACACCCCCAGCTCCCTCAGTCATTCCTCACAGGGTTTGTGTTCCCAGCCCCTCTCCAGCCTCCTCTGGATGTGCTCAAGTGTCTCAGTGTCCTTCCCAACTGAGGGGCCAGAGCTGGGCACAGCACTCCCTTCCAGCCATGCCTGCACTCCCCACAGCTGCACTTCACCCATCCCTGCTCCAGCCCGCCTGCACAAACCTCCCCAGCAGGACGGAGCTGCAAACCAGCTGATGTTGCTCCTGTGTTTTTCCCCTCCCTGCTGGGCAGCAGTGAGCTCTCTGTGTGTGTGGCAGTGCCAGGGGCAGTGACACAGTGATTGTGAGCTCCCTGTAGGAAGGTGGCTCTCCATCAGAGCAAGAAGTCCCACAGGGAAGCAAGAGATGTGCTGGGAAGTCGCCACTGCTCTGCAAGGGAGACATAGGAGCCCAGGGAAGAAGGAGGGGGTAATTTCCCCTCCCCAGTGCTGTCCCCAGCCACCCTTGTGGTAACATCTCACCCACTGTTGCCCAGAGCCCATCTCTGCACCCTTGCTGTGCATTGGGATGTTGTCCTAGAGGAGCACAACTCCACATCTGACACCTGAAGGCAAATGGACTGGTTTAAAATTATGAATCCTAAAGAAGAACCCTGATAGCATGGATGGAAGGGGCAAGGTAGGGCTGTGGGAAAATCCTTATGGTGGGGTGAGCTCAGGCATTCAATTGCTGAAGCATTGGGGGAGACGTCTGTCCCAAAAACCTGCAGTGAAAGGAAACAGAATGGCTCAGGGATGAGGCTGAGGGCAGCCCAGCTGTGCCCAAAGAACAATGGCAAGTAATAGGTTAATAAGGCAGAGAAAAATCCTGCCTAAATATAACCACCGTGCTGCAGGGTGGTTAGGCCATGTCCCCAGCAGGTCATTCTGGTCCTGACCTGATCCAGTTGCAGCGACACGAATAGCCATCTGTGAGTTTTGGTGTGGAAAATATTACTAATTAAAATTAAAAAAAGGAAAGCAAAACATCTGTACTCGGCAGCATCTGTCATTCTTGCTTCTTCAGGGCATCGTGCTTGGAAACTTTAAAACAAGAGGGTATTTTTAGTTTGAAAAAAAAAATTAAAAGCACAATTTTAAAATTATATAAAAAAAATAAAACCAGCTCAACTTCCTTTCCCCCCCCCCCCCATTGCTGCCTGTGCAGCCTGGAGAAGCTCTGTGAGCTCCTGCCAAGGAGCTGAGCAAGGGGAGGGAGCGGGTGTGCAGAGGGATATGGGTGGCAGTTCTACCCCTCCACATCAAGACCTGAATTCTTCCTCCAGAAAGGAGAAAACTGAGCAGGGATAAGGTCTGACTCCAGTGCTGCCTGTGCCCCTCAAGCTGCTGACGGTGTCACATGCATTAAAAACAATGTTTTGTTAATTAGGACGGGGCTGGCTGGAGACCAGACCAGGGTAAGAAAATTGGGCAATTTTAAGAAATCTTCCCTGCTGGCATATTGGAGCAAAATAAATAAAAAGTTGCCCATGGCAAGCCAGTGGGAGACAATGTTAATTAAACCTGGTGAAAAAGAACCAGGGAAGGCAGAGAAGAAAGCAGCTAGCACCAAAAAGGGGCAGGCGTGCAGGTGGTGCGTGCCCTACCTGCGTGGGCGCAGCCCCATGACCCAGTTCAGCCCCACAGGTCTCCCCTCTGGTCTGTCCCTCCATCTGCCCACCCCGTGGACATCCCAAAGCCTGGTCCTTGGCCACCATCCAGCAGCACCCCTGTCTCTGAGGTACCATGTGCAGTCTCCAGAGCTCTGGAGAACAGCAAACAGAAGCTGAACCCTTGCCAAAGCATCATTCATCTCCCCCACGTGTGGACGTGCCCCTGCCCCCTCTGCACTGCCCTATAGCCCTTGCTGCCTGCTGGCAGAAGCCCCACACCTCAGGGGTGGAGGGTGACCTGCTCCAGAGACAGCTCCAGGGCTGCTCTGTGGATCAGTTTGATTCCTGCAGCATCTGGGATGAGCTAGCTGGGAAACAGCAAGGCTTCTCCAAAGGGCAGCAGAATGGTTTGCAGTTTTTCTCATGAATATTTTTGAGATTTTTAGGTTTGGGTTTTTGGGGTTTTTTTAGCTGGTGGCAGAATTACCCAAGGGCTTGTGTGGTTGCCTGCCTTAATCCTGCAGGCAGAATTTTGCAGATATCAATTGGAAACTTGAAAGACTGTGAGTGAAGCTCAAACCCTTGTCTGGGCTGTGTCTGCAGTAAATATGGAAAGTCCAAGGGGACAGAGCCAGCAGGGAGGTTTGGGATGCTCTGTAGCAGTGCTGAGTGCTGCAGGATGCTGGCCAAGCTCTCTGCATTGTCCAGGCTGTCCTTCACCCCATGCATCACTCACTTCCAGTTTTGCCCATGTTGGTGACACCAGCCTTTGAGAGCAGGTTCATAATTTCTTGGCTGCTGCTAAGATTAAGGGCAGTCACCCATCCTCTCCATCCAAGGCAAACTTAAAGACAGAGAGATCCAGGGACGTGCCAGAATTTATTCAATATCCGGGCAGAGTGCTGGCTTCCTTTCTTTACTAAGTAGACTCAAACCAAGTAAGTTTTAGGAGTAAGCTGCAAGGTACAACTGGTTTTCATATGTATTTAGGTGTCTGTACATGCACTGTCATCTGGGTGGCACTTTGGAAACCTCAGGGAGATGTTCTCTTCCTGGGAGCAGACACCAGCACCTGCTAAGCATGCTGGAGAGCACAGGGACCATTCAGGTATCCCCTATCCTCCTGTCCCCCCAGGAACAACATGCCTCTGCCCTGTGTCCTGCCCACCACCTGTGCCACAGTCATCTTGGCAACTAACAGGTGGGAAGGACAAGATGGAAGTCTGGAAGAGAAATGTGCTGTCTTTGGAGGGGGTATCCCAACAATTATCCCCCATAAAAGACAAAAGAGAGACCTGCACCGCCCTGATGAAAAATGGAGTTTGGCTCTCTAAAATCAGTGGGGAAATTAGGATAATAATTCCAGGCATGAGTCGTGGAGGGGCAGGGAGGAACCCAGGGCAATCTGTGACTCCGAGAGCCTTTGCACTTCCCAGACAGATGGCACTTGGCAGAGGCAGCTGTCGTGCTGCTCGTGCTCGAAGCCTGGCTTGCTTTTCTGGGGGAGGACAAGCCACAGAGGGGAAGTGGTAAATACTCCCAGCCCAAAAATGTCCCTGTTATCAACCCACAGGCCTGCCTAGAGCCTGGAGCTGCAGGAAGCATGCAGGATTTTGGGCAGCAAGTGCTGGTTTGTTATTGCAGGGGCACTCGGGAGCAAGGCGCTGCACACAGGGACACACCGCGAGCGCTGGAGGGGGAAGAGCACAAGTTGTTTGGTGCCTGTTTGTCAACAGCTCACAGAGCGAGCTGCTGTGGTGGGTTTTAGGGGTTTTGAGTATTTTTCAGAGGGTTCCCAGGTCTGCCTGTCCAAGGATCAGGGATGTGCCAGGCGTGCAGGGCATGTGCAGGCACAGGGGCAGAGTCGCTGTGTGCGCGGAGCTGTCGCAGGGACGGGACAGGAGCATAACCTCACGTTGCCTCAGCTGCAGCCCATTAGCTGACCATGCTCTCTGCTCCTAAATCATTTCCTGAAGGGCTTTTTGAAACCAGAAAGAAAAAAAATTCCCCTTCAAGATGGTGGTGGAAAGGGAGGGGAGGAGGGGGGTAGAAAATGGTGAAAAGTTCAAACACAGGCTGATGTCTCGGCTGCTTTCATGCCCGGCTCCATCTACCAGGAGCTTCGTGTGGGTGTGCAAAAGGTAAAGCTGAGCACAGGCAAACCCTCCCCTCCACGGGGGTGGGAGCCCAGGGACCCAGACTGAAGTGGGTTTTTTTCTTTTTATTTTTTTCTTTTTTTTTTTTTTCCTGCTTGTGACTTTTTAGCAGTCCTTAGGGGACATTCCAAGTATGTGGCCAGGCATGGAGATAGTTTAAAACACATTAAGTTCACGGACAAGGTGTCATTAGGGCTTCTTTGGAGGAGGAGAGAGGGAGGAATTATTTGAAGTTCGTTTGCCCAGAGGGAGTGCTCTCTGAAGAGGAATGGTTTCGGGGCACGGGGGGTCTGGTTCAGGGTTTTTGCTCTTCCTGCGACTTCGAGGAGCTGTTTCGTTTGAAGACGTTGGTTGTTTCGGTGCAGAACGGGACAGGGAACAGAAAAGCATCAAAAGTATTTTGCCTGCCCTGCCTGTAAAGTTGCTCTCCCCAGACTGTCTAGGAGAGCAGGTCGGAGCCGCAGAGTCCTGTTTCATGGGAAATATCGACCTCTTTGTTGTTGTTGTTCCAAACAGGAATGAAAAATGTAAATTTCTGGTCAAGCAAACATTCCTCAGGGCTGTTCTGGAAAATTGAAGCTACACTTTCTCAGCATTTTTTGTTATATTAAAATTCAGCATGCTAATTGGCTGTGTGATATATATTACGTAACATACCGTGAGCAAAATGCAATAGAATATAAGGTATAAATCCAAAACATTAAATGGAGTGGTTTTCCCCTAAATATGTTACCAAAATGATACCTTTCTGGCAAAAGGTTTGGATTCTATTGAAATGGCTCCTTCTTTTGTTTTGGAAAATTTGCCTGTTGCAAACAAATCTGAGCCATCCGCAGGCATAGTCCCAAGACAAGCCTGCCCTTCCTCGGGGCCATCTTTCCATCAGGACCATCTCCTCTGTGAGGAATGGGCTCCTTCCACTGCTCCCTGCTCAGATTTTGGAAGAGCTTCCTTGTGGCAGGGGCTGGAATTTTACCAGGTCTGCTGGGCTCCTAAATACCAGGCACCTACTTTCTGGAAAAGGCAGGAGAAAATTGGTCAGACTTAGGAGAGCTTTTTCCCTGTATTAAGTCTGCAATTACAGTTGGGTTTTGTTTGTTGGGTTGTTTGTTGGTTATTTTTTTTTTCTTTTCTTTTTGTGCTGTTGTTCATTTAAGCAATTATGAAATCAGACTTTTCCAGGCCCTCACAAGCAGAAATGCTGCTTCAGTACATGTACAAAAGCGTATTCTGGATGCTGAGGAAGATGAGGAAGGCAGGTAAGCCTGGGCTGGAACTCACTGCCCAGTCTTACCTCAGCAATGGGCTGCCCCATAGTGATGTCCATGGGTCTGGAAATATCACTGGTGAAACCTCAACAGGAGACAGGAAAGGGCTGTTTTGCTCTGAAAAAAATCACAAGCTGAAAAGAAAGCAGATATGGAGTGACTTCAGAAGTGTCCAGACCTGAGCACCACCCCCAGAACTCTAAGAAGGAAAAAAACCCATCTTTTGAAGACGGGACTGACCTTGGATTCACATTGCACACTAACTGCTGCAGGCCTGGCTCAGGCTCAGGAGGTGCACAAAGCTGAGCACCCCAGGCTGGCACTGTGCTTGTCCCCACAGCTTGGTGAGTCTGGGGGTCACGATTCCTTGGGGAAGGTCCTTGCTGTGCAGGCTGCAGCATGGAGCTAAAGCCTGACTGCTGTGGGGCAGCTGCAGACTTCAAGAGTTGCCTCAGCAAAAAGCCCTTCAGCCTCCAAAATACTCTCCCTCCCGTTCAACACCCCACTGGTGACACTGACAGTGTGTGAGGGCTACAAGAGTCTCTAATGTCTTTTTAGTTCAATAAAGCACTGAGGAAAGCAGTGTTACCTGTGTCTGTAGTTATGGGACAGTTTGGGGAGGTAAATTTTTTAATGATAATCACTGCAGTGAAGGTTGCAGGAGACACTCTATCCTTAGCCTGTTTTTCTCCCTAAAGAAGTCACCAGATTGACAGATTAAATCCAGCACAGGGGAAAAATGACCGCACAAAGCTGGACTGGGGTGGGACAGGACTTGAGTCCTGGCTCTGTGAGAAGGAGAGGTGTTAGAACCACTCCAGGATGGCACTGATTGGAAAAACAAAACCTCGCTATCTTTAAAAACGTCTCTGTAACAGTGAAGGAGGAGCGTGGGGCTTGAGAACAAACTGTGATCAAAGCCTCTCCTAGAAGCTGCTTGCTGCGAAGTGATGCTTTGATGATGTGTTACCTGTTCAGCAGCTGGCAGGGCCCCCCTGGAGCAGCAATCACCCCCAGCCCTGCAGCCCCTGCCCTGAAACAGCCTCGTTCTTGCTGGGGCAAACTGCGCTGGGCAAGGGGCTGCTCAGCCCACAGGCTGTGTCACAGAGTGGAGACAGGAGCTGTGCCCCCATCTGCTCTCCTTCCCAGTGTGCCAGGGTAGACCTGGAAGCCCAGAAGGTGCCCTGAAAGGCTGGGAGATCCCCAGCCTGCACTGCTGCAGCTGGCCTTGCTGGAGAAGGTGGATGATGTGAATTAACTCCAGCTCTCTCCAAAGCGGGAGGGGTTAAAATTGTTCTCCCATCTCTGCACAGCACAGCCCAGGGAGAGCATCTGCTCTGAAGGGTTTCCAGTGAAACCATGGGGTGAGACAGTGGATGGAAGCAGAGGAAATATCTGTGGGTAGAATCCCAGAGTGGTTTGGGAGGGAAAGGACCTTAAAGATCATCTAGTTCCAGTCAACCTACCATGGGCAGGGACAGCTTTCATATTAAGGCAACAGGAAAATTACCTGCACACTTATGAAGAGGGTGGTGTGACAATTCAGGTGTCCAGGCAGGACTAGAATTCTGGGGAAATTTAACACCTATCAAACTAACTGACATCATTGGAAAAGAAACCCAGTTTTTTTTTTTTTGGGATGCATCAAACCTTTTCCAGGTCTCAAACAGAAAGAGCAAACTTCAAAGGGAAATGCAAATGGGGAACCATGGCTCTAAGTTTAATTGGACTTGTTAATCAGCTAGACCGGGGGATTGAAGAAATAGGTGATACAGGAACATAAAGGAGAGTCTGGACCCTGTCAAACTGAGCCAATGTTGCAGAAGCACAGGCGGTTCACCACATTGCCCCAGTTTGATTTTCAAACAGAGAATATAATAATTTAAATTACCCACTCACCTTCCCTGCTGAGGCAACAGGTGCCCTGGGGACTGGGTCTGCCTGGTTCTGCTGGTGCAGCTCTCATCCCTGCTGGGGATCAGGGATTATGGCACAGGGGGCCTGGAGAAGCTGCAGAGCTGAGCTGGGCTGGGATGAGCACCCTCATGGATAGCCTGGCTGGGCTTCATGGACCTGCCACAGGTGACCAGAGATGGGAGTGTTCCTTTCTACTTAAATCCCTGATATTTTTCCAGCGGACACATCATGAGGGATCTCAGTGAGCCTTTGCTTTGGGGGAAGTGTGTGTCAGGAAATCAGGAAACTATCCTATTCCTGCATGCTGAGAGCCCGTTTGGGGATCACAGCCTCGGGGCAGCTTCTTGGGGCTGAAGAGGGATTTGTGCCTGGCACTGCAGACAGAAACAGGCATGTCTGCCCTCATGGTGGGAGAACAGGAACTGGCAGCTGCAAATACCAGCAATGCTCGTTCCCAAGGGGGAATCATATTCGAAAGCCCCAGTCTTGAAAAGCCTGACAGTCTCATTTTCATACTTTTGGTCACTACAGAAGAAAAATGAAAGTTTTCCCAGCCTGAAGCACTCTGCTTTAACTTCCTGAACTTGTTCCAAGTGATTGGAACTGTGTAAGCATCTCCTTGGAGATGGACATTGCTTTTGAGGGTGTTTCCCTCGTGAAGCCCAGTGCCTGTTTTTCTCACTGGGTCCTTCTCCTGGCTATGGAGCTGCATCTTCCAGAGCCTTCCTTGATAACTGGGGTGCCCATCTGGAGCAGTCTGTGCTGCGTGGTGAAGAATGAGACATTTTGGGGGGAAAACTGCCACAGGAGGGAATGATTCACGGACTCTAGGAAATGCAATTCTCTGTGCGAACACGCTGGTAGATTTACAATTCTTCATCTCTTTTGCACAGGAAGGAAACTTGCATGACAATAGCTTACCAACCTTGAGATGCAAATATCTGGCATTTCTGGAGATAGCAGAGGGCAGAGTTTTGTGCTTGGACTCGGTAGCAGCAGCGGTGTGTGACTGGCAGAAACTGATTTGAATAATTGGGTGTCACGTCTCTATTTTTCTTTCAGTTTAACTACATGTGCAATTAATTAAAATAATAACCTAAACGGTCTCCTGCTGGGGTTGTGTTTGCTGCTTCAGTTCAGTCTGCCATCAACGCTGCTGAAAGAGTTTTATCGAGAGTTGCTTCTTGCTGAGAGGAGCTGGAGCAGAGAAAGGCTTTCCCAGCAGAGGAACCTCCAATGCTTGTGGCATCTGTGCTCTCCCCACCCATGTCGTCTGGGTGGTGGCTAGACAACACCTAGGGATTTAATGTATCACTTCCCACATCCTCTGCCTGACCTGTGCTTTGCCTGGCATGTCTTGGGAAATGTGGTCCCTGTCCTGCATCCAAGGCAGCATCCTGGGATGCTGCAGAAGGGCTTGTGGGGGTTCCTGTGAAATCAGGACCTTCCCCAGGTGTAGACACAGAATAGCCCTGAGTACCTATGACAGAGACAAGGTACAGAACACAAGACTTGTGCTGCTGAAAGGTCCCCCAGGACCACTCCACAGAGCATCAACGTGTCCAAGACCCCAGGCGCTGAAGTTTCCTGAAAGTGCCAACTCCTTCTCCTCTAATTAACTCTAATTTCTATCAGCTCAACACGGGTGTAGCTGTCTCCAGATCCCGTCTGATAATTTTGCTGTCTGTTTCCATACACATTCCCTGCTTCACCTCTGCTCTGCAAGCCCAAGGCTGGCTGGTGCCCTCAGCAGCCTTTGCATGAAGAGAAAGCTCTGGTCCATGAGGAAACCATTAGAGGCTCTTCGTTCATTCATTCATTCATTCATTCATTCATTCATTCATTCATTCATTCATTCATTCATTCATTCATTCATTCACAATGCTCCCTAAGTGAAGGTCAAGAATTTGGTGCACACAACATGCCTTGCAAGATCAAGGTCCATCGTGTGCCCGTTGCTTTCATGCTGCAGTTCTCTATGGAAGGAACGAAATTACTCGGGGAGCTGCGCTCCTGCTTCTCACACTCCTCCTAAATACCCTTTATCTGTAAGCACATGCAGTTACAGTGGCAGCAGGAGCATACTTTAAAAAAATCAAGATGCTTACAAGTCTTTCCCTGTTACTGTATTCATTGCTGGTACAAGAAATATTGTTCCCCTGCAGCTGAGTGCATTCACATCTCATCTTGCTCTGTTTCCCAGTTCTTTTTCTTGCCTGGCTGATTCTTTGTCAGCAGCCAACACTAATCTATCCCTGGCAGTCCCTTCCCTGCTTTTAGTTTTAAGGATGCTTGAGATAGAAGGTATTGACCATGGTTGTGAGCGTGGTGCCAAGCAGCCCCTCACCCCACAAGTCCTGCCTGCTCCTGGCAACAGAAGACAATGGTAGAGATTAAAGCGCCCGGCTGGCAGAAGCAGATTATAAACTTGTCCAGAAGAAATTGAATTGGAATTTAGCTGAATGGGAAAGCAATCAAAATTCAAAAGGTTTTGTTGGGTTGGTTGTTTTGTTGGGTTTTGGGTTTTTTTGTTTTGGTTTTTTTTTTTTTTTGTTTTGTTTTGTTTTGGTTTTGGTTTTGTTTTTTTTTTTTTGCTTAAACCATCTGACTGAAGTAGAGCTCCCAAGACTTTGAACTGCATTCAAAACTTTAAGGACGGTGAGGACCATTTTGATCATCTGATCTGCCTTTTCCTTGGTGTGAACCTGATCACTCCTGCCAGCCTGAGCACATCCTGCATCAAGCACAGGGTTTTTGTGCCTCTTTTAGAAAAACAATCTATATTGATAGAGAGATCAAGAGAATGGCGAGCATCTCACATTCTTTAGTAGTCCATAAGTGCAGATTAAGCTGATTTATCAATTCTCTGAATAAAAGGATGTCTCATGCCTACCCCAGAGCTAGTGAGGACCTGCTTCTGTGCCCACTTCTGTGCACAGGGTTTGCAGAGCATGAAAGATATACCAGGAGGAAAAACCAAAACACTGAGCCAGAAGAGAAGGGGAAGGAAACTAAAAGCACTGCTTGACAAAATGTTACCACTTTCCTCTGAGCCCATTGTCTGAAAATAAGAGATGGTGTGCTTTTGTTTCCATCCCCACTTCAATTAGCACAGTGGGGACAGCCATTAGTACCCAGCACGCCTCATCCAGAACCCTGACCTCCACAGAGAGGTCTCTAAGTACAGTTGTGATCTACAGCGGGGTCGCTGCAGTTATTTATCACTGGTTACAGCAGAGAGTGATGTGGTAGGAGCTGTTACACCCCATGTGCCAGCATTACAGCACTTTCCTAGCACGGGCTTGAAATGGCTGCTGGAGGGGAACATTTTCCTCTGGCCCTGACAATCCAGATGCTTGGGAGGTACTGAGAGACAGAAAAGGTGAAGCCCCAAAAGGGGTTTGCTCCCTGGCCAGCTCAGAGGAGCCTGTGGGAATAATCCAGCCCATGAGAGGCAAATATGGGGCACTGCTGACCTGGGCACAGCCAGACCAGAGTGGGACCACTGATGGGTTCCAGCACACTGAAATCTGGGCTGTCCCAACCCCGTGGGGCAATTTGGTTGTTGTTCAGTTCTCTGATGTGTTCTCTAGTCTCTGCTGGCCGTATCTGATGGGCTGCACATGCCTGGGGGAGCATTCAGCTCACCAGCTGGTTGGGATGTCTGCCACCCTCCTCTTCTCTCCTGCCCTGAGCACATCCCTGCTTCACTAGCCAGTGCAGACCTCAGATGTGAGCCTCACACTTCTAAATCCCAGTACACCCTCCCAAACCCAAGTACACCCTCCCAGAAGCAAAACCACTGCTCAAAACCTCTCACAGAGCAAGAGCCACCTGAAGGCATGGAAACTGCTCCTTCTCAGCACTTCTTGTGCTCCTTTGCCAGGGGTGCCTGAGGGGCCCAGGACCCCCTGCTTGATAATTTGAAGGCACAGGAGAATGAGCTCTTGCTTCCCCCCTCTGCTGTATGAACAGGCAAAAGCCAGAGAAAGATGTGGGGACAGCACAGGGACACAGTGAGAGAGTCTCAGGGATATTTTCATTTATACCACACTGTAATGTCCAGCATGGTATAAATGTCCACTCTTCCCCTTCTGTCCAGACATCAGGTTTAGCAAGGGTGCCCGTCATCCTATTTATCAGAGAACACCTATCTCCAGTTATACACCCCCCACACGGGGTATCGCTTATATCAAAGCAGGGCAAAACGTGAGACCGCCGTGTTCCCTTTTTCCCCGGCGCTCAGCCCAGCCCCGGGCAGACTGGGGAAGCATCCCAGGCTGAGCAGCGCCCTGCCGAGCCGTGTGCCCGCCCTGGCGAGCCCGCTCGGAGCGCCGAGCATCCTGCCGCGGTCCCGGAGCGGGCCCTGCCGGGAGATGGCACTGCAGGCACGGAGAAACACCGGCCGCCCGCAGCAGCGCCCGAGCCGGCACAAGCCCTTTCATTTGGGCTTTCCTAGCCTTCCCCCGAGACCCCGCTGGAAAAATATCCTTCTCGTCCCCTGTGATCGCTGCCTCCTGGCCGCTTTGCGGTGTTTCTCTCACCTCGCTGCTGAGGAAGGCGGCGGGTGCACAAGGGATGGTTGGGAGTAGCTGCCACATCCCTATCAGCATCCGGGCAAAGAGGGATGGAGGCACAAAAAGTCTGTGCCCTGTCCTTAAGCGGTGAAGACACCCCTTTCCAAACATGTGGTTTCAGACTCTGCCTGGAACCCTCCAGTGCATGAATATTTCAACTGCAGCCTCCTCTGGATCCATAATCACCCAAAATTTCCCTAGGAGCTTTTTTTTTTCAGTTCAAACAAAGAAGCTGTGCAAGCATAATTAATTTCCCCGTCTCTAGATGGGAAGCTTTGCTAAAGTGGCTGTCAGGAAATCAAAATTTACAGCACCTGAAGTTTTGCTAACTCGCTGTTTCACATCGCGTTATCAGGGGAGATGCAGATTTTCTTGTTTCTCATGAGAGCTCGAATCTCCACCTGGACGAGACTGAGAAATTTCGGCAGCCTTTTGCAATGCTGGCCCAATTTCCTAAGGAAACTTCATGGGCTTTTCCTCACCCTGCCAGATTTTTCAACACCTTTCAGGAAGTCACAGCTGAGCAGTTTTGGTCAGGATAGTTTTGCGTTTCAGGGAGAATATTTGGACTGTTAGGTCTTCTTGGCAAACAGTTGTTGGATACTCCCAGGATGGGTGTTTGTGCTCAGCAGTGGTGCACTGTCCCAGGCAGCAAGGTGTTCCCAAAATTGGATATAACGCGAAAACTCAGTGAGAAGACACCCATAATTCTCTTGTGAAAACACATCTGTTTGGGCTTAGATAAAAGGTTCCAAAGTGATGCTGTCTTAGGCTTGGGTTGTTTTTTTTTTACTGATGGTTGGGTATGTGGTCGGGGGGTTTTGTGTTTGTTTTTTTGGTTTTTTTTATAATTTGGTTTGGGTTTTTTGTTGGCTGGTTTTGTTTGTCCCTTTTTTGGGGCAGGTGGGGAGGGGAAGGGATGGATGGAGTGAGAGGAGCTATTTTTTATTTGCAAATTCTCAAATCTGAAATTTTGAGAACAGGAACATGTAGGTGCCCCACCTGCTCTGAGGGGATGATAAAAAAGCAATTATTCATTTTGACATAATGCCCTATTCTGGCGTTTTTACAGAGAAGTGGTTTGCCCAGTTTAAAGAAGGAGCCAGATAAATCTGAAGGAAGATCAGTGTTGAAGGGTCACGAGTGGAACATTTCAACTTGGGGGTAAACAGGCATGTGGGCTGGACACCCTGTGATTGTGCCAGGCGTGTGAGAGAAAAGAAAACATTTGCCCCCTTTTGGGCTTGGCAGTGGTGAAGGTGAAGGCAGGGATGGCTGGAATGCAGCTAATGGAGAAGAAAGAAAAGGGAAGAGGGCAGAGGGTGCAGGAGCAGAAAGAAGAGGGGGTATTTTTCCATTTTTATGAAAGGACTGTATGGTGCACAGCAGTGTCCACTGTGACTTTGTCAGTGGCCACAGGAGCCATCCATCTCATGGTATAGATCTATCCCACACAGAGGCACCAAGGAGCCGTGGGGTCAGGATGGGGCTTAGCCCAAGAGGGTTTCACTTGCTTGATTGATCTTCTGGACTTGTAGAAATTTATCCTGGAAGTTAAGGGAGATAAACCAGCAAATCATTATTAAAAAAAATGCATCTTTGAAAGGTTCGATTCACTGAGAGCCAAAAAGTGGAGGGTACAGGAATGGTGGTAGTGGTGGTGGCATCTCTTCACAGGCATCATGTTTGGGATGGTGACTTCCCACTGTAGCTGTCTCCTCCAAAGGCAGCTCATGGGATCTGCTGTTAGAGATGGGAGCTCTCTCTTCTCTTCCTCCCCTGCTCCGCACACCCGGCACTGATGTTTCCCAGGTGTTTCTGACTTGTAGGGTTTGAAACTGAGTCACCTTTGATTTCTCCTGACATTTCCCAGAATTTTTTTAACTGCAATATTGTATTTATCCCAAATGTGGATTTCTGGGGAAATCGTGCTTTTCAGCTAAAGGCAATAAAGAGAAAAAGTGAAACAAAATTAATCTTTCCCCATCAAAAACCCCCCAAAAAACCAAAAGTAAAGCCAATCAAAAAAAGCACCACCAAAAACCTCCAACCCTTTTGGAAGTCATGGGGGCAGGGGTTTTCAAATTCCTCACCAAAAGACATTCAAAAAGCAGCTCTTTCACTTTTTTTTTCTTTCAAACCCAACCTTTTCATGCTAAAAACATCAAACCGCTCTAATCCCTGGCTTCTGCTTTCTTATGTGAAGAAGATGATTTGTGATAGAAGCCAGTCCCGCAACCAGAGCAAGGAGCCACGCTGCAGCAGATGCTGGCTTGCCTCGAGGTGTTAATCCAGAGGCGGATCGTGGGGATGAACCAGCCCTGCTGGCACCGGCCACGGTTCGGGAAGGGCTCACACGTGGCTGGAGAATGGTGGGGTTTTGTGGCAGGGGCTCTCAATCCAGGCAAAAACCACAACCATCAGGACATCCTTGCTCTCTCCAGGGCTGCGAGAGTGTTTCTGCCATGCAGAGCCTGGGGCAGTTTGGTGCAGTTCTGCCACAGAAGGGGCTGGAGGCAGAAGGCTCCAGAGAGCAGTGCTAACCTGGGTGTGCCCGATGCCATCCACGCTCCCTCTGGACACCTCCAGGGTGCCCAGCCCTGGCAGTGGTGAGCCCCTGTAAGATATCCTGATCCATGGGGAAAAAACAACCGACCTGGCAAACACACAGGATTATGGTGCTGATTTCCCCATTCCAGGAGCATTGCAACACTAATCCTGTAATTCAGTGCAAAGTGGTGCAAAACATGATGATCACTTTAATGTCTCGGCGCTTGCCTGAGATTTCATGGGGTTGCTCTTTTGGCACCACAGGAAAGAAAGTGCTGGAGGAAACCTTTTCCAGACCCCAATCCTCTTGTTCCTCGCTCAGAAAGACATGTGCAAAAATGTATTGTAAGTATGGCTTTCATTCCGCACTGAGCCCCTTCCGAGTGAGGAGCTGGCAGCCAGGGGTCATGTGGTGAGTGGGTGATGGGACAGGCGTTATTTATAACAGGTGTCAGGCGATACTTTGTCATCGATATCTTACCCGGCAGTGCCAGCAGCAGCAGCAGCACTAGTGAGGGGTCTCTCCATATTCCAATCTCTGTTTTCCAGGAGTGGGTTTGGTAACAGCATGCACCGAACCTGGCGGCCTTGTTGCACGTGGAAATTTCACTCATTTATTTCAGCTGACTGGCAGAACCCGGTTCTCTCTGTACCACTCTGCATCCCAAGTCATGCTAATCACTCATCTCCGTGCCACTTGATGCCCATGACCAGGGCTACATCCAAGGACAGGATCTTCTCCTGCACAGATCTTTGTACACAGACATGGCCAAATCACACACCCTGTGCAGGCTCTGGAGGTCCCCACGGGCTCTCCTTGCCCACACATTGTTGTATGCATGCAGGTGCTCACCACCATCACCAGGACTCTTCCCAGGCAAATGGGTAAGGGGCTGGAAAGTCACAGCCAGGTCCTGTGCTTATTATCTCTATCTTTGTCTTTCTCATGCACCTCCCACTATCTACACAGGAAGAAGTTTTGGCAAATGTAATAAAGACAAGGTGAAGTTTTACATAAAATATTCTCTCCTGCTATGAGTCCTGAGGAATTTTAATCAGTCCAGGAGTACCAGCAGAATTCCTTTGCCTGCAATCTTTTCATGATCTTGCTTTCCCCTCTTGTTCCTCGTGGGGAGCATTTGCTGAGAAGATGATTAAATTGGGCTGGTAAAAAGCTCGTCGGCTCCATAGCTTCCATCTTTTCCTGCTTCTTTGCAAGAACATTTGTACTTTTTTCTGGCCTACGGCATGCAAGGTCAGCTGCTTTCTTTGCAGTTTTCTTGTACGTTTCCTCACCATTGTTGTGGGGGTTTTCCCCCTCCAGAGAATCTCTTTTGTGCAGAGGCGAGAGACAAGGCTCCTAGCTCAGCCTGCTGTGTTGTTGTTCGCCTGAAGTCCAGCAGGAATTCAAGGAATGGTTCCCCACGTCTCCTATTCACCTTGCTCCTGCCAGTGGCAAGGGGTCGGGCAGGGGGCGGATATTTTGGGGAAGCTGTGAGCAAGGAGTGCAGACTCAGGGGCTGATGTGAGCTCAGGGATTTTGGAGGGCTGAAACTCATCTGCCGTTGCCTGCCAGTAGTTCAGTGTAGGAATTTGGGCATTTTCCTTTGAACAAATGATTCACCAGTAATCATTTAATCAGCTCTCCTGATGTTTGAATAATCTGTGAGTAATTTAGTCAGATGTTTGCCACAGAGTATCAAATAAATGGTTTGGAAAGACGCTGGCTCAGACTCTCACCTCGTATATGCTCAGCTTTGGGGTAAACCAGGCCAGTGCTGTCCCCTGCGCTTTGGCCTCAGGTGTCCAAGAGATTTACAGCTGGCCAGGACCAGCCCCAACCTGCCAGGTCAGGATGTGGCCATGGCTCAGCTGAACTGTGTTTCTGCCATGCAGCTGTGGAGCATCTGCTCTCCTGCCTGGGGTACCACAGCTGCTGGGGGCTGGGGGTGGCGTGCAATGCCCCAGAGTGGCATTTCTGGTGATAAGTGTCCTGGCTGGATATCAGTGCACAGGCTTGTGAGGAGCCCCTTGCTCTCTCTGAGTGGCTCCCTCTGGGGTGCTGTGGATGGGGAAAGCAGCCCAGGGTGATGGACTGATGCTGGCTCATAAGCTAATGGAGAATCATTTCCCCAGGTTCATCTCTCTGCCTGGACCTATTAAAGCTCCAGTATCTTTCCATTCCTGTCCCCACAAAACCACCTGCTCTCCTGACACACTTCCCAATGGCATCAGAGAGCTGCTGCTTCTCTCAGAGCTTTGACTCCTTCTTTTTCAGCTCTGATCCTGGCTGACAGCAGGGAGGGGTGGAGAGGGAGAATGAGGGTTGGCATTTTTTTTCCTTTTCTTCCATTTTGTGACTACTTCAATCCAATCCCGACTTTCTGGGCAGGAGGGTCACTCCCCAGCTTTGCTGCATCCTGTTGAAAAGCCTTGGAGACATCTGCTTTTGCCTTTAGTTTTCCCTCCTGGGGTTTTTTTTCTGTCTTTTTTTTTTTTTTTCCCCTGAGGATCTGCTACCACAGATTCCCTCAGAGTCCCAACATGCTAGTTATTCTTCATGGATAAAACTACTAAAAATAAGAATTTATTGTACACTTTCATCTGAGACAAAACATCATTATTTCCATCCAATTAATAGTGTCTTTTAGCAGCATCAGTGAAAAACCAGAAAAAACCTGGCTCCCACCCAGCCCCCTTCCTCTGCCTGTGTGACATTGTCTCCACAACTGCAGAGAGGTGGTAGCTTTGATTTGATCAACACTTATCTAGTTAAAACAAAAGAGAACTACTTTTGTAGGCTTGCCCAAATATTAGGTTTTTGAGTTTTTCTTTAACAGGAAGATCAGGAAGAGAGCTCTGTTGTTTTGTTACTACTGTTGTTTTCTTCAAACCAGGAGAAGTCCTGGGATGCCAGGGAAAGTGGGAACTTGCCAATGGGAGTATTTCTCCCAAGTCTCTCTGCAGAGTTTTCTCGCATGTGTTGTTTCCTGAGTCACGGGGATTTGAGCTGGGAACGCTCAGATATCTGGAAGCTGGAACAGCCCTTACTGCCGACCTGAATGCTGATGTCCAGGGAGCAGCACCCCTGCCACAGTCACTAGGCTGGAGATAAGGGCAGAGGATGTGCATCACGGGATTCTGGGCTCTGCAGGGCTCCCCAAAATCGCCTGTGGGCACTGCTCCCTGTGCCTTGCTGGCAGCTAGCCCCTGGCAGGGAGCAGGCTGTTTCTTCATGGGCATTTGTCTTTTCCAGGCTGGGAAAACAGAGGTATTTTTCTGCACACTGGCAGCCAAGTGGGGGATGTGGCTGTGGAAGGCTATTTCCCCCAGGCCTCCTGCTCCATGGCATCCCCCAGCCAGTGCCACCAGGGTGCCAGTCAGCCTCTCCCCAGACCCTCCCCACAAGGTGTTTGCCTTTGCCTGGGCAGCTGGCAGGAGGCAGGGGTGGATGCCCTGCAAGGGTGCCTTCCCCTCGGCCTCCTGCCCACCCTGCCCTTCCTTGCCCCGAGGCCGCTTGGCTGTCCTTGCTCACCCTCCCCATTGGCTCCTGCCTGCTTGGCCTCGCTGCTGCTTTAATTTTAGCAATTCCTTGGAAAGAGTCATTTTCCATAAGTCAGCTCTCAGCAGAGCCCTCTGCCTGCCAGCTCTGCCTTCTCACACGTGTTGCTGGCGTGCCCCAGCAGCACACGCCTGCACCTGCCCGGCCAGGCCTGCCTGTCCCAGCCCTTTGCACACCAAATCCTCACACCCGGCTCGCGTCCCTGCCTGGCACATCTCAGCCTGGCACTCCCAGTCCTCTGGTGCCGTGGCTGGAGTGGCCAACCTGGCCCAGCTGCATGGCCACCCCTGGGGCTGCCCCCTCACCAGGAGTCACTGGGCACAGCACAGGGGGATATCTGTCCTCTTTGCCCTGCAGACCCCACCCACACGTGTGACAGCTCTCTGTCCTTATCTGTGATGGGAAATGCCGTGTTCCCACATGCTGCAGGGGACCTCATAGGCTGGGGTTGTGATGGATGAGCAGGGTGGGCTTGTTCAGCACCCAGCAGCAGGTTTTATTGCAGTGGGGAAGGTGGGTGCAGGTGTGGCTGTGCAAGAGGAGCACAGCCCACACGTGTGGTGGGTGTTTGGTTGTGCAGTGTGTGAGAGGGGTGAGAGGCTTTCATGACAGTGAGCCTCTTCCTGTGGGCACTGCTGGGCACTGCAGGAGGGTGCTGGTGTGAGGAAGCACAGCACTCACGAGTGGGGCATGTGCGAGGATGCACACAGAGAGAGATTCGTGGCTCCTTCTCTTGGGTCTGCATCTCGTGCTGGAGGGAAGGGACAGTGCATGTGGAGGGTGCATTGTGCACGACCCTGTGTGTGTGTATGTGTGTGATTGTGTGTGTGTGTGATCGTGTGTGTGCGCACAGGGCACGCGTGAGGTGACCACGACCCTGCTGCTTCCACTCTGGGGAGGTGGGGGGACTTGCAGGGACTGCTGCTGGTGATGTGTGTGTGTCTCTGTGTGTGTAGGGCGGGGGGGGGGGGGGGGCGCCGTCCCCACGGTGCTTCCACGAGTGTGCATTTGCACGGGGGTCGGTGGGGCGCGCGCGTGTGTGCGGTGCCTCCCTCCGGCTCAGCATCCGTGGGGAGGGAGGCGGCGGCGGCGGCGTGTCCGCAGGGGCGTGGACCAGTGTGTGGCCGTGGGGGGTGCGTGTGTGGGTGTGCGTGTCTGTGAGCCTGTGTGTGTGTGTGTGTGTGTGTGTGTGTGTGTGTGTGTGTGTGTGTGTGTTTGCGGGCGGGTGCGCGCGGCGCGGCGGGGCCGGGAGCGCGTCCCCGGCGCTGTGCCGGGGGGTGCGGGCTGAGCTCATCGCTGGCTCCCCGGCGCTCCTTACCAGTGGCTTCTGCGGTCACATGGGTTATGTGCTGGAGTTTAAAAGAGCTTATAGCCCCCGAGCCGGTGCAGAAGCAGCCGGTGGTTGCATGGGGTAGCGCCGGGAGCGGCGGCAAGGAAGGCGCCGTGAGTAGCGGGCGGCCGGGGCCGGAGGGCGGCACGGGATGTACCCCCACCCGCGGGACGGGGGAGGCGGCCTGCGGGCACGGGGGTCAGCGCAGGCGAGCCGCGGGGCCCGCCGCCCAGGGAGGCGGAAAGGAAGGCGGGGGGGAACGCTTTCTTCCCCCGCATTCGCTCCCGGTCTTGTGCTCCGTCCCTCCCGCCCCGCAGCCGCGCACCTTTCCAGCGCCCGCGTGTGTCCGCGCCCCGACGTGGGCCGCGCGTCCGCCCCCCCGTGAGGAACCAATTTGGGCAGCTCAATACTTTCCTGCCCCGCCGGGCGCGTGTTCCCGGCGGGGAGGGATGGGGGGCGAGGGGCCGGAGCGTCCCCGCACCCTACGAGACAGCGGGTCCGCATCGGGGCGCGGCGGTGGCACCCCCGTCCCCTGCCCCGCGGGACCCCCGTCCCCTCCCGGCCCGGAGGGCATCGCGGCCGGCACCAGGTTGAGGGCTGCGAGGGATGAGCTCTCCCTGCGGCAGTGCGCGGGGCTGGAGCGGCTGGGACTGCGGGGCGGCTCTTTGTAAACCGGAGCCCGTGGATTTCCTGGGCGGGAGAGCAGGCTGCTTCTCCGTCTCTCCAAAGGCGCAACCTGCCTTCTTCTCCGCTGTGGCAGTGCAGATTTTATTTTTTCTTTTCTATTTTTTTAAATTTTTTTTCCCTGAAGTGTGATTTTTATAAGAAAAGTGTCTGCATGGTGTCTGCTTCTGGGGAACTGCTCTCCCTGGGCTAGGCAGACAGTTCATCCCGAGCGTGAGTACAAGGGCTGCTTTCCAGAATTGCATAATACACACCGATCCCTATGCTGCTCAAAACTCCCTGACATTTCCACATCTGGGTGACTTCCCCCACTGCAATCCTGCAAACGAGTTGTGACTCCAGTCAGCTCGTGAGCCAATTTGTGGTGTCTTCACTGAGGACAGAACCAGGTCTGCATGTTCCAGCTTCCCTGGCTCCTCTGGCAGTTGTTTCCTTAACCCGTAAACTTTTTTTGGTGTAACGATCGGCACTTCTTTACTCTCTTACGTTCCCCACCCCAAGCTTACGGACACATGTGCTGGTCTGTTCAGAGCACAGGTTACAGAGAGGGGATTGCCTGCAAAGCCGTTCAATTTCTTTTCCCCATCCCTTTGTGTTTTAATTTGTGGGATGGTTGAGGAGGTCCTTTCCTCGGATTGCTTTTTGCTCGGGAACTTGCTGACATCTCGGATTTAGCGAATTTCTCTGGCTGTGCCCACTCTCAGCACACCGCGTTGTGTACTCGTGTGAGGGACATGCAGCTGCCAGTCCCACTGGCCGTGTGTTCAGGCAGTGAGGCTCTGACATTGGCTGCTTTCTGCAAAATGTGCAAATATTTGGGAGCAGCCAGTCTTGCTCCCGGATCCCTGCCTTGCCCCTATCCGTGAGGAGTTAGAGCTTTGCTGTGATGTGTGGAGATGTGCAAGGGATGCTCGTGTCTGGCCGGGCAGCATGCTGAGACCAGGTGCTGGGACCAGAACTCTGTGGGGTTCACTGTACTAGGAGGACTTTCCCAAGACAGGCTGAGCTTTAGAAATGAGAGCCTCGTGCCTGGCAGCCTTCCTTCCGACAGCTCCTCAAGATAAGTTTATCAGAGCCTCTTGTCAGAGCAAGCCAAGCCATGATCTAATGATCGTACATTATCTTTGGTCTAATTTACTCCAAGAGGACCCCATTGTGTCAGGACTCTGCATCCCCTTTCCCCTGAAAAGTGCTCAGCAGCTTCTGGACTTGGGAAAAGCCCTGATACCTCTCACAGCCACAAAGCTTGTGATGCACACACACATTCAAATAACTGTGCAGCCAAGGCTTAGCTTTTGGGGACGTGACTGACTCTCTGAAGCTGGCAGCACGAGTTTTGTGGGTGCAAGCCCCAGCTCCTGGCCACTCTCATTTAATTCCCTGCAAGCTGGAGACACGCATCCTGCTCCAGCTCAGTCTGGGGCTGGGTGTGCGCCTGGGGAGCGTGTCTCTCAGCTCTGTCGTTTATTATTGCTGCCGCTGCCATTATGCCTGACAAATGAGAGTTGCTGAGTAATGTGCTGTTTGTGTGTAAATATCTGAGTGCTCGCAGCTGAGCTCACTCCTGCCACTTTGCAGGAAGCCATCTCAGCACCTTTCCCCTGTGAAGACCCGGGAGTGCACAGCGTCCTTCTGCGGGGACCTCCCCACCGCCACCGCCAGCTCTAGCCTCCGCTCGCCTCTGCTTCCCTGCAAGCGTGAAGCCTCCATCCTCTCCGGCTATCGTGGCAGCCCTTCTGCTTTCCTGAGCGTGAGTCAAGGGTGGGAAAGGGCTGTGTGTGTGTGTGTGTGTGTGTGTGTGTGTGTGTCTGTGTGTTTCTCTCTCTCTCTCTCTGTGTGTGTGTGTGTGTGTGTGTGTGCACAGTTGCTCCCGAGGGTCCGTGTCCGAGGCAGAGTGACTTTTGGGGACTTTGAGTGTTTTGATGGAGACAGTCATGCATAACTAGGAAAGGAGGTTTTCGGGTTGGTTTGGGTTTTTTCCCCTGCCTGCTCAGCCCCGAGTTCCCCCTCATTTCATCCCAGTACTGATGAAGATGCTAAATTGCTCCTTCCCATATTGTTTTCATCCCATTTGCAGTTTAGCATCCAACTGCTTCTTGCAGTCAGTACTTGCTCAGCCCAGCTAGGCTGATCGCAGCTTTTTTAATCTCCCCTTGTAAATCAATCCCTTCTGCCTCCTGATAATTTTTGTCGCTCATTTTTCTGAAATCCCTCCAATTTGTCCATTTTGTGTTGGTGACGTATGCCTGGCCCTAAACATGATGTATACCAGGCATGGCAGCGTGAGGGAAGGACACCTCCTCCCCTCCCACCCCGCTGGGGCTTGTGATGCTTTGTCAGCACTGAACTGAGTTACTTCCCCATTATTCTAAGCTATAGTCCCTGCTCGGTGTTGCAGAAGAAAGCAGCATACTCAGGTCAGTGCCCTGGGGAGAATTCCTCCAAATTTTGGTGATGGTTTACTGAGGTTTGGTTGCATGCTGGTAGCAGATGCTGGAAGGGGCCGGTGGTCTAGGTGTATTCCTGGGGTGCCTCTTCCCACAAGAACTAATAGCTGAACAGGAGGGGTGAGGAAAATAAGAGAGGGCAAGCTGGGCAGATGGGGAAACTGAGGCACGTGCATGCACATTTCCTGTGCATCTTTCCAGCTCTTATTTAGGTGCTCTGCGTGTGGGGTGTGGTTGCACTTGTTAGTGCTGCAGCTGGCATGGGCATTTTCTGAGGAGATGCTGGGTGTTTGGTCAGAGCAGGCTGGCACACTGGGATGCTGGGCTCTGGGCTGATTTTGTTCATTGCTTCTCGTGCTCATAGCCAGAGCCTGATGCCACAGGTGCTCTCATGGGGAAGAAGCAGGGTAACAAAGTGCCTTGCATTCGCGCACTTTGAAGTTTTATCATGCCAAACCCTGAGCTCCTAGGACTGAGCATTCCCATTCCCTGGAAGGGCCGTGCCCTTCCAGGATCTGTCTATTTTTAGGAGGAGTTGTATTCTGGACAGTGTCCACTGCAGATGCTCTCTGCCTCCTCCTCTTGGCCCTCCTCCAGGGACACCGTTTGGGCTCTCTGCTGGAGGGGCCGCTCTTGCCGGGGCTCCTCCAGGGCAGAGCAGATCCGAGCGGATGTGGGACCGTGGGGATGCCCGCTGGGCTGTGGTACCCCGGGGTGCTGGGGAGGGACAGCGAGCTCACGCTGTCCCTTGCATGAACTGCTGGGAATTCGCCGTGCTCCAGGAGCCAGCAGCACACGGTGGCTTCTGCACGGCGTGGCCAAGCAGGGGTGCTGCTGCCTGGGCCAGGTGGTACCCGGTGCTCGGCGGTGCCAGGCGCCGGCCCGTTCGCCAGGATGACACTAGGGGGCACGAGATCTGCTGGAATTCCTTTGTTGGGGATGGGAAAGGAGGCTGCAAAGCCGCTCTTGACCCTTCAAGCCCCGTGCATCATTCCCCCCGCGCGTTTTGTGGGAATTACGAGTGTTAAACCCCACGAGCTGTCCCGGTAACTCCTCCTGCCGCCAGGGCAGGACGCGGCTCTCCGGAGGCTGCTCCGCTGGCTCTGCCCGTCCCTGGCCGTGGGAGCAGCAGGACGGGGATGGAAGCGGTCAGCCGGAAACATCTCCCAAGCAAGGAGGTGGTGGATGCAGCCGGAGTGCCAGGGAATCTCCGGGGAATGTGGGAAATCCAGGAAAACACCTTAGCATGGTTTTAATGCCTCTCTAGAGGCGTTGTCCAGAGCAGGGATTAAGTTAGATTCAGGGCTGGCTTTCAAGATGCAGCGTGTTATGGTTTCATTTTCTGCTGGTTGTTAAATTCATGCATGATGTCTCCTCAGGGTCATGTTTTCCCAAAGCAGCAGAAACTTTAGAGAGTCTGATTTCATGAATGGTTCTGATCGATCTGAAACATGGAGAGAGTGTGTATGTGTGTGTGTGTGTGTTTTTAATATGTGTGTCCATCTACATATCTGGGTGGGGTGCAAAGAATATGTTTTTGAAGGAGTGTTTATGCGTTTCTGCATACATCCAGCTGTAATATTGTCCTGAATCCTTAAAATCTATTATTCCAGCTGTGAATGCGTGTATATATATTAAAGCACTGTATACTGGAGTCTTTCTCTCTTGTTATAACAAACCTCACAGAAAGCAAATAAAGAGACATTGTTCTCATAGCAGGCTTTTAAGGGCTCAATATTTATCTTCTATGAATTTTGATAGTTTTTGTTCAGCATGTTTGCAGTTATGATGGTGGTGGGGGGTTTGCCTATCTACTTCAGATTTTGTGCTGTTGGGAAACTGAAAACATTTGGATCGTTTCAGCTTATTCATTAGGTAATGAAAACAGAAGTCAAGCTTCTGGATTGAAATGTTGGCACCTGATATCATTCTGGCATATTAATTTCTCAATGGTTAGGGTTTTTTCTAATGCCTTCCGTTGCCAGATACCAGGCTCCTTTGCTGGAGCCGTGCTTCTCTCGCGAGCCCCCCGGGCAATATTTTTAGTAGGACACTGATGCATCGCAAACACTCCTGTACTCCGAGAAAAAGCTTTGCTGGCTGTTGTTGGAAGTAGCGCCAGAATGGGTAGAAAGGAGAGATGAGAGGAGGACGGCGCTGCCGCTGCGTCGGAGCGTTCGCTTTGTGCCTGAGACGGAGGTTTTGTGTCGGGTCGTGCAGGTGCTGTGCCTGTGCGGATGTGAGGGCAATTCCCCAGCTGGCTTCTGAGACAGGGCTGAGGAGCAGGGGTTTATTTATTTTGAAATGCCTGGTGAATTGGAAGGAGGTCCGGGAAGAAGTGCCGAGTCAACTTTCAAGTCAATTAGGGATGCGTCTGGAGGTGTGAAGTGGTTTGAAGAGGACAGGGTGATTTGTCTGAAAGTGTTACCTAATTAGAGGGTATAGTCAGGGCTCTAATTAGCCATGACACCCTAAAGATGTTATCAAAGCCCTCTTGGGGCACGGCTGATCCAGGGCCGTGGCTGGGAGCTCTCCGGTCAGCGTGGCCGCGCACGGCCGGAGCTGCCGCCCTCTGGCTCAGAGGCAGCCCCGATGCTTGAAGAGGCCCTTTTCCTTTTCAGGTAACTCATGATACCCTCCGGGGCTGCTGCCAACGTTGAGTGATGTTCATAAAGTCACAGAATGAAAGGAAAGCCTGCAGCAGTTGTAAGAATTAATACTGGTGCCCACTATGTGGGAAATCTCCTCTCTTTTCCCTGAGGGGCATCACTTTCTGCTGCTCTCTGCCTGGGGGGAGGCTGGAGGGGGAGGGCTGTGAGGATTTGCATTAAGTGATGCTGTACTAACAGCTGGTGGAGGAATCGTGACCCCTTTCTTAGCATTGCCTGACAGAGGGGACATGGGATCAGCTGAATTCTGGCTTGCCCAGACCTGGTTGTATTTAAATACTATGCAACACACCCTGTGAGGGGGAACTGGTGCAGGAAGCAGTACAAGAAGTGCTGGGTAAGAGGGAAAGGCTCCTGGGAAGGCTTTTCCCTGACGTTGGAAGGAGTTTGCAGCCTGCACCTCTGCTGGCCACACCTGGGTGGTGGGTGGTTGTTTCCCTTTTGAGAGTTGGGGCTGGGGATTGCTCTCTCTGGGGCTGCTCTCACTGCCTGCTGTTCATCCATCAAAGCCATTGTTCAGTCAGCCCTGTGAGGAGAGGAGAGTGGGAGCTGACCATTCCCAGCAGTGGTGCCAAGAGCCAGTAGGAGCCACCTGAAGCCAGGCTGGTGGATGGGTGTGGAGAGCAGGGCCCATTGCCATTCTCAGCAGCAGTGAGCAAAGGAATTCTCTTCTCTCTCAGGGCTGAGGTCCCTGTGCGTGTCAGAGCCCTCTGAATTGCCAGGAGAGAGCAGTGGGTAGCTCAGACCTCCTTGGCAGGAAGGAGCTACTGTTATTCCTGTGTCAATGGGAAATGAAATGGATCCTGGGGCTAGGATGTTCCCTGTGTGCTTCATCAGTGCTGTGAGGAGCCTGGCTCTGCAAAGGGACTCTCTTTGCTTGTGTAGGTGGAATTGCAGCCCCCCAAATGCAAACACACAGCCAGGCACACTCCCGTGCTCGCAGTTACCCAGGGATGCGCCTGCTTTTAATTATGTGGGTGTTAAGCCAGTGAATTCATTTTGTTCACAAAGTTGCAGCCTGGCATTTTCCTACTGCTCCTGGTCTCTGGTGGCATTCCCACCCTCTGGAGCACATGTGCAAATAACTTGGGGACTGGGGTTTGGTAACTTGGAGGACAGTGCCACACAGGGCTGACCCAGGCAGCTCTCCCTGAGCTGTTGCTGTGCTGTGCCAGGGCTGCAGGGGCCACGCTGGATTTTAGGGTTATGGGTGGTGGATGGGGAGCTGCTCCCTGTGCTGTCACAAGCTGATCAGCACAGAAGGAGGGACCTGCACTGCTGCCCTCCTGCCTGGGGAAGCAGCCTGGGTTGGGCATCTCAGCGCCAGGCACGAGATTTGGTTATGAATTCTAACAGTGTCTTGTATAATAAAACAGCCTTATCTCTGCTTTTGCCCTAGGTACACTCTGCACGACACTCCTTTTGTCTAGGGCCTAAAAATGCTGGTGATAATGAGGACACATCCTTTTTTGTGGTTAAAGTGTGGTTCTCAGATGCAAAGGGAGGCAGCCTGTGCTAGACTTCACCACCAATGTGTGATTTACCCTCCTCTGTGCCACTGAACTGAGGGCTTGAAAAACAAATATGTTAAAAGGAAGGAAAGACAACAAAAGGCTGCTGGTGCTCTGAAATTCGATCAAAAAAAGCTCTGTCCAGTCCTCTGGGCTTCTCGCGTAACGAAGAGCTCTAGAAATAACAGTGTTACAGGAAAGTGCACCCACCGATAACAGTGGGTTTGGGGATGGGACTGCTTTGTTCTTGCTGAGCCGGGTTGAAGTTCATTTTGGGTATTGAAGTTCATTTTGGGTATTGAAGTTCATTTTGGGTGTTTTTACACCCCCCAGAGCCGGGGTGTTACTGTCACTCCATGAATCCAAAGCCATTCAGAGCTGCCTGGGACCTCTCCGCTCTGAAATCCTTGTCTAGCCTGTTGCCTCTCCCCAGCGTGCCAGACACACATATGGGTGGGAGGCTGCTGGATTTGGGAGCCCAGCTGGTGGGGGTGGGAGAGGTCCCACCGAGCTGCCGCCGCTGTTTCTCCCGGCTGGGTTCAGAACAGTTTCCTCTCGCCCCATCCCGGCCATGTGCGGGGCGGCCGGCTCCCCACACGTGTTGCACAGACACATTTCCATGCTGCCTCTCGGTGCCTGCCCACCTATTTGCAGCTGGGGGAGCTGAAGCTGCTCTTTCTTGTGATTTGTTTAAAAAAAAAGTCTCTCTCTGGATGGAGTTGTCTGTGCTTTTATTGACCTGGTTACGGGAACGACAGAGGCTTTTCCGTCTCCTGGACGCGTGATTTCTGCAAGGGCTCTGGAGCAGGGGCCGGCTCTTGCTGCTGGTGTGTTTCCAGTTCTCCTAACGTGATTAGTTTGACAGGCCCATTGGGTATGCTGGCGAGTCTAGTTTTTATTTTGTGCATGAAAGTAAGTTCTGTGACAGGGCACAGAGCACCAGCTAATGCTGACATCTGTGCAGGAGGGACAGATGTCAATATTTTTGGACAGTATTTTTGGCCATGCCTCAGACGTGCTCTGCCACCTGGCAGAAACCCCTTGCCCTTTTGATGGGGCATTTCTGTAATGTCTCAACTTCCTGACCATTTTGGAGACTCTTCCCTTGTATCTGCAGTTGGAGTTGTTTTGCCAGAAGGTGCAGTTTGAGCTCAGTGAAACCTGAGTGCTGAGGACATTCCAGGCATGCACCTGACGGCTCTCAGTGAAGATGTCCATCCTTCAGAAGTCCAACAAGCTACCATCAGTCATTCCCATTGGCACATTTGCCTGCTGGGCTCCAGTTTCGTGTGTGTTGCCATCTTCCAGCAATGCTGAGGCACACCATGTTTTTGGGGCTTGTTGATGTGGGAGGAGGACTGGAATGGGGATCATCGATCATCCCTGCTCTGCAAGCTGCTTTTTGCTGTACCGACATATCTGCTCTTCCCCAGTCCTCTTTGATCTGGATCAGCAGTTCCAGCTTCACTCGGGCTTGTTCAGCTGCAAAGCGAGGATGAAGAGGAATTTCCCCAGCAGCCATAGGGGTCCTCGACTCGAGGGGCATGCAGCACTTGTGCTTTCTAGATCTGGTAAATCTGTACCTCTGGTCCAGCCAGAAATGGTGGTGTTTTTTCCCAAGCAGGGCTGCCTTATGCACAGGGTAGAGCCATTTCTGCACAACTGGACCTGGCATCTCCCCATTTCCTTCCAGAGCAAGGAAGGAGATGACGGCATGACTTGCAAAAGAGCCAATGGCAAAGGATTTGTGTTGATGATTTTGACTTTGCCTCTCCCAAGGAACTAATCTGGCCTGTCTTTGGGTGTAGGACCCAAACTGGAGGTTTAATTCACTGCACATCTGCTTTTAGGCTTGGAGGGTTCCCCAAGGCTGTTTGCTGTGGTACATTACCAGGGTCAGCCTTTAACCTTGTGACCACTAGGGGTTGGAGGCAAGCATCATTGCCTTCAAAGAGGGGAAGCTGAAACCTGGAGTGGCTGTGGGATTTCCTTGAGGTCCCAGAGCAGAGCTGGTGGCAGAAAACCAAATTTCTTGAGTTGCTAACAGCTCCTGCCAGCTGTGGAACACATTAGTAAACACTTGAGTAGATCAAAGTAGGGCATCCGGGTCTTTGCACAGCACTATGCTTATCTGTCTATCTGTCTGTCTGTCTGTAGTGCTTCTGGCAGTCAAACCTAAGATGACATTTAAAGGCTTTACTTTTTTTCTCTCTTGCTGGTTTCAGATCAAATTTGCTGAGTTGTCAAGCTGAAGATTCTTTTCTCCTAAGTGCTGGCCCAGCAACAGCTCACTGTGCTGCATCCCTGCCTTGGAGGAGTCCCGCTGGGTTCCTCCTGCCTCCCATCCCTGGCTTTAACATGGGGGAGTGGAGCAACAGCTTTGCTGGTGGACAGGAGAAAAGAAACAGATTTTTGCTTCCTTCTTCTCCCTGTTGATCAGGCCATTCTGGGCTCAGTTAGCAGCAGCTGTTCAAAAACAGCAGACAGAGCCAGGTTTGCATTGAAAAAGATGTTTTGGGGTGGAGAGGGCAGTGGTAGAGGCTTGCAGGCAAACCCTTGCTCCTCCCTAAGCCTGGCCTAGGTCTCAGAGGCAGGCACGTGTGCTGTGAGCTGGTGGGCTCTCAGCAGAGTCCCAGCAGGCTGGGTGTCTGTCTGGAGACAGCCAGGACGAGTGGCACCAATCAGCCTCTGATCCACTGGGTTTCAGCAAGGAAGGAGAGCGCTGTCCTGGTGTGTGATGAGGAAATTGCTCCCGTGTCCCTGGAGGCTGTCACTCCAACACTTTGCCATGCTCTGCTGGTGGGGAGCGGCACCAAAGGATGCCTCTGCTGCTGTTGTCTGCCTTGGGGACAAGCACAGACTTGTCTCCAGCTGGAAGTCAGCTTGGGGAGTGGAGAAACCTCCCCAGAACATGCATTTGCAAGCTCTGGTGTGTGGCAGTCCCTCCCAGGCAGTCACAACCTCCTGCCACTGTGTGAGCGGGAAGGCTCAGCGCCTGCTTCCTGGCATGAGGAGAGGATGGAGCTTACCCCGCTCTGGAATAGGGAGCCAGGAGTGGCTGCAGGTGCTGGAGCTGGAGCCAGAGCCATCCCCTGGTCCCAGCACCAGCAGGAGGCTCCAGCTTCAGTCCTTGGAGCATTTTTGAGGGTTTTGTGCAATGTGGTTTCAACTCCATCCCTTCCTCTTGTGCAAGGCTCCTCCCTGAGCAGGCACAGTGACAAAGTCAATCCTTAGACAGCTGTAGTTCTCTGGATTTTGCCAGCCTCTCACCTTCCCCTTTACATTCACCAGACCGCGCCTGTTGGGAGCTCTCTCAGCTGTCCCTGAGCAGCATCTTTCAGCAAGGATGGCAGCTCAAGAGGGTCCCCCATAACTCAGTGTGTGCTGCCAGTTTAACCCAGCCAGTGGCCCTCTGGCAACCCCAGCTGCGCTTGTGGGGGATACCAAGCAGCTGCTAGACAGCAGAGACACAAACTGACCTGCACCTTGGCTTTTCAGGGCAGAGTCATGTCTATGTGGATGGAGCAAGGCTGTGTGACACAAGCACTTACAGCGTTGGCTTCAGTGACCAGAAAAGCCAGAGGCTGCTCCTGTTACCCAGACTAGGAGATGGAGGAATTTATTTATTGTTCTAACTCCTTTCCAGAAGTGGTTCAGAAGTCTCAGCAACAGGCAGCTCTCTAAAACTGAGACGAAAAGCACAGGATTTTTCCTTTTGCTGTGTCTTGGACAGTTAACCCTTTTAGCCATCCCATGTCCAGATGGTGTGACCAGGCTCCATGGGACTCAGGATCATCCCTCTGGAGACACCTTTGGGCATGGCCTGGCCCTGCCCACAGAGCAGTAGTGCTGAACCCTTCCATCTGCAAATTTGGGATCTGCCCTAGGTACAGACTCTGTCTCAGTACTGCTCAGTTTGAAAGCCTTGCGTCATCACTGTCCCCCCAACAATTGCTGCTGCAGACATTAATTTTTCCCAGATTTTTGCTTCCCTTTGAATATCTCCGCTATGGATCATTTTTCTTACATGTGTTAGCCGGTATTTTCACAAAGCTGAAGCTTGTGCTATTTCCTGCCTGTCTTTCTATGCTTTCACTTGCTCCCTCTTCTGTTATGCCTAGAACAACCCTGGGCTTTTTTTCTGCTCACATCAGAAGAAACTGCTCCTCTTCTTCTGAAAGCTCACATGATGGGGAGAAAATGCCATTTAAAATATGAGGAATCCTGTCCACCCACATCATGCTTAGCACATCCCCAGCTGGAGAAAAGTGTCTCCAGACTCCTGGGGTGGGAGGATCAGCCGGGTGTCCTGTGGATGGGGAGAGTCTTGCAGGGCAGGGGCAGGCTGCTGAGGCTGCCAGCAGTTTGTGAGGGCTGCAAGGTGAAGCTCCTGGCTGCAGCAGTGATGGGAGGGGATCTGGGAGCTCCTGCTCCAGGAGGTCTGAAGAACCACACAGGATGGGTGCTGAGGAGGGGGCAGCAAGGCCAGGCTGGATGAGTAAGAGGGGTGTCTTCTCTCTGGTGTTGTATGTAGGTTCCATGTAGGGAAGCAGGGAGTGTACAAATTAGTCAGTTTGTCCTTTAGCTGTGTTTTTCCACTGTTCTCTGTAGATTCCCAAGTGGAAACTTATTTTAGGCTTGAAGCCACCCTAATGCATTTTGTTTGTCTAGCTGTGGGTGCTGTTCTAGCTGAGTCTGTGTGGGGAGTATGTGATAACTTCTTTTTTAATGTCTCCTTCTTTAGTTCTGTGGTCCTTAATTGATATTTTTAGTCTTTTATCTCATCCAGCTGCTGCACTTGTCTCTCCTGAAGGAGAGTGATGCTGCAAAGAGTGGGACAGGTTTGCTGCAGATCCTCAGGCCCTGAGCTGGGGACAGAGCATCCCACTGTTGGCTCCTCTTGCTTTTGCCCTAGTCCTCATGCCATGCTATGGCATTTTTAGAAGCCATGAGCAGTCCTGTTTGCAGGGGGAGACTGACACAAGGTTCCAAGAGGATGGAGTGGAAAGGTTGCTTTACCTATCTGGAACAATGAGCCCCTTTGTGCACCTTTTTTTTTTTTAGACCTTACCTTCCTTGTACCCTGCCTCAAAGAAGCAGGAAAATACTCCTTTTCCCAAAGCCAGGTACCAGGGGACCATCACCTCCTGCTATAAGCTCAGGAGTCAGACAGCAGCTTAAACACTAAATATATCTGCCTCTGCAGCTCTTGGCTTTTACATAAATAAATCTTAAGGAGGTAACTTTTTGCTGTGCAGTTCTCCGGGCTGGCTCTGCTGTGGTTTCCACTGAGATAGCATTTGGCTAACACAGCCAACCAGGAGTGGAACAGGCCTGGAGCTGTATAGAAAGTGATTAAGATAAGCCAGGGTTATGATTTGCCTGTCTGATCCTGAAGCTTTGTGCATTATTTAGTGTGTGTAGCAGGAGGTCAGTAGCCTCCTGATAATTTTCATTAGATTAGTCAGGCAGGATAATCACCTGCTCAGGAAAAAACCAACTCGACACTGTCTGTTCAATAGTTGGGGTTTAACTGAAAATAAATAGTCTTGTAATTATAAGGACACTGTCAAGGTCAAGAGGCTCAAAGATTCGCTTTCTTTTTTCCTCTGGTGTGTTTACAGAGATCCTGCAATTCTTTGTGAGATTTTTTTTCCTCCCTTAAATTCAAACCGAGATCTTCAGAGCTCTTAAAAGAAATTCAACACTTCCACAGCAGTGGACGTGAGTGGTGTTGCAATAGCCAAGTGGTACTTGTGCCCTGCTGCAGCTGAGTGACCCCATGCTAATGAGCAGGGCACTTGCAAGCGAGCTGGGAGTGTGTGCAGCCAGCCCAAGCAGAGCTGAACTGGAGTAGAAATGCTCTCCCCTCCTCCTCTGGGCTGACTGCAGGATGGATCCAGCCTCGAAGACTGGGTCCTGCCAGGCAGGCAGAGGATATCCCTCCCTGGGAGCAGGCAGCCCAGCACGAGTGCCACCCTGTTGAAATGAGGGTGTGTGTTATCTCCCGTGGGTGACTTTGCTGCTGTAATTAGCTGAGACTTTCAGAAAGCCCAGGAAAGAAGAGGTGGGAGTGAAGCTGATGCCATAATCAGTACCAATGGGTTCTGCAAAGGGTGCTTTGCTAAAGAAACTGATAGGTTATTAAGGCTGGGGTTGGTGCTTGTGCAGTACTGAAATGCCTGCCCTTTTTCACCCTAGAAGGGATTGTGCTTGCTATTTATCTTCCTCATACAACAATAAAGCCCAGAGGGACCTTTGTAATCTTCTTAATCTGTCCAGCTGCAGGACTGGTGCTTGCTGGATGAGACTTAGGAATGGCTTGCAAGTGCTCAAGGTAGAGTCAGAGGAGATGGTACTAGCCCAAGGTGATGTAGAGCTTGCTGGTGCTGTGGCTCCTTGGCAGTGTTCTGCCAAAGCAGGTAGCCTTGTGTGGGAAGTGTGGCAAGCTCTCAGCTCTCTTTCCTGAGCTCAGCTGTGAGCCAAGAGAGCTGCAGGGATCCTTCAAACATGGTAACCTATATGGCAGAAGAGGCAAGGTTTGCATGCTTGTGCTGGCTGTGCATGCCTCTACCATGGAAAAACAGCGCTGATGTTGTGGCCACACGAGCTAGTTAGTGCCCTGAGTCCTTGCTGCTTTTGTTTTGTTTTGTTTTGTTCCCAGTCTAATTGCTCATAAGTGGGGATTCTTGTCATCAGAGCTGGTGGGGCTTGTGCTCATCCCATCTTCACTAAAAATCTGCTGCTCTGGCTCCCTGTCACGGGCTTTGACAGATGCCCAGGGGAAAGCGAGGGCATGGCTCGGCCTGATATGCCGAGTGACTGATGCTGTGGTCTGATGACTGATGCCACACGTCGCAGCAGGCGCGCGGGTGCTCCCTTGCTCTTCCTCTGCTGGAGATGGGAGGAGAGGGGGCTGCCTTGACAGGTTGCTTTGAAAGCAAAATTACTCCAGGGCTGGATTTCTTCTCCCCCCTTCCCATCATCTTCCACCCCCCCCCCCATTTCTTTCTTGCTTGACAGAAAAAGCATAACTCGTCTTTAATTGGTGCTTTGTGCCTGTCTCCTGACAGAACTCAGCAGAGAGGGGGCTGGCTGGATCAAAACAGCTTGAAGTTGTGAGACTGTTATACATCTGGCCTCCCTGTTTGAAACAAAAAAACCCTCTAAACTTTTATTTCAGCCCCCCCTGCCTGTTTTAAGCCAATTCCTTGCGAGCTATGAAAGCAAGCAGTGGGTGCTGCTCCCAGTGCTTCTCAGACATCCCATCAAGGAGCACGCTGACATGGGGCTGAGCACGGCACACCATGCACCTGACCCTCAACTGAGTCTGGGATTTGGGGCATCTAATGGCCATGTGTGTGGAAGGTGTCAGACCGCTTCATCATCTTACAAATAATTCCTGCCAGTGCCTGGAGCACAAATGTTGCATGGCGGATCAGGCAGGGAAGTGGTCTGCGCTCCTCGGGCAGCAGGGGAAACAGACCTGGCCATGAGCTTGAACAGTGGCCATGAGCAGTGCTTCCTATAAGAGCAGGGCAAAAACGGGGTTAGAGCAGTGGCCCTGGTCCTTTCAACTGCCCTGTTGTGGTTTCTCTCTCTGTTGAACATCTGCAATTTTAAGAGGCCAGGTAGCATTTCCTGGGGGTGGGTGGGGTGATGGGAAGAAGCCCTTGCCCTTGTAATGCCTTCAAGCTCCAACTCTGGCAGAAAACAGGATTATGACACCCCCTGGAGCCTTTGCAGCCTGGGCTCGCCCTGGTCTTTGCAGAGCAAAATCACAGAATCATAGAATGGTTTGGGTTAGAAGGGATGTTAAAAGATAATCTCATTCCACCCCCATGCTATGGGCAGGGTCTCCTTCCACTGTCCCAGGTTGTTCAGAGCCCCATCCAGGCTGGTCTTGAACACTTCCAGGGATGGGGCACCCACAGCTTCTCTGAGCAGCCTGGCCAGTAACTCAACATCACATTGTTTGCTGTAAGATGTGCCTCCTGCCTGGTCGAGAACTCCTCTCTCCAGTTCCTCTCCTGGATTTCTGAAGAGGCTTGGGTGTCTCCTAATGCTGCCTGTTCCAGCACTGTCTATTGGAGTGGCTTCCAGGGATATAAGGCATAGACTAAGTGTGTCATTGAGATCCTTGCCAGTTGGGTCTGTCCCCATGCAAGATGGGGACAGCAAGAAAATAAATTGTTTGTAATTGTTTATTTGTTTGTTTGTTTGTTTGTTTGTTTCTACTCTGGGGTTTGCAGGTGTTTCTGCCTTTCCACAGCCAGAGGCAGGGATGAGACATCAGCCTGCAAACTGTTCCTGGCTGGGATCTCTGCTGGGCTGTTCCCTTAAACTCTGCTTTTAGTGCAGACAGACCAGCCCTGGTGCAGGTGGGGCAAAGGCCATTGCAAGTGGCTTCACAGCAGTTGCTTGGTCCTTTCTGAGGTATCAAAGCAAGCCTAAAGCTGGGGTGATATTTCCGTAGGTGTTCCTGGGGCTCCTACTAGGATGATGGGAGAAAATTACAAAGGGATTGGTAGTTAATATTGGGCAATTCCATGAGCATCATCAGGAGCCATGCTACTGTTGGTGAGCAGCACTTTAGGGGGAAGGGGATGCTAGGAAGAGACTTGTAGGAGGATGCAAAGAGGGAAATATCTGCAGCTGGAGGCTGGAGAGGTCTGAGCAGGGTCTGTTTGCCTGAGGAAGGCAGCTGCAATGAAGGCATGTGCAGAAGTGGGAGGCTGGAGGAGCTGGGTGCAGTCAGAGGGGTGGAGTGGTGTTACAGGTGATGTCCTTGAGCCAGGGAAGCACCATGGTGAGCTTGGTGGTCAGGGTGAGGATAAAGTTGTTGTGGAGACTGAACTGGTAAATTGGCTTGTGCTGGGCTGAACTGGAAGTGACAGCTATGTCTCCATGAGGAGAAGTCAGACTTAAAATGCTGCAACTACTTCACACAGCCACCAAAGGGCTCTGAGCAGGGTCTTCTCAATGTTTGGTAGGTGTTTGAGTACAAAGGAGGAGGGAAAGAGATGGAGCTGAGTCCTGGCTGGATTGATGCAAGTCCAGAGTAGCGTCACTGCCCGTGGTGAACTGTGGCACTGCAAAGATCTTACCCCACTCTTGGGACAGGCAAGGAAGGGAAACATCACCTGAGAGAGACCAAAGACCTGATGGGCTGCATGTGCTGGGGATGTTTAGACTGTGGGCAGGGCTGGAAGCCCAAAGGAATAGGCATTTGAGGGAAGCAGACCCTTTGAACTTGTTCCTTATTATAGTCTGCATGGGAGCTTGGACCCTCTTATGGGAGGGAAGAAAAAAAAATGTATCAGTTCCATCACAGTAAAATCCTTATTTGCCAAATAATCATGTCCAACGCTGTCTTCACTCTGCATTGTCAGATTTTTCTTCACTTTTTTGGGGACTGTTCCAGGCATTCTCCCTCATGGGTGGTCTCAATCTCCCATCCACAATGCTTCTTGCAGCCACCCAGAGCCATTCCCAGCTTGTTCTCTGCTCTGGGTTGAGCAAGGCATTGATGCTCTGGATTGTTCTTGTTTCTGAATTTGTAAAGTCTATTCAGCAGATCAGTATTTAAGACCCTCCCCAGAGCTGGCTGTGTGGGAGAAGCTGGCAGCCACATTTGGGGGCCACTTCTGTCCCACTTTTAGTTCCAGGTCTGCAGCGTCGGGATTCCCACCCCACCATACCAACAGAACTGCTTGCCATCCCCTACCCAGGGATGTTTGGAGAAGAGTAGAGCAAGGTGCTATAATCTGGTAGTTTAGGTAGCAATGCAGTCTTTTTTGCTTTTCCTTTTACTTCAGGTTTAGTTACTGTTTTCTTGACAGTAGAAAATAACCAGTGTATACCTATTAAGTTCCTGAGAGGTCCTAACTTTATTTCTAGGCTGGAAACACCGTACTCCATATGTCAGGAGCTGAGGGCTGCAGTACTCCCAGCAGTGCCCTGTCACCTCTGGGGAGCAGCCCACTGCTTCTACAGCACAGATGCTTTATTGGTATCTCCATGTTCTTACTGCTCGGTGTGTGATGGACAGTGGCTCCTCAGCCCTGAGTCTGGAGGCAGGAAAGTGGGGCAGAGCAATGTCCTCCAGCAGAGGAGGTTGTGTTAGGAACTTCTGGCTCTGCGCTTATGCTGTGGGGACCATTTTTCTGCCCCTTCAGCCTGCTGAGAGCCCAACATCCGATGTGTGTGCCCCTCCCAGGTGGAGAAAGTGCAGAGGCTAGAGGAGGGGATAGTCTCTGCCTGGATCCCTCTTTGAACCGGTGGGATTCAAAGCTGGGGAGGGAGTCCCTCTGGCAGAGGGAGTGGGGAGCCCTAATTGCCCCTCTTCCCAAGGCTGCCGCGCGTGTTAACGACCTGTAATGGGACGGGTTGTGCTAGCCCATTAAGCCCCAATGGGGTCCTTGTCGACTTAAAAGTGTGAGGAATTTCACTCAACCGTGTTAAAACACTTCCACCCCCTTTAATAGCTTCACGCATTGATTTAACCCCCCTGGCACCTGGGGTTATTGGCTGGGAAAAGCCATCTGGCTCTCCACAGCCTCCTGCCCTGCCTTCACGCAGCTACTTTGGCCATCATTCGCATTTCTGGGGGATCTTATTAGCGGAGGGCTGTTGGAGCCCTTGCCTTTGCCGTGCTCCTGGTGGCCGGCTCGGCACAGTCGGTGTGGGGAGCAATTTCCCTCCCATCGCACCGAGCGCGGCCTTGCTTTGCTGCTTTTAATGAGAGTGCTTTTGCCCTGGCTTGTGTCAGCTGCAGCCCACCTGTGCTGCCAATTACTCCAGCGAATCTGGTGTGACCTGCCGGGCTGGATGTCCGAGGTTTAAGTGTTTCTGAGCTGCAAGGTGTGAAAAATCTCACCAGTGTTGAAACGGCGGGGTGGGGGAGCGGCTTGCTGCGTTATGAAAGACCTGAGGACACGCTGGTATCAGGTGCTGCTGATCTCCGGGGAATTTAGAGAATCAAGGGCTCGGTAATTGCAGGCATGTTGCCAGCATGTTGAGAAAGAAATTCTTAATCACAGGCTGTGTGCCCTAATTCTTTATTTTTTTTTTTTTTTTCCTAGTAATTGAATTAGTTGAATGTGTACTGTAACACCTCGCTGCCTGGGTAGGCCGGGAAGGACGCACACGCAGGCCTGAGGTGTGCCTGTGTGCAGACTGGCTGACAGGGCTCTGTGGGAGCGGCACGGCCGTTCTGCTACATAAACACCATGCATCTGTCACACATTTCCCTTCTCTGCAGAAGCTGGCATGCCAGCCTTGCTCACGCTGGCCCAGGAACCGTCCAAGATCAGCTCTCTGCGGTGCCCATGGAGCCATGACTTCCTTCTGGCTGGTGCCTGATGCTCAGATTCTTCCTGTCTCCTTGTAAAAACTGTTGTTATTGCCATGGTTTGAGTCATTGCAGGGCAGGTTTGAAGGGGAATTTTGGCTGGGCTGGTGTCAGCCCAGATTTGTTTTTTATCCTGCACTGGACAAAAGGCAGTAGCGGTGTGTGGAAATTGTGGTAGCTGGGTTAGTGCTGGGGAGTGAACCCTCTTTTGGGGCTCAGTGTCCCTTCAGTTGTTTATGCACCAACAAGCAACTCCCGTGTGTAAATACGTTGATGCCTGAGGCACACATTTAGAGTTACAGCTGGCTTGTGATCCTCTGCTAGGGCCCAGCAGCTGAAAGCTGGGAGAAGACACAGCATTTGGGATGCTGGCTGGGCTCTGCAGTGGCTTGGTCACTGTGTGCTGTGGTCCCACCTGGGTGCCGAGCAGGAAGCACAGTCCATGGGGAGAGCAGTCCCTGGCGGCACAGCTGCAGGTCAGCAGCAACTCCTGTTAGCTCTAACTCTGTCAAGGTTTCTGCTTTGGGGGAGGGCTTGCCTATAGCAAGCAGCTCTCAAAAGGCTGCAGCAGGGCCCTTGGTGAATTTTAGGGCAGAAGTTCTTGCTGGCTCTGTGGGATTGGCTGTCTCCATGTACCATTCAGAAGTCCTGTGCTCCCTAATAAATACCTCTGCAGTGAGATGCAGGGAAGAGAGTTACAAATATTCAAGGTGGGGCGATTTCAGGGAGAGCAGTGAATGAGTGAAGAGGGGTGTGCAATCTCCCTCCTCAGAGCAGGGAGGGCAGGGGGATCGGTGCATTTAAAAGAAATGGGAAGATACTGTTGGTGAAGTGAAGCCTGTTTCAAAGGCTTAAAACTGCTCTGGACACCTGTGGCACAGCCTGGCCTGGGACTTTTCTTTCTTGGCAAGGATATGCCTTGTACATGGAAAGCTGGTCTGAGTGACCTTCTGCGTCTGGCTGTCAGAGGAAATGTGCTGAGTCGAAGCAAGTGTTTCCAGAGCTGAGTGCTCAGCTCTGGGTCTGTTTATCTCCATGCTGAGATGCTGGGGTTGGCAGCCGGGCTATGGTTCTTCTCCAGTGCCTGGGCTTGCTCCCAGCCCAGGCCCATCAAACCACTTGTGATATGAGCTTCCTTCTGACTCTGAAGGTCAAATGGCTTGCAGCAGGGTGACAAAGGAGCCCTTGATTTCAAAGAGATTGTTCTTGTGCCTTGCCCTAGGAAAAGTCTCATGGGCTGGGAAGCATGCTGGCTGAAAGGAATGCTTAAAATGTTCTTTCTTTGCTCCTGTCAAAAGCCCTTGCAAATGTGAATCAAAATATCTGCCACAGTGCTTTCCTGCTGCATGCTTTAGGCTGGCTTATTCCTTGAGAATGGCTTGGGATGTCCTGGGATTCTGTCCCTGCCAGTGGACAGTACTGGACATGCAAGGAATGGCATAATAACAGGGTGAGCATGTGCTATAACTCCAGCCTTTGACAGTCTCAAAAGTAAAGAGGTTTTCTTCCCCTCTGCTGTCAGTGTGTCTAAGTGCATCGATTGTAAGAAAGCAAGTCCTGATCACCCAGAGCATCACCACCCACCCACCCACTCTTGGGAAGAGCTGAGGACCTGGCTGAGCTGGATTTTTCTCCCTCTTTCTGTGGGAGCTATGCTGCTTGTGTGATACTCATCCCTCGCCCTCCACCACTGCAAAGCCTGTGTTTCTGTGCCTGCAGCTGCAAGGTGCCCTCCAGCAAGGCTCTGTGCTCTGAGGAGCCTTGGTGATGCTGTGCACCCCAGCTTCATGCTGCATCCCTCCTCTGCCCAGACATGCCTTGTCAAGCGTCTCCAGGTACAGGTTTTATGCTGTATGACAGTAATCTGGTTATACATCTTCAGCACTCATGTGTGACAGCTCTAAGATCAAGCACATCCCAGCTGCACCTCACAGAGGTTTTCCCCATCCCTTGCTGTTCTTGGTGCTTTGTTCAACTTCTGCAATAAAGCAACGGAGGGTGCTCATACTGGACAAATAAAATATCAACATCTCGGCCTGAAAAATACCTCACAGATTTGTCTGCACAACTTTAAATTCAGAAGGAGGACCCATGAACTGGCAGCCCCAGTTCTGGTAAACCTTTGGCAGTCCTCCTGCGATCAGGCAGAAAAGGATCTTGAGTGACTTTGCCATGGCAGAAAGTTATGCTGGGGATGGAGTAAGGTTGTGATCGCTAAATTGATCATCAGCCTTAGTCCGTTGGAGATGAGGTGCTAATTACCGTCGTCATGTGTAAATTGAAGGCAGTGTTCAGGTGCTGGGAGGCAATGACTCCACTTATGCACGGCCACGGGCTTGCCAGTTGGAGCAGCCGTGGCTGTATCGCATT
Organism: Melospiza melodia melodia; assembly: GCF_035770615.1. Classification (NCBI taxonomy): domain Eukaryota; kingdom Metazoa; phylum Chordata; class Aves; order Passeriformes; family Passerellidae; genus Melospiza; species Melospiza melodia. The sequence continues at coordinate 8,573,255 of NC_086226.1, forward strand.
TGTAGCCTGATTCGAAGGCTTCCTGCTCTGCTCCCGCTGCAAGTGTGGCTTTCTACCATCTGCTTGCCCTTGAGCTGCAGAACGCAGCTCTTGGCCAGGGCGGTGATGCGCAGGGATGTTTGCAGAGCAGAGATGAACTCCGTTTTTTATCCAGAGGGGAAATACTAGCAGGAAAGATGCTGAGTGCTCCCAGCTCTGCCATTGTGCTTCACTGGGAGTGATGCTGGGGCAGATGGGAGCGCTTTGGTGCTGCTCCCCAGCTCAGTGCAGTGTCTTGCTCTTTGTAGAGGTCATAGCAGGCTGGTTTGGTGCTTTCAGGTTAGGATAACCCTAACCAGGACCTAGCCTGCAGATGTGGTGCATTGTCTCCTTGGTAGCAGTGTGCCTACATTCTTTTAGGTAACCAAAACCTGAGAGGCTGTAGCTCTTTCCTTACGGAAAAAACAAAGGACCTGCTGGCTCCTGCTCCCCACGGTGGGGCAGGGTCTGAGCAGCCAGTGGAGAGCATGTTCCCTGCATGGCATTAAGCTTTGCACATTGCTGTTACATCTGGCTGTGAAGCCTGTGGGGGAACTCTCTGCTGCCTGTGCTGTGTAAGTGTAATACAAAATCCGATCTACTTAAGATGCAGGTCTGTATCCAGTCTCTCCACGCTGCAGCTCTGGGTCACAGATGGTCACTTAAAAATCACAGGATTCCATCTGCCTTGAACTGAAGGAGGCTGTTTGACCCAGAGCCTCGGACCGAGATGCTGCGCAGGCAGGTGAGGGAGGGAGAAGGGGAGAAGATTTTTTTTTTAACCTCTTGTTCCTTGTACCATCCCTTTGAAACGATCCGAGCTATTTAGGGAGTAGGTGGGTCAGAAGGCTGGCAAGGATGGGAGAATGAGGATGAACTGTCACTTGGTGATGGTCCAGAGTACCCGAGGAGCTTATGCAGGGCTGCCCAGACGTTCCTGCTGGTGGAAGATGAAGTGTCTGTGCTGTCAACAGCTGATGGAGAGCCCCACTCTGACGCCTCCCTGCATCTGCTGGCCCGAGTGACCTTCCCTGGGAGAAAGGGACCTGCCAAAGGGTACTTTTGCTTTCCCTTCTGCTGTTTCCCACATTTGGATTGGGGGTTTGTTTGCAAAGATGCCACGTTTCTCCAGCATTGTCCAGCTCCTGGGGGAACAGGCATGGGTAAGGCCAGCTAGTGCTACCTGCACCTGGCTGACCCCGGTGCTTCCCTGAGAACTGAGAGAGTGGGACAGAAATGGCACAAGCTGCAAAGGAGCTGGTTGGTGTGCTTTGATCTTCCCCTCTTAAGCAGATCATGCAGCTGATCAGCAATCCTGGCAGACTCCTTGTGGCTGGGAGTGAGAGCGTCGTGGCAATGCAGGGAGCAGAGTGCAGAAGGTTTGAAAGGGCACTGGGAGGTCAGGGCTCAGATCCAGCCCAGGGTAGTGTCACTCCAGGCTCTCCCAGGTGATGTGAAGGAGGATATTGCTGTTGTGTGGGCAGATTGCTGTGATCCCTTTAGCAGGGCGTGGTCAGAGGCATTTAATTAGCTGTCTGGCCCTAGATAGAGTGCTCAGTGCCCTGTCATGTCCAGCTGGGCTGAGGACGGCCTGGTAAAAGGTTACTTTGTGGCACAGCACAACGTGGGTTGCTTTGAAATACTGAGGAAGGAAGTAAGCAAATCTCCCTTCCTGGTTTGTGGTTTGTTTGTTTTTTTCCCAAATCCTCTTCTAATCAGAGGGATTAGGCTGATTGTTGGCATGGCAGTACTCTGACTGTCCAGATGATAACTTCCATTCTTTTGTCTTAAGCGATGGAAAGTACCAGCAAGAAGTCTGTTTGCAGGAAATTTACTGAAAAACAAAATTGTCTGATACCCTGCTGAAGCTGGTGGTTTCTTATCTGCCCTTTGGTTGTTCAAGACCTTAGGCCAGCAGAACCTCAGGTGGAACAAGCTCCTGTTTTAGTGCTTGAGTGCACAAGGGCACCTTGTCCTACTGTTAAGGCTAGAGTCTGTGCACATCTTCTGCATTCTCTGCATCAAGGAAACAGTGGGAGTTTTAAGGTGCCTTGGTTTTAAGGCTTCTCTCTTTTGTGGTCTTGCTGTGGCCATGAAGATCTGAGCTTTCATGACTGCATTCCCTGACTTTTAAGGGCCACCTTGTCTCTTATGACAAAAATTCACGGGCTGTTTTATGATATATTCCAACATTTTTCTGCTCACAAACCTGCTCTCCCTCTCCTACAGCTGCTCGTGTGTGCAAGTGCTGCTGTGTGGCTGTGAGGTTTTGCCTTTGCAGCAGTTTTTGGGCTGCTCAGTGAAGCCTCCAGTGTCTTGGGTTGAGGATGGCTGGTCCTAGGGAGCAATGTGCTGCTGCATGGGGTTGGGATGGAGCACCTGGAATTCGTCTCCTCCCAGCATGGGTTGCATTTCTCTCTTCTTGTTTCAGTCAGTAATGCCTGACTGAGCTCACCTTGCTCAGGAGAAGTTTGTGCCTGCCTTGCCAGCTCTGAGCCCTTCTAATACGCTTCCCCAGGCATTTATTCGTGTGCTTTCTCCAGAGCTGTCACCAGCTCAGAGCACAAATGTCTTCAAGATTGAATGCTCTCGTGTTATCATTTGGAAATACATGAGCAAAAAAGATTTTTGTAGGGAATGATAATGATCTTGATGTGTTTGCAGTCAATGAGACATCAAACTGCCTCTTCTAGGGCTCCTCTTGTGTGAGAGAAGCTGAAGCCTTTCTTTTGGGGAAGGATCTCTTGGTTGGTCATACATTTTTGTGGTACCTGCAGCCACCAGCCTCCTGTGATGGTTATTTGTCCTGGGAGGTGAATCTTTCCTTGATTCTGGCATTTTCTTACTGGGGACATTTCCTTAGGAAGGGAAGTTGTGGGGTGAAGTGAAAGGGTTTTCTTCTCCTTACACCCCAAACTGGGTCTCAGTGTTGAAGCATCCTGATGTCTCCCTAACACCTTGCATGTGCTGGTGCTGTGGGTTGCAAGCAATGGCGTGACAGGTCTGTGTTTGCTCTCCCGTTGCTCCTGGAAGCCTGGCTGTGCCAGAATCCAGCTTCAGACTGGCAGCTGCCGAGCCCTCTGAGCGGTGCCACTGGCCAGCAGGCTTCAGAGCTGGTGGCCCAGGGGGGTGCAGTGCAGGAGCTGCTCTTGGCACCTTCTCTGCTGCGCTTGGCTGCCAGCTCCGTGGTGGCTGCCACCCCTGCTTGGAGGGGACAGGCGTGCTGAGGGTTTGATCTTGCCAGCAGCTGGCAGAGGCACATTTTAATTTCTGTAATGGACCTGGTTCCTGCAGAGATGGTCCAGAGAGAGATAAATCACACGGCTTGGAAAAGAGAGGTTGGGGCACCAGGTGAAGGAAGAGCCCATCTAGTTCCCATCCAGTTTCTTCCTCTGTTTCTTGTCTTTGCCAAGGTAGATATGCTTCCTGCAGTCCTGGATCCTCTCCAATACCTTATAGTTTACCAGGCTGGAGATGTTATAAATCACATAATTCACAAAGGGAAGGTGCTGAACCAGAGAGTTTCCTGGCCCTAATGGGAGCAGGGAAGGAAGAAAAGGAGCAAAAAGGGCTGAAGAGAGGAGGGGGGGGGTGAGGTTTGAGTGAGTTTTTGAGATGGTTTTTGGGTGAATATGAAGCAAGCAGGACCCTGATCCTCCACACAGAGTGGCTGATTAAAGGAAGGTGGTGTGTTGCTGCAGCCTGTCACTGCTGCTTCCCATCACTCTTTCCCCATCTGTCCCCACATTTGTCACAGCAGCTGCAGGAGATGACTCGGAGGTGGGTGATATTTCCAGATCTGTGTCTCCCACCATCCCTGAGAGGAAAACAGTGCTGCTGTGGGTAGTTCCATCTGCAGTTACTCTCTGTCCAGGTTGGCCAGGCCTCTTCTGATTCCTTGATTGAGACTAATGCTATTAAAAAAAAAAAAATGCAGTCTGATTTTAGCATGTGGGCTGCATGCAGCATCCCGTCTGGAGAGAGGGACCTTGAATGTGCTGCCAAAGCAAAATTTTTCCCCCCTAAGTCTTCTTGCTTATCTACCTTTTCTCTGCTTTTCTGCTAGTGCCTTGCTGCTGAGCATAGGGTCTTTCTGCAGTGAGCTGGTGAAATGTGGTCCTTGAACACCTTTTTGAAAATTCTCCAACTGGGGAGGAGCTGTGAGGTGCTGGGGTGCGTGGCCTGCATGCCATGTGTCTGTCCAGTCACCTCCTGGGAGGCTCCAGCCAGCCATGGCAGCACAGTAGAAGCAGAAAAAGCTCAGTAGCAACTGAGTGTAATGGCAAAAACAAAAACAAAACAAAACAAACCCAAACAAACAAAAGAAAAAGAGACAGACTCCCCCCTTCTCAAATTTAAGAAAATGACTGAAAAGGAAGAAAAACTTCTTTTTCTGAGGACTCGTTTTGTCAAACTGACCAGTGAGGTACTGTTGCCAAGGTTAGGAGGCAACCTAGAGGAGGGCAGTACAAAACTCCAGAAAGTCAACAGATGAGAATTGAACTCTGGCTCTGATGCACCAGGACTGCCCAGTTAAATTTGCTCTCTTAGATAAGCTCAAGGAATCAATTGGGTTGTGCAAATGCCCTGGTGTTTTGATATCCTAGCGTGAGCACAAACCCATGTGTCTTTGCAGGTCCTTCAAGAGCTACTGAGTGGTTTTGGTTTGGTTTTTATGCATTCCCAGCAGCAGTTCTGCCCCTTATCCCTGTGCTGCACTTTCCTGTTTGCTTGGAGCTGATGGAGACCAGAACACGTCTCACAGCTTGTAATGAGCATGGATAATACAGATCAGAAGTGCTCTGGGAAATGATGTTTTCCTTCAATTATATGTGCTTGTTACTTGTGGCAAGGGCAGGAAGTGTCCCTGAAGGTGAAGGGTGGGTAGAGTTCATGCAAAACCAAAACAGCCTGTTTTGGCTGGTTCTTCTAGCCTCTCCTCCCTTCTTGGGGAGGTTTCTTTGCCCTGGTGCCCGGAAGCCACACTTGTGCTCCAATCTCCATCAGGAATGGTTGCAGATGAGCACCTCAGGCAGTGGAGAGGGAGCACACAGCCTGCTCTGCTTGCTGCCCTGCAACGAGTTGCCTTCCTCTCTCCAGACCTGGTTTTGTTTTGGTTTTTTGTTTGGTTTTTTTTCCTCTCCTACTCCTGCTGTATCTGCACAGGCTCTATCTAAATCTTTCCAGGCAGGGCCTCTTTCTGTGTGAGTGATGTTGGAGCTGCTGTCCAGCTGAAGGCTCTGGGAATGCTGCAGAGACACAACTGGAAGTGGATGATGGGGACAAGGTGGCTCAGCACTGATGCAGAGTGGCAGCACTGCAAGCACAACAAAGTCTGGTGTGCACAAAGAACTTGTGTTGGTTCTACTGCCTTCAGAAGAAGGTGATGGGAAAGCTGTGATGAAACAGTGAAGGACTCTTGTGGGAGGAAAAAGTGCCTGGGGCAGGATTCTCGCTGTGAGGTTGTAGGAAGCTTTACATCCCCAGAATATCTTGCCCTGTTGCATTTTTAGGTTAATAATTCTGTATCTGGGGAAACTGAAGTAGAAAGTGGACTTTGAAACGGGAGGCTCTTAGAGGTTTGAAGTGGCCCTGGAGAATTGCATCAGGGAGAGGAAAGGAAAAAAATTGTGAGAAGACATGCAGCAGTGAAGGATATAAAATTAAGAAGTGTGCTCATATGTGGATTTCTGCAGGCCTGGGAAGAACAGTCAAACTATTAAAAAGTCATCTGCAAGGATGCTGCTAGATGTCAGAGAGGAGTGTGGATGCTCTGGAGTTCACAATGGGATGAATCTCTAAGTGTCAAAGTGTCTGTGGTGCATGATCTCAGCCTTTCCAGCTGGTGATGGAAGGAAGGAGAAAAGCTTTTTCACAGTACTGCCAGGGAGAAGAAAATAGAAGAGAGACAATAAGTCCATTAAATAGAATTGTTTTCTCACCAATTTCTTTTCCTCTCTCAAATTGAGAGAGAGGAAAAGATTGAGATCCTTGCCATCTCTTTATACCTGTCTTTAGCAAGACTAAAAAAGCCCAAAGAGATGTGTGGGAGATTGGGAACAAAACATGACTATACAGAAATAGCTATTAAGGAAAGCTTGAGGATACTTTGAAAGCATCTCAAATGCTTGGCTAACCTCAGCAAATACTCTTCAGGGCATTAAGGGAATTAATGATAGAATTTAAATAACTGTGTCCCTTTGCTTTAAAAAAGAAGGTAGTCTGGTGCCAGGGGTGTTGACAGTGCAAAGGACGTCCCAGTCTGAGGGGCAAGAAGGGTTCCCAGGGAGTTGATCCTGTCCCCACATGAAGTGGTGTAATGTCTCTGCACTCTCACATGCAAGTTCAGCTCCAGGATGCCCCTCTGAAATGGGATTACAGCCCCAGCCTGAAAGATCTGTGCCATTTATTCCTCAGCTCAAAGAGGCATCCCAGGCAGCCGTGCCTTAAAGGTGAAGTGAGCTGCAGCTGGACGGGTGAGTGAAAACCAGGCTTTGGTGTTGCAGGTGAGTTTGAGAGTTGCAGAGCTTCCCTGACAAAACTGGTTTCAATATGGAAGCAGGAATGGAAGAACAGTGAGACTTCAAAGTGATGGTGAAGCTCTTTGAATGCCTGTCCTGACCTTTTGAGGTTGCTGGTCTATCCAAAGTGATCTTCCCCTTGATCCAGTCAGGATGGCTGACTTGCATTTTGAAAGCAATATAATCTGCCTTCTCTTTTTCCACTGGCCTGACTCTGAGAACATGGGCTTCTCCTCTGGCAAGTCTCTTACATGTGAATTAAGAGATAAAGGAAGGTGCAGAGGGACATCTGAGGGCGGGCTGTCAGTAGATGCCCTTGGCGTTGTGATGCAGGTTGGCTTCTGGATCATCTTTTTGGCTGGTCCAGGGAAGGGGACCAGGGTCTCTCCACTACTCATCTGCCCTCCTCTGTTACAGCTCAGGCCCTAATGGGTCTGGTGGCTTTCAGATGTAGCTGAGACCTGGGCACAATACTCACCTCTCCAGCCTAGTTCACCCTCTAAAATTGACCCACAAGCTGAGTTTTCTCCTTAGCCTTTGTTGTGTGGAATCTGGGCAGCCCTGGACGTGAGTCCCACTGCCAGCAGAAATCTTCTCCCTACACTTTTGCAGGGGGTGATTAAGTCCTCTCCTGATCATCTCTTGGCTTAGTTGAACCAATAGAGTGCTCTGTGTCTGCACAGCAGGCTTTCCAGTTCCCAATTCATTCTACTAATTATTTTTGGAAGCTGTTCTACTTCCACAACCTCCTTTTTTTCCACAAGCGTGGACACCAGCACTGGAGGCAGTAGCCAGGAATAGTCTCACTGTGCTCTAGCAAGAGCTAATACTAAGCTCATGCTGTTAAGGATACTCCCTGGTGTATGCAGGGCATTTTTTTTCCCTTAATTATATTACTGTGCTTGAACAGCCTGACTTGTGTGTAGGAGCCACAGAGCAGATTTGGAGCAGCGTTTTGGGATGTAGGAGGCTCTTTTAAGTTAACAAGTGGGGCTGCAGTGTTTGATTGTGCTGGCATAGGTGGTGCTCAGCCTGGAAGGGCAGCTCCAGCCAAGGGGACACAGCAAGGAGAGCCAGTTGCCCTTGTGACACTGGGCGTGCAGCTGATGCAGCGTGGCAGGGCTTTGCTTGTGCCATGGCCCCGGGTCCGAGGGTAGGGATGGAATAGTGATGATGACTGGGGAGGATCGGCTTTCTGCTGAGCAAGTAGGTGGAAAGTCAGGCAACAAAATTAGCTGAGTACACAAACAGTCTGGGCTGGAGGAGGTTCTCTCCCCTGGGAGAGATTAAGGCATGTGGTGCCTTACGTAGCAGCGATGGCCCGTGTGCGCTCGCCATGCTTGGCGCTCTGAGCTGACTGTTGTTGAGCTGCTGGCTCTGTGCTCTGTCCTCGTCACTCCCAGCCCCTTTCCGGTGACCAGCTGTGGTAGAATATCTCCTGACACATGCTCCATCCTTCTTGCTGCTCTTTTCCCACCGGTGGTTGAGTGCCCTGCCCTCCACCCCTGGGGCACTTGAGCTCAGTTCTGCATCTTGCCTGGATCGATATGTCTGGGTGCCGATGGTGCTGTGGGACAGACAGGACTCTGTAAGCCCTGTGTCCTTTGGTTTGTGCCAACTGAGCTTTTAACAGCAGAGGCTGTACCTGTGAACATCATATGAGACTTCAGAAATAGCTGTGATTGCACTCAGACTGTGTCCTTGAGCTGCTGGGTGCAAATGTCAGCACACCCCTGGGCATGGAGCAAGTGCCACCCCTGTCAGCCTCTTCCCTGACACACAGAGGATCACAGAGCAGAGGTGATAGGTGCAGCTGAGCATAGCAATAAAAGTCTTCAGATCCTCAGCTGTTTGTCACCTGGAAGTGACAAACGTGCATGCTCTTGGTCCTGGCAGCAGGCTGGTGGGCAGTGATTTTCCTTGGATCCCTGTAGCTGTGGTCTCTGTGGGAGGTTGTGGCTGACCAGGACCCTGCAGGTGGTAGCTGTTTCTAGTACAGGTCTGGAACATCCTACCCAAACTCCATGAAACAAACAAACAAAAAAAAAAAAAATATAATTTGTTGCATGGTTTGGTTTTGTTTTGGTTTTGTTTTGGTTTTTTTTTCCTGCAGCAGGCCAGATCTGCTATTAAGTGTCAAAACACCTTAGCAGGTGGTAACTTTTTTTGCAACAAAACTTGATGCAGGAATGGAAAACTTCCAGCAAAGTCTTAATCTGACTTTATTTCTGAGAAGGATGGGAGCTCTTCCCCCCCAACCTATCGAACAGGATCCAGATAAACATTTGGCAAGGTCTGAATGTAAAGTCCCTTGGTGGGTCAGAATTCATGGTACATGGTAAAGCAATAAGAGGCTTGAAGGTGTCTCAAGTGGCATTGCAAGTAATCTCTTTAATTCTGCTTTTAATTTATGTCTGCTAATGAGCAGGGAGGAGTGGCAGAAGTTTTAAATTCATCTTGTGTAACTTGGAAAAGAGAATGAAACTTGAGGAGCCGCCAAAAAAAAGGAAAAAACAGGCAAGGATGTGAAAAGACTGTAAGGAAACCAAAACAAGAGAGGATGAGAAATGAAAACTCCAGGCTACTGCAGGAGGGAAATTAAATCCTAAAGTGTTAGGAGTTTAGATGTTTCCTGTGCTGAAAGCATCAGACTTCAAGCATTTTGCAAATGGAGTCCAGGGGCCAGGTTTCTTTCTGCATAGTTAGGTGTGCACCATGCTGGGTTCCCATCAGCTGCCTGGCTCCAGATGTACAATTGCCCTGCTTAGGCAGGAGTGGGGATGGGGGGAGAGCTCTCTGGTGGTCTCCTTTCTTGGTGTGCATCCCCGGGGACTCTCCCCTGCTCTGAGGCTGCTGGTGTCGGGGCTGAAGTTAACACTGTGGGTCCTCCAGGTACTTGCAAATAGCAGCTTGACCTGATTCCCTGGCTGGTTTTGGGTCAAAGGGTCACTCTGACTCATAAGCTGCTTCTTTGGCAGCATTTATCACAGAGCCAATAACCTTGGTGTCTTGTAGCTCCTTTGTCATGGGTGTGTGCCACCAGAAAAGCAATAAGGAAGGAGCAGGGAGTATGGAAGGAACAGGTCTGCATTTTCTGTTCTCTCTTTCTGGCCTCAAATTCAGTCTGAGAAACTCTAAGGAGGTGTCTCAAGGTGGAAAACACATTGGAGAGGACTGGAATTGTGTTTTGCTAGATCCAAAGATGGCCTGTGGCTCTGCCACCAAAAGTTAAAAAAAAAAAAATCCAGGTTGTGCAAGTTGGGGGAGATTTTGCTCTGTCTCCAACTCATCCACTGGAGTGGGGCTTTGGAAACAGGCATCTTAAACCCCAGTTTATCTTTGTCTCCTCATGGCTGCCTCTGGACAAGGCAGATGTTGAATTGCATTGCTTCCCCTTCGTGTTCACGTGCAGACCCCCACAGCCCTGGCTAGTAAATTCTAAGCCTAAACTTCTCCACAGGAAACTGCAAAGTAAATATTCTCTTTTGGAAACTTCTTTCCCGGTTGAATTGACTCTCTTGGTACTTTCATGCATTTCAAGAAGTCAGAACAGCTCACAATTGAAAACAAGCAATGTTTAGCTCCTGTGAAGGGAAATAGTCAGGTACCAGAAAGACTGTCATTTTCACCATGCTCTTACAAAAGAGGGTGTTACAGTAAGCTTGCTTATTTCACTGGAGGAGAATTCAGCAGGCTTGATGGAAACCGGATGAGACAGGCAGAGTAAATGGATTTTGCTGGGCGAATTGAAAGCAAAGGAACGCACGTGTGGTGGCTGGTCAAGAATTAACTGCGTCTTGCAGAAACCAGGAATGAATTAAGGACAGAGAACTAGGAAGCCCTGAAACAACATCTGTCCAGCTATATTTAAGGTCTCCTCACCTGTGGTATGGCTCCAATGAAAATTGGACACAGCGAGCCAGGTGGCTCTGTTGAACTGTCTCGCCGCATTTTGGCTCTCCGTGGGCTGGAAGGATTAGGAGTGTTGAGCTCCAGCACGCTGCCGTGATGGTGTAAGGTGAGTTGCGGGGGCTTTCTCCAGATGCAGCATCCCATGGGGTCACCATCACCTGCTGGAGGTGGCCAGGAGCTTGGGAGAACTGCTGGGGTAGGGCAAAGGAAAAGGTCAGATGCCTCCTGGTCCCTGACCCCCAGGGGAGGAGTGATACCCAGCCTTGCTCGTGGGGCAGGAGGTTCTGCAGTGTTTTCCCACTTTTAGAGGGTGATGCCCAATGAGCACAGTGTGGGGATCTCTGTATCCCTTACTGGCACAAAGCACTTATTCCCTGCTCCTGGTGCAGCATCAGCAAGGACCCTTCTGTTGGAGTGGGACCTCTGTCCTGTCTTGCTCACAGCTGTGTGGAGGGCTGGGGAGATGGGGCACTGGAGAGGTCTACAGCATCTTATCTGTGCCCTCTTCTGCAACAGCTCACTGCCATAACATGAGAACAAGGCTCCCATCCTGCAGCCCTGCAGGCTCTGAGCAAAACTGCTTGTTTGTACCATTATAGCTACAAAAAACAATATTCCAGGGCCAGGGGCATGGGAATGTATTGGTTTTGTATGCAAGGCTTTGGTGGTGGGGGTGGGAGCTGCAGAGGTGGTTTCTGTGAGAAGAGCTGCCAGAAGCTTCCCCTGTGTGTGACAGAGCCAAAAACAGCTGGCTCCAAGACAGACCTGCCACTGGCCATGGCCAGGCCCACCAGCAGCTATGGCAGAGACTCTGGGATAGCAGATTTAGGAAATGGGGGAAAAAATGCAGTTGCAGCCAGAGCCGAGAGGAGTGAGGGTGTGTGGGAGTGGCAGCTCTGCAGAGAGCGAAGGCCTGGAGGGAGGAGGTGCTCCAGATGTCAGGGCAGGGGTTGCCCTGCAGCCCATGGTGATGACCAGGGTGAGGCAGCTGTGCCCCGGCAGCCCTTGGAGTCCCTCCCGGGGCAGATATTTATGTGCTTTCTGTGGAAGACCTCATGCCATAGCAGGGGGATGCCCAAAGGAGACTGTATCCCTCACTGGAGCAGGCTCCTGGCAGGAGCTGCGGCCTGTGGAGAGGAGCCCACACTGGAGCAGGTTTGCTGGCAGGACTTGGGACCCTGTCCATGTTGGAACAGGCTCTTCCTGACTCTGTGAGGGGATCTGTGCTGGAGAAGTTAATCAACTGCAGCTGGTGAGACAGACCCACATGGAGAAGTTTGTGTAGGACTGACTCCTATGGTAGGGAATCCACTCTGGAGCATGGGAAGAGTGTGAGGATTCCAGTCTCTAAGGAGGAAGGAGCAGCAGAGACAACATGTGATGAACTGACTGCATCCTCTAATCCTCATTCCACTGAGCCTCTGGGAGAGAGGAGGTAGAGAAAATTTGGGGTGAAGTTGAGCCCAGGAAGAAGGAAGGGGTGAGGGGAAGGTGTGTTAAGATTTGGTTTAATTTCTCATTACCTTACTCTGATTCAATTGGTAATAAAATACATTAATTTCCCCAAGCTGAGTCTGGTTTTCCAGTGGCTGTAATTGGTGAATGATTTCTCCCTGCCCTAATCTTGACTGAGGAGTTTTTGCTGTATTTTCTACCTTCCCTGTTCAGCCGAGGAAGGGAGTGATAGATTAGCTTTGGTGGGCATCCAGCCTGGGTCAGCCCACCACAGGGAACTCTGAGCTTCATCCCCTGGGGATAACCAGGCAGGAGTCCTGCAGAGGGGAGGGCAGCATGGCTGGGTGTGCTGTGCTTCTCCCAGGCTGATGAAGGAGCCTCAAAACTGCTGAGGGCTCTGTTTAGTGTGTGAGGACAGCTACAGGCAAACAGCCTTTCTGGTGTCATCCTAAGGTAAACCACCTTGGCAGGGAAAAGTCTGAGTGCCAGCATAAAATATCCTCCTTAATCATACCCCAAGATACTCCTCTAGCAGAGACTTCTTTCCTAAACAGGAGTGACATTGGCCAGGTATAATGCACAACAGCAGCCTCCTTGTGTAGCAAATGTGACCCAGAGTGTTAGGAAGAGGATTTTAGCTCTTCCATGTTGGCTGTCTTGCCTCCCCGGTGAGCACTGAGGCAGAAATATGCTCATTAATAAAAAAATATTGTGCTTTGCCTCTTGGTAGAGACTCTATTTACTTTAGTAAAGGGAAGTTATATTCTCCATCAGTATAAATCAGGAATAGTTGCCAGTGCTGTGTCCCTTGGCAGGCTCATGAGCTCCAGCCAGAGATGAGGAGCAGAGGCACTTGAATAGGGGGCAAATAATAAGCAAATTATAAAGCTTACCATTTATAAGCTTATAAAAAATTAAGCAAAACCATGTAAAGACTGAAGAAAGGTAGGGCATCTCAAGATGAGGGAGACTGCTTGGGAAGAGATAGCCTGGGAAATGCTTAAGAAGTGTCTGTTTAACCTTAGAGCACTACACCCTACATGTAACCCGTGAATTCATTTGGATCTCAGGGCTGATAATCCATACATGGCTCTTGGACATTTTATTTATGTTTTCTGTGCATTTGAAGCCAAAACACCTGGAGTCCCTCTTCATCACTGACCTGTATAAGGTGCAAGGTGGAGATGTGCTTGGGCTCAAAGCCTTGACTGCATATTCACAGATTCACCTGGATCTTGCCTTCTCTGTTGGAAATGGCTGGATGTGAAGCCTCTGCTGTTCAGCAGAGAGATGCTGCCCATCTCTGTGTGTTGGTTGGTGGCACAGACCAGTTCTGCATCATGGCTGGTGTCAAGGCTGAATGGAAACTCCAGGATGAGAGGGATGGACAGTCAGTCTTACACGGGCCCTGATGGCAAGGGTGAGCTAAGTTTATTTCCTCTTTGCCAAAAATTAAGTCCTTCAGCTTGCCAGGTGTACCAGCAGCCCTCAGTTTTGCAGAGCCATCAGTGTCCCTGCTGTTTCCAGCACAGGGTTCCGTGTGCCCCCACTACTGCTCTCCTCTGGACCTGTTCCATATCAGCCTCTCCCTTGCTCCACTGCTGGCATGGCCACTGACTGGATTTCTCCTTCCCTGCCAAGGTGCTGCCTGCATCTCCCTGTGTGTCAGCAGGCACCTGGATTTCCCAATTCCTTTGAAGGGAAAGGGAACTTGCTTGCCTGGAGCTCCCACTGGCTTTAGAGGCAGACTGTGCCCTGGGGAGCTGTAGGGCGATCGCTTTCCAGTTGCTGTCATGTCAACAGAGGCTTGCTATGCAGCCACAGCTGCTGTGGGACAGGCTCTCTGTCTGCTGGAGGGTTTGTTTTCTCTCACCAGCCTCCTTTGCTGGGTTAAAGCCTTTGACCTGATGAAGTCTGGCAAGCTGGGCTCCTTGTGGAGTGTGCTTTGGGAAGGGCATTGCTTAGCATTGGCTTGTAGCTGCCCATTGCAAAGTTAGCAGCAAGATTTTTATCTGCTGACAGCATTCCTGGGTTCAGCAGCCTGGCAGGAGGCTGACTGGACCCAGAGCTGTGGTTATGCAGCTGCTGCAGTGCCTTTTGCAGCACTCTCAGAGCCCTGTGCCACTGCCATTGCTGGAGATGTTGCAGGGGCTGGAAGTCCTTATAGGTGTGGTGGTGTCCAGCTGCCAGGCTGTGTCCTCACTGACTGTCTGCATCCTGGGCTTTCCCACTACACAGGAGTACAGGCAGGGTTCTGCCTCTCCCTGATACTGCAAGGGCAGAGCATTTTCAGTGTGAACTACTTCTGTGCCTTTCACTCGCTTAGAAATGTCCTAATCTTTATGCTAAAGCACTTCCCTGCTCTCCTCTAGCAGGGCTGGGCCCCGGTGCGCCACACCTCCGGATTTGTCTTCCTTACCTCTCCATCCTTTTAGGCCCCCAGCCCAGCCTAGCAGTGCTCTGGGGAGAAGCATCCTTTGGGGAATGGAAGCTGGGGAAGCAGACAGCAGCAGGATAAGCAGAGAGAGCACCTTGCTGCATCCTAGTCAGCAGTGCCACCTGCGACTGTCACGTCTCCTGCCAGCCAGATGCTGCCCGTGGATCCCATCTCCCACAGATGGGCAGGCACGGGGAGCCCATCGAGTGCCTTTTAGCAGGAGGCCAAGGCTGCTTCTGGAAGCTGGGAGGACAATGAAGGCGCTGAAGCAGCCAGAGCACTGCCGGGGGCAGAGGGGGACAGGCAGGCAAGGGGAAGCCATGCAAATGGGGACTTTGATGTGGCTGCAAGGACCGGGGCTGGAGCATTGTTCCTATCACATCACATCAGTTTCACATTCCTCATGCAGGAGTGATCAACGCTTTCAGGGCCAGACAAAAGAGCGGGGAGATGAACAAAAGCGAGAGGGGGGGCTTTACCTACTGCAGAATAGAGGCAGAGGATGAATTGCTCTCTTGGCAAGCCATGGAGATGGGCTGGCGGTTGCTGTGCTTTAGAGCACCAGCTTAAAATTTTTCTCTTTTATTTAGAGGAGGGGGAAAAAAAAGGTAGGAGAAAGGGTTTCCTGTGTGTAAAAGGGGGTATAAATAAGATAGCACGACAAGTATCTGTGGTCCTCTTGCATTCCCTTGCCTGGTCTCCCCAAGTGATGAGTCTCATCCTATTGCAGAAGTGCCCTCTTGAGAAGAGCTGGCAAACATGGGTTTGACCCAGACTGCAAGGTGAGAATACTTCAAGGGAACCTTCTCCCAGAATTAGCAAGGTGAAGGGGCTTGGAAGGGCCTGACCACAACCCATGGAAGATGGGGCTCTGCGGACCCAAGAAGGTTGCTGGCATCAGCAAGAGCTGTGTTGGAGGGAGCTGACCATTGTGCCCACCTCTCCTGAGCTGAAGTGTGAGGAGTAGAAGGGTGGAGGAGGTGAGGAAGCACTTCATCTTTGCAACTGGTCATTCTGGGGTCCGGCCTGCTGCTGCAGGGAAAACTTGGTAAAGGCCCTTTACTGGGCTGGTTTTTGCTGGAGCTGGAGAGCAGGGATAGAGCCCAAGGCAGAATACGGCACACGTCCACCTGTGCATGTGTTTTTGTGCTGCCATCTCAGCCTTTGCTGCAGCCCCAGTGGCTGAGCCCAGGGTCACTGAATTCTGGCTCTGCTCACTTGTTTTTCCATCCTTGATGTCTCCTGGCTCTTGCCTGTCACTGACTCCTCTCTTCTCTGTGAGCCTGGATCCCCATTCTGCCTTGCCCTCAGCTTCCTGCTTTCTCTGCTGTATGCTGGTATGCCCTTACCTCAGGAAAGAGTGCATTGTACCAAATCTCTATTTCCCCCTTGCCTGTGCTATCTGCAATTCGGATTTTGCCTGTGTTAAGTGGAACTTAATAGCTCCTCAAGGATACTCCAGCCTCTCAGCCTTTCCCAAAAACCTCTCTCCTGTGCGAGCACAAACCTTGAACATTGTCCCCACTGCACACCCATGCCCTGCTCTCCCAGCCCCATGCACTGCTCTGGCTGCCCCCCCTTAGCCCTGACCCAGAGCCCCCTCCCCTCCCTCAGCTCCGGGCCCCTCTGCCTGAAAGGCTGTCAATCAGGCTGAATTGTCTGGTGGTTTTGTGATGTGGAAAGACTCCCACCAAGGAGTCAAGGGCCAGGCTGAGACCTTTAAACTCGATCCCATTTGTGTCTTAAATCAAACAGGAATCCAGGTCCTGGGATGGAGGGGGAGGTTTAAGGGGATGCAGGGGCTCAAAAAGCCTCCACTGCCCCCCTTGAGTTTTCCTGGAGTCCTTTCCCCACCTGCACTTTGTGGAGCAGGGAATGTGCCCATGGCCCTGGAGTTTAGGGCTTTGTTTCTCTCTGTAGTCCTCTGTTCTGGGGGTTGGCAGCGCTGCTTCCTTTAGCGCTGGCCCTTTGAACCACCCTCTGCCTTGGGGTACATGGCAGAGATGGTCCTCTGAGCAAGGATTGAGGAATATGCTGGGAAGTGGAGACTTACCTAGGGAAGTTGGGAGCATGTGGAGGTGGGGAGGTGGGCAGAACTCAGCAGCATCTCTGGTCTCACCAGTTTGTGGTGGCTGCTGCTGCACGGGCGGATGTGGGTGCAGAGGACAGATCAGTGGCTGATGTCCTGGAGATGGTTGCAAGGTTAAAAGTGATGGTTTAGCCTCCTCCCAAGACTCTACAGGTAAGCTTGACCTTACAGGACTGTTGTCATTGCAAAGAGGAGAGTGCCCTGGTTACTGTCCCTGGTGTGCCCATGGCTCAGTGGCTTGAATCACACAGTGCCTGGTGTTGAAATTCATCTGCTGGTGTCTACAGAGAGGGAATAAAACCAAAATGAGATCGCCCAAATTCCCAATCTATTGCCAGAATAGGGCATCAGGGCAGACAAGGAGTGTTAACCACTCTCTGCTTGTCCTTACTGTGTGTAAAGATAGGCTTAGTCTGCAGAAGGAAGATCATCTTAAATGGCAGGTTGGAATTTCTGCTTTTTTCTCTAGAAGGGGGTTTGACGGGGAATAGCTAGACCTGCCGTAGGGCTGATC
Organism: Melospiza melodia melodia; assembly: GCF_035770615.1. Lineage (NCBI taxonomy): Eukaryota > Metazoa > Chordata > Aves > Passeriformes > Passerellidae > Melospiza > Melospiza melodia. The sequence goes on from NC_086226.1 coordinate 8,590,201, forward strand.
CCCATTTCATCTCATGGGGCTTGCTGGGGGCCCTTGACCTAGGGCTGCTGCAAAGAGGAGGGAGAGCAGGGCTGGGTGGGGAGCCAGCTGCTTTTTCAGCTCAGTTCGTGTGTTTCTCTGCCTGCTTGTGAGCAAAGGGTTTGCTGTTCTTTTTTTTATTCCAACTTCTTTCCAAAGTCCGCATAGGTCAGAAATTTCATTTTGTCTTCCCCAGGGTAAGTTGCAAATCTCTCTTCCCCTGACAGAGCCGTGTTTTCAGGAGAAGCCTGGAGCTGCCTTAAGACATGTACAAGCTAAGAAATGCAGTGGCTGTGTTTATTTTTTGTGTTCTGGGCAAAGTCAGAGCTGCTGCCGGTGCTAAGTAAATACAGAGCTACCCTCATGAGTGACTGCATTAGCCAGGGCCATACTTGCTGCCTGCATGAAACCAGATGGATCTATCTGGGGACTGGAACAGCAGCTTTCTTGTGACTAGCAGAGGCAGAGCCACTGGCATTTGGATTACCAGCTCTCCTGTGCTTTTAACAGAGTGCCAATGTTTGACAAAACCATTAAGTTAAATTAGGCCCTACGTGTTTCAAGTGGATTCTGAGACTTCTGGCTGACTCATTAGCAGAGCTGTCTCTTCTCCCTTTCGTCTTTCTCTCTCCCTTTTTTTTTTTTCCCCTTCCTCTCCCTCCTCCATTTAATACCCTCCCTGTAGCAGGTTTTACTGCTGACATTTAAAAGCAACATGTGGAGACTCAAGGAGAGACCTGGCATTGGGATGGCGCTGCTGTGAGCCCAGACCTGCCGGGTCCCGCTGTGGTGGGCAGGGAGGATGTTCGGAAGGTGTTTGCTTGAGGCCGGCGCTGGATCCCACAGAGCCTGCGTATGGATCAGCCAGGGATGCTCCGCTCCCTGCAGAGCCCACGGCTGCTCTGCTTTTACCCATTGCCAGTGTTATTTATGGCCGGAGTTGCTGCTTTTGCTGGGCCGTTTCCAGAGGGCAGAGAAGGATGCCCTGGGCTCCCCAGGGCTCTCCAGGGATAGCAGGGAGCATCGGTGGGAACGGGGGCAGCGGCAGCACGGTCTGTCCGAGTCACCTTGACTTGCCTCTGGCGAAAGTGAAGTGCTTTAAAGAGGCACAGGGCGATGACCTTGTAAATGGATGCGTGACCCAAGTGCTTCCCCGTGGCGTCGGCTCCTTTGTGTCCCTGATACTGCTCTTCACGCCTGTGGGGAATCACTGGCGCTGGGGGGTGGTTGCTGGGGTCTCATTTGCACAGCTGCGTCTCGACCGTGCAAGCTCCGATAGTCACTGGTGTGAGAAATGCTGCCAGCCCTTCCCTGTCTCTCCAACACAGCTTTTCCTGGGGCAGCGCAGCCCCTGTGGGACCTGGCTCTGTCTCCTGGTGGAGCTGTAGCTGCCCTGCAGGGTATTTTGGGGGTGGAGTGTGAAGAGGCTGAGCACGACAGGGGCGCCAGCACCTGCGGCGCTGGGATTTGGAGGGATGGATGAACTCTGCATGAGGACCAGAGGCAGCAGCTTCACCGGAGCTGTGCTGCTGTCTGAGGTGGTGTCAGGAAAGAGGGAGAGCAGTGGCATGCAGCAGTCTTAAAGGCCAGGAGGCCAGGGATAGAAAAGCACTCAGTAGTGTTGGAGTGAAGGTTTTCCAAGCAGTAAATGTGCTGAGGGGGATTCGATGGAGCTTGTGCACTAAGGAGAAGATCCAGCAGCTGGATGGTGGAACAAAGCTGGAAAGGGCTTTCTGCTGGTGTCTGGGGTTTTGCAGCACTCTGGTGTGCTGCTCTGTAGTCCTGGTCCATGGAAGCGCACTGTGCCAAGTGCTGTACTGGCAGGCAACATCCCACATAGAGGCTTCTGTTCCTCTGCCTGAAAACTTCAAAATATCAGTTGCAGATGATGTGGGGACTGCAGACTTTGGAGAATCTGGTCTGCACTGCTGGAACAGCCTTCCCACTGAGCAGGTCACTGCTCTTTGCACTGAAATGCCCTCAAACCCCTCTGCTCCTGCACACCTCTTGCCCCTGGGTCTTTGCTGCCTTGGCCCCGTGTTTATCAGGTCATTCTGAGATGTGGCCTCTTGACGCACACGCTCTCCCCTCTTGCTCTTCCTGTCACAGACTGTCTGGAGAGGAGCCAGGAGCTGCACGAGGGGAGCTTTCAGCAGATCAACACGATTTTTGGTCTCGGGTGTACAGAGCTGGAGTGCTAACCCACGGAAAGGAAGTCTGGGTGAGGCCTTGGGAGAATCTCAGCACTGTGGAAGCTGCTCCCATTGACAGCCAGAACATGGTGCCCGTCACCACATCCCCCTGCAGTGGGCACAGCCCCCACCCCCATCAGTGTCTTGTTTCTCTGGGTGCTCTCTCGTTATTTCCATGTTCATTAATGCTGATACGCTCAATTGCATCAGCTCGTTTTGAGGGACCAAGTGCAATCCTGTGCCTTCATTTGCATCCCCGCTGCCTAGCTGTTGCCCAGGCAATGCCAGGTGCTTTGACATCATTACCCAGCCAACTGGCATCCTCTCTGCCCCATTAACCTTCCTGTAATTGACTTCAAATTGAACGGGGAAGGGGAGGGGAGGGGAGGAGCGAAAACTGTCTTGAAACTACAACTGTTTGTGCCACCATGGAGCAGGGATCTTTGCTTTTTGAAGGGAAAACTGTGGCAGTTGTTTACAGCTGGATACAACTAGGTTCGAGAGAGGTTTCTTATCTGTTAGGAAGCTGTGCATTTTGTCTTGGTTTGTAGATTTCCCCACCACTGTCTCCTGGGGGAATGAGATGTCAAAACTCCTTGGGGTGGTTTTGGGCAGGGGAACTCAGAGGGTTTGTGGGGAAGAATGATGTTGGAGATGCTGGGAGCAGTGGATCTGTGCAGCCCAGGGAGGGAAGGTGAAGCAGGATGTTGAGGGGCATCATGACAATCTCAAACTCCTTGATGGGTAGGGAGAGGCAGGAGATGGAGGGGTCTTTGTAAGCACCAAGGGACAAGTCACATACCACAGCCCAGTTTGGGGTCAGGCATTGAGAATTATCTTGTCCCCATGTCAAACACTGCAACAGGAGTAGGAGATGGGGATAAGTCCCATCTTTGAGATGCTCAGCCCTGACCTGCAGAGCCTCTGTACCCGAGATGGCTGATCCTGTGCCCCCTGCATGGCATTGAGTTGAGATCTGAATCAGGCTGCAATATTCTATAGCTCAGATCCTAAATCCATTCTGGTAACCACAAATACTCCTCTTTTTTTTTTTTAACTCTAAAACTTAAATGTTGAAATAGTATAAAACTTCTCTGGCGTTTTTCCTATTTAAAGGTAGAACTTGCTTTTTGTGTCATTTTTGTTTTGTCCCCTTTTGAGCCAAAGTCACCCAAACAGATGCTTCACTACAGATTCTCTACCACTGAACTGGCATCTTCTATCAACTTGAGTCAATTTTATTTATTCACCTTCTGCTTGCACAGCACTGCGGCCGCCAAGTCTTCCTGTGTTTGCTCATGACTTGTGCTGGATGTAATTCGTTAGGCTTAATTGAGCTGCCAGAGGAGAAGGGCAGTGCAAGAGTGGATGGATGGAACCCTTGGCATCAGCTGCTCGAGTGCCAAACCCAGCAGAACTGTTCCAGCAGAGCCCCTGGATAAGGCAGCTCTGCCCAAAGTGAGCAAGTGCTGAGCTTCTCTTGCAAGAGAATAACTTCCCATGTGCTTCAAAGCTGGAGCAAAGGGGTGAAATACTTTAGAACTTTACTGCCTCTTATTCATTATTTACTAATATTATTATTTTATTACTTATTACCTGTTACCTATTAAGAGAGGAGGTAATTCTGCACTGTGTCCTTAGCTTTTCAGAAGGCAGAGCTGAGGAACTTTTGGCAGGAGGGATAAGATGTAGGATTTCAGATGGTGTGATCCTTCCTGCCTGGCATGGGCTGTTTCTTGCATGGCTTCATCTTCTTATTCCCTGCAAGATGCAGGAGTCCACACAGGACCAGAAAAACCTGGGGCTTTTTGTGCAGACCTTGAATTGCTGCTGGGCTGTGGTGATAGGAAAACTGCTCATCCGCTCTAAGAGAGGAAATCTTTATTTGGGGCGAGCCTCGGGGCTGTGACTCCTGTGCTGTGTTATAGAAAAAGTCTGATGGGGGCAATTACTGATGCTTGTGGGTGGTGGTCTGGGGTCTGACTCTCATCTGGGAGAGGGTGTTCAAACCTTTGGTGGTCACAGTGCTTGGAGGCAGGTCAGGGATGCAGGGAGTGGAGCATAAGAGATCTCTGGGCTGAGGCAAGCAGCTCAAGCTGGAGGTGGTGTGACTGTGCCCTCAGCAGCTCTCTTGGGGAGCTCAGGCCCCTCATATTGCACTTGCAGTCAGTGAACCATGCTGTGAGGGGCACAGCTCTGCCTCTGTTTCCCCTAGAGCCAACAGACCTTGGTATCAATTAGCAGCTTAATTTGTAATTAATAACTTGCTGTCTCTTTTCTAAATGGCTTTCAGAGAGGGCTGATACAGGAGGGTCACCCAGCCTGCAACGTGCTGTCATCAACTGCCAAGGAGCATCCTGAAATTTGGGGAATGGGTTTGGACATGGGTGGTGTTAGAGACCAGGGAAACAGCCCTGGCAGGGGATTAGTGTTGGGGAAGATGAAACAGGAAAGCCTTATAAATATGATTGTCTGGCAAAAAAAATTGAGAATATAAAAAATATAAGCAAGATTGAAATGAAAGCAAGCTTTGAGATCCCTCAGTTACTGAACAACTGGAAAACAACGGTGTGGCTGGCTGAAGGCAATCCCCTTTTGATGAAACAACACCCTCTGCTCGCAGACAGGCCCAAGGGTCAGAGCAGACCCTGCCAGCTTGGCAGAAGGGGTCCAAAGAGGAGTTTTTAGGGTTTAAAATGTAACACACTATGGTAATGTAATGATTCCTATAGGCTGTATGGAAATGCTATAGGATTTGTATATTGTACTCGATTAGTTAGTGAGAATTAGAATATTCAACACAGAAGGACTTATTGTATTGTAACAAGAACCTTGCTGTCTTGCCCTTTTTACTCCTCTTACGCTCTTGCTGTCTTACCCCTTTTACTCTCTTAATCTTTTACTCTCTCACCCTCTCATCCTCTCTACCCCTCTCTTCTCTTGGGCCTGCTCTGTGGCTGGCAGCTCCCAGCAGGGCCCTGCACCCAGGCCCTCTGCAATAAACCACAAGTTCCAGACCTGGCTGCAGAGATCTCTTGTCTCTGTCCGTCCCGACCATCCTGTCCTACTCCCTGACGCTCCTACAGATTGGGATGCAGGCTGTCCTGGAGTTGAGTCTGGGACCTCAGAACACTAATGCTTTTCTGCATTTGCATCTATGAGTGCTGGCTGATAACCCTGGGGTGAATGTTGATCCCTGAGCAGGGCTCAGTCCAGGCACTTCCACCCTTGCAGTCCTTCAGTGGCAGCCAGCTCAGCAGTGCTGGGGGCTGCCCGTGTGTCTGGCGGGTGCTGCGAGGGGCTGGCAGGGCCATCCATCCCTTCCCCCTGCGAGTGGGAGCTCCTCCAGCAGCACAGGCTGTCTGTGCCCCAGTCCAGCTCTGGATCTTCCTTTCTGAGCCTGACATATGCCATCCTCCTTGCAGCTCTTTGTGGGTTTCCCTTCCTGTCCATATGGATGGTTGCTTTGCTGGCTGTCCCATCCTGTGGCGGTGTGAGGAGACTCCAGCCTGCAGGGTGCCCTCTGCAAAGGTCCCTGCTGTGTAGAAATTGGAGCTGCTTGCCAAAAGTGGCAGTGAGTGAAGAGACAGCAGAGATACAATCAACCCAGGGCCTCCCAGCAGAATGAACTTGCCCTTCCTTGAGCCCTGGGGAGATCTGCTAGCTTTAACAGTGTAATATGTTGCTCTCCAAGTAGTCTTCCTGGTACTGTCCTACAAGAAAGAGCTGGACATAACAATGATGGCATTCCTTCCCAATCCCCATTCTGCCCCATCTTTCTCTGGCATGCATGCTCCATGTAAGTGGCACAGAGGATTCCTGCCTTTGTGTCTTGCTCCCATCTGTCCCTCCCACTTTTTTTGGAGCCTGTACTCATTTTAGGACAGAAGTGCTGACTTCCTTTTTCTTTAGTGATTATTCCTGAATGATCAGGAATAATCAATCATTTTGATTGAGAAATCAAAAAAAGTGTCTGTGTACAGGGAGAAAAAAAATAATTTCTGTGCTTCACCTGGCAGAGGAGAGATGGCACAGAAAATGCAGAGAGGATGTGTGGAGCTGTGGGAACTGCTGGAAAATGATGGCAGGATGTCAGCACTGGGGGATGCTCTGCATGTCCCAGGTGGAGTGGGAGACAGGATGTCTGAGGGATAGATGTTCTTCTGTCACTCCAGCCTAGCCTTCCTTGTGTGAGTGATGTAAAGGGGTTGAAGTTGTTTGTGTTTTTCCATTCCAAGGCTTTTCAGTGCCCAGCTGTTTGAGCCAAGTGTTCCCTTAGCATTTGAGGCTCTCTGTGCAGGGAGAGATTTGCATCTGAGTTGTTTGGCATTCATTCGCTGTCCAGTGGGTCTCCTGTCTGGAAAGGTCTGCAGTCGGGTCAGAAGCTGAGTTAATTTGCACTGGAAGGCAGGCATACTTTGTTTTGCATGCTGGTTTCTTCCAGAAATCCCATTTGAGGTATTTGTTCTCTTATTGAAGCCGTGTTAGGAGCCATGGCAGCCTCCCTGCAAGGCTGAAAAAGAGACAGCTAGCCTGAAAGGTGCAAATTAAACCTGTGCTCAGTTAAAAACCGCTATTGCACTGTTAATGTGGGCCTTTTTACAGAGTTTTGGGGCTTTTTGCTTCCAGCCGAGGAAGAAATACTTAGCAAGAGTCCTGTGGGAAGTAAAGCAGGCTCCAGAGTTCAGTTTGCAGCTACATTGGATTAAATACTTTGAAAATTTGAGGGAAAAGTGCCAGAGGGTCTTTAACTCTCATTTGGATCAGCTCATGGAATGATGAGACAGGGCAGGCATTTTGGCACAGCCTGCCTGTGAGGAAGGAGACTTGGGAAGAGCAGCTGTGTGGGGCTGTGGTGCTGCTGAGGATGGGGAATGTGGCCACTGCTCAAACACAGGAGGTGTTTGGTTCGAATTTGATTATGCAAAACCTTTGCTCTTCCCTGCCTGGGTGCCAGACTTGGCATCTGTGTGGGTCATCTCCTCTGTGTCCCCAGGAATATGTCCTTCAGGGATTGCTCCAGAGCCCACCTCCAGCTCCCAGCAGTGTGTGTTTGCACCCCGGGTGGTTGTCATCACTGACAGCCCAAGGGCCATGGGTACAGATACCCCAAAATCATGTGTGTGGGGAGGGCAGATCCAGCTGCAAGTTTGGAGGGGATCGAAACCAGGAGAGGCCATAAACCTCTTTGCTGTTAAGAGGCTCTGGGTGACTTGTTACACCTCTGTGTGTTGGAGACACTGTTTGCACAGTCCTCAGCTCATCCCAGCCTGGGGGTGCTCCTGAGGCCTCAAATACACCTTTTTCATGCCCTGCAGCAAGATTGTCAGGGCTTTGACAGGTAAAAAGTGATCCCTACTGAGTGGTATCAGCACTTGAGCTTTCCTTCACCTTCCCTTGCACCCTGCCCAGCCCAGGAGGGAGCTGGGAGAGACACCCATCAGTGATGCCAAGGCTGTGCCATCTGTGGAGGGTCTGGTGCCAGTGGAGAGCCAGCTGTGGACTGCAAAGGGTTAAAGACACATTGACAGTAAACAGAAAGAGAGGACAAAGCAAGTCTGCTGTAATTATCTAGCATTTATTATTAATACGCTGGAATTGCTGGAAGCAGGCTCTGTAATGTGAATACTGATACAGAGGTTCAGAAGACAATTTAGCTCATCTGTCTGTTTATTAGTTCCCTCAGCTCCGGCAGGCAGTGAACTAAAGCCTTGTTTGCCACTGCCTTGTTGCTGTCCCTCCCTCTGCCCTGAACTCTTCACTGTTGCCATAAAGAAACCTGGTTCTGTTCATCCTCCAGCCGGGCACTGCAGCAATGTGTGGCATGATCCTGGATAGCCAAGCAAGGCTTTAATCCTTGACCTGAGCCTGCCTGTTTGCCAGGCAGGGCCCAAAGCCTGGAACTGGGCTGGGCAGAGCCTTTGCCTTTCTGAGAGCAGCACAGCCCCAGCTGAGGCTGGAGTGGGATGTCCCAGCTCCCAGGGCACAGGGCTGCAAATCCTTGGGGCAGCAGCAAGTCCACGTGGCATGGGCTGCTGCAGGTTGGGCCCCACAGCTCCTCATAGGGCTGTATGAAGGGAGAGGACAGAAGAGGTTTAGGAAGCTGCCTGGGAAGTAATTGGGAAGCTGTCTAGGAAATAATTAAAGGCTGGTGGGGTGGAGAGAGCACGAAGAAGTTAAACCATCTGTCAGGGGTTTCAACAAGTTTCCTTTTCCTTCTGTGGCTTGATAGGATTTGTCATTCTCACTTCTGTCCAAGTTTCTGAGCTTCAGCCTGGGTTTTTCTTGCATATCCTGAGCATATAGGACATCCATTCCCTTATGTATTATACAGTAGTTTAAAGAGGATTAAGACAATAGCTAATCTAAATGATGAATGATGTAGATTGCTCAGCCTCTGAGCCACCATGGTTTTTCTTGCACACAGATTAGTCAGCTCAGTAGCTAAATATTGGGGCAAACAGTACAAATCCATACACATAAGCCTCCCTGGCTTGAATAGGATAGAAGGATTTAGAAATGGGCTCCGACACCGCTCTGTGTCTTGTCACGGCGTCTGCGGCCGCCTCGCTGACACGACGGATGGGGAAGGCGGCTGCTGCACAGCCCAGGTGGCCGAGGAAATACAGCATCCAGTGCTGCTGGGTCGATGCTGCCATCAGATACAGATGGTGGCAGGAGAGGGAAGGGATCGATGCTGCTCACCTCCCTGCTGCTGGAGCTGGCTGTGTGCCGGCTTGAGCCCGGGGAGGCTGATCCTGCCTCTGAGAGAGCAGAGGGATAACACAGGCTGGTGGGGTTTTACTGGCCTGAAAAGGCTGGTGTGGCTGGTACCTGCCCTCTATCCCAGCATCAGTGCCAGGGTGGGCAGGGATAGAGGGCAGGTACCAGCCACACCAGCCTACAACCCTCAGGGAGTGTGACCTGTAGGAGAGAGTTTGTGCTAGCACTGGACTGACAGCAGGTTTTTCTTAAGCTCTGAAGCAGAAGGATTTAAATCTTTTATTTATATGTCTGGTCGAGCCTGTCAGAGTTGTGTCAAATATTTTTGACAAGCAAAAATGCCATTTGCTTCAGCTTAATGAAAAATGATTTTTATTTTCTCCCCCCCTCCAAGGAACTAAAGGAATTGTAGTTTCAATTGCAGACCCAAAAACTCCTCAGGAAAAAAACCCAACAAATCACGAAACAAAACCTAAAACCTGATTGTTGTGAGAGTTGGCTGTTAAAAGAGGCTCTAAGCTGATGTTTTGGGTCTGTGTAAAATGAGGGTCTGGAGAGCATTCAATCATATGGTATCTCCTTTTATGAAGCTTTCTGGGCATATTATTCTAATGACGTTTAATGGCACTGATTTCTTCTTCTTAACCAAGTGGGTCTTTTCCCAGTCCCACATAATTTTAATTTGCTCTCCTTCTGAGAAGCATGAGAGCTGGGACTGGCTTGACTTGGCACAGAGGAGGAGCTGTGTTGGTGGTTGTCTCATCCCTCCTGGTGGGGATGCATCTGGCTGTCTAAGGCTGAGGGTTGCGTGGAGGCAAAGCTTGCATCAGGACCAGCACTTGTCAGAAGACCTGTTCTCGAATGTTCTCTGTTCCTCTGGAAATAATTTGTTTTCTGTTGTTTAATAGGGAACAGTGTGGACAATATGGTTTGGCCAATACAGTGTGCCTAGCCCAAGGTCTTGTAGCTAAGCAAGCCCTGCCTCCTCCTTCCTCCCAGGCTGAAAATCCTTGGTGTGCTTGGAATGCCATGATGCAGAAGATGCTTTGTTCCCCTTCCCATGTGCCTCTGTTCCCTCTGTGTGAGGACCAGAACTGTGTGTGGTGACCAAGTGACAGTCACACAGTGGACTTGTGCAGTGGCCACACGGCCTGGTTGGGGGCAGAGAAGTGCTGGACCCTGTGGGATAGGTCATCTCCATCTCCCGACTTGGGTACAAGCCCTGCTCAGGGATGCAGGATGGATCTATGTCTGGATTTTACCTAGTCTCCTCACTGAGTGAGATCTGGGTTGAGATTCAGTCTGGGTCACAGCTGGCTGTGGAGAAGGTCTGGTTGCCACAGCTGGAACTGCACACAGATCCCTTCAGCTGGCTGGGTGGTGTGGCCAGACACACAGATACTGCAGGCTTGGGGAAAAGATGGTATGTCCCCCACACGCTCTTTCTTCTTCCAGAGTTTCAGGCAAGGCTTGCTTTGCCTATGCCCCCATCTTTGGGCATAGATCTCCTTTCTCCATAACCTAGCCCACTGCTTGGTAAGAGAGGCCCTTTCTTGGGTGCCAGCTGGGAGGAGGGTAGGGCAGTGGGGCAAGCTGACAAACACTCTCTGCTCATCCTGAGCTGTTTGTCTGTGCATCCTGACTCAGGATCAAGCTGTCACAGCCCTGTTCCCTGCCTTGTGTTGCTTCCCCTGGGAGCTGTCAGGAGGCTGCTGGAGCCATGCGGTAACATGGGTCTCGGGGAGGCAAGCAAGGTCAGATGTCTGCTCAGAAATGAGATTGGCAATGATGCCACCGGTGCTGACAAATGGCCTGTCATTAATCTCTGACTCATGGCAGCGGAGAGGGCAGCAGTGGAAGAAACCCATGAGGTCACTGGCAGCCTCTCTCCCACGGGACCTGCACACAACTTCCACCCTAAACCTTTCTGCAAGGGGTGAGCTCGTCCCTGGGATGGGAGGGGGGTCTTTTGCTACACACCTGCCCTGAGTTTTTGTGTTTGTGTGCAAGTGCAGGGCACAACTCCGGACGAGCTGCAGTCAAGGCCCTAAGCACCTGGGAACTGGCACAATCATACAGTCTGGAACTGGATTTTGGCTTGTGGCATAGCTCTGGCTCAGCACTGCTGCAAGCAGGATGAAGGTTGAAACAAAGCTTGTGCTTTCAGTGGGTTGCAATACCGTTGTGAGACACGAGGTGCTGTGCTGCTGGGAGAGGCTGCAGGGAGTTGGGGGAGACAGACTGGGATGCTCAAACCCTGGCTGTGCTCCCTCATGCTGGGGCATTGCCAGGGCTGAGTCTGCAGGGTGCTCAGCCCTCTTTCAGAGAAGGCTTTCCTCCTCTCCTGCTCTTTGAGTCTCTTCTCATGCTTTTTATAGAAAAGGGGTGTTTCCTCAGTTGCAAAATACTCCTTGGAGGTGATAGCCAAACAGACAGGAGTTTCTGTGGTAGTAGATCCTGATGGAGATGCTGCACTCCCGGCTCAGCCATGCTGGTGAGCTGCACAGGGCTAAGCTGCCTTTTAGGGCAGCTGCTGGTGCTACAAGTACAACCTTTGCCCACGAGCAGGGAAGAGGTGATTTTCTCCTCTGGGTTATTTGGGGGTTGCTTCAGTCTCTTTTAGGACGTAACGAGAGATGGTTAATCCACCTCAACTCACTCCAGATGCTTGAACCTCTCAGCGTGCACTGGGGAGTTGATGGGCAGCAGAAGGTAAAGGCTGCAGTGTGGGATTGGGATTGGGATTGGGATTTCTGTGCCTAGAAGGGCAGGGGAGAGGGGTGCACTGATAGTGATGAGGAGGTGCTGATTTTGGAGAGTGAGGGCTGCTACCACTCCAGGCTGCTGCAGCAGTGGCAGAGCCTGAGCTGTGCCTCCAGGACCTTCCCTCTCTGCCTCTGCTGAGCTACGATTTAATTTTTCGCTTTTCTTCCATCCCCTCTTAACTGGAAGAAGTCCTAAATAAAGTTGCTGTCACTTTTATTTATGGGCACAGAGGAAGACACGGACAAAAAGCCTGTGTGCTCCTGACAGCTACAAAGCATCCGGCTGTTTTTCCTCGCTCGCCTTGGCGAGGCAATCGATCTGGGCACAGGCAAGCACCCTCCCTGCATGCATGGGCCTCCCACGTGCCCCTGCCCAGGGCACCCACGAGCATGGATGGGAGGGGGCTCTGCATCCTGGGTCCTGGCTCTCAGCTGTTGCAAGGCCAGGCTTGTCTGGGGATACCTGTCCTAAAATCCTGGACCCCTAAAAATACAGATGCATGAACATGCCTGCCTTAAGAATCCATCACAGGCTTCTTGTCTCCATCTTGATTGGTTCCAGTGAGGTCAACTTTTTTTAATAACTCCTGGACTTCAGCAGGGAAAACTATTTCCTTCAGGAAATAATATAATTAAGGCTGCCTGACACTTCTGATTATAAGCCCCTGTCTTCAGTTGCTTGAAACTACGCCAGCCTTTAACCATTTGGACTGAAACTTCACATGTCTCTGCCTCCGGCTGAATTTTTTTGGAAAATTTTAGCAAAGAGAGTTTTAAGCTGCTCTCAGAACAGGGTTGGTGGGGGGAAGGCATTAGTTGATCCACAGTTTAAAATAAAATTAAAAAAAAAAAAAGCAGAAAAATTCTTGCAGTTGTGCTGAAGGAATTCCAGTATCTTTGTGCTGTGAGTCTGAGCCTGACAGTTTTGGGGAAGGTTTTGAGCCAGGCATCAGGGTTCTGCTCGTTGCTGACCGCACAGGAATCCGCCTTCCCCGCGCCAAGTGGCGAGGCTGTGAATCGCGGGCTGTGCGGCTGTGTCACACACAGGATGTGCGGGGCTGTCCCCCGCAGCAGGACAAATGCAAATGTCCCCTGCAAAACCTGTGCCCCCCGCTCCTGCGGGGATGCCTCGCTGCTGGGAAATGCTGCGCCCCTTCTGCTGGTGCAAGTAAAATTTGTGGATCCCTGACCAGCTTGTGCTGGACAGAAAGATTTTTGGCAAATGATGTGTGTTTGGATTTTTAATTTTTTTTTTTTTTCCGTTAAGCAAGTGGTTGAGTTATACGTTAGTCCTCGCTGTGCCATGCGGATGCATCATGTGGGACATGCAGCATGCCATGAGTGCTGGGCTTCCTCCAGCATTTTGCAAGAACCTGTTTTAAAAGTTAGTGCTTTTGCAGGCAGGTTTCTCTTAAGTTAGCTTGTTGCTTCAGAAATGGCCAAAGCAGGAGAATTTCAGTGAGGCAGCCCAGACAGGCCCTATAAAACAGGTGTCATGCTGATGATGTGCCATGACCATGGCATTGCTGATGTCCTGGTGATGCAGGGTGAGCTCAGCACTGATGCAAGCCCTCCTGCAGAGACCTCACCCAGGATTTGTCCCTGCTCTGTGGCTGATGATATTTGCTCCTTAGTGAGCCCACCTGAGCTGTGACCAAGGCTGTCCCATTATTATGGGGAAGCACAGCTCACAGATCTTCCCTCTGGCTCAGCAGTAACTCATGCCCCAAGTCAGGTCCTTCAGCTGGTGACCTGTTTTGGACATTTTGAGTTCCTCCAAAATCCAGTTTGACCTCAATTTGAAGCCCCTACAAAAGCAAGTCATGCCTTGATTTCCATGTGGAAAGCTGGGCTGCTGGATCTGTGGCTGGGCTCATCGGGCTCAGTGCAGGGCACAGAGGTGGCAGAGAGCGTCAGTCCTTTCCACAGGTTCCAGAGATGTCTCTCAGAAAAGGCACTGGGATTATGCACTTTGCACCCACAATAATGCACTGTCTCCCTGAGGGTACTCACTGCTGAGCTCAGTCTCTCTTCTCAGGTCCCTGCCAAGCTGGAATTAGAGCCTAGGAGGGTCTCTGGCAGGTAATGATAAATGAGCCTCATCTCTTGCTGTAGCCTGGTCTCCTTTCCTGTTCCGCTTCATCTGTGGGTAGGGAAAAAACCCAACAGTCCCAACCAAAACTGCTTCCACAGAATAACCAAAGAGTTACATTTGCATTGCAGAGAGGAGGCTTGGTGGGGAGCAGCCCCCTCCCCTCCTTGCCAGTCACTCTTCAGCTCTGGGGTGCCTGGCAGAGCAGGTTTTGAATGATGGGGCATTGTGGGTGCTGAGCTTGGGGCAGCTGGAGCTAAATTTCTTGGTGGCTGACACCTGACAAGTGTGATAAATTGTGGCACACCGTGGCTGCCGGCATGACAAACAGTCAGCTCCCCTCCTTGTAAACTCTGGGAAAATTTTGTAATTACTTCCAAACACTTTGCAAATGAGGGTTTCGCCATCAGGCGCCCAGTGTAGTTTCAGGGGGTGGTCATTTATTTATTTAGGTTTTGTAGGCAGGCGGGAGGTGGAGGGGGGGGGTTGTAGTTTGGGTTTCTGCAGCATCTTCCCATTGGCTTGTCCAGGCTTTGCATGAGGTCCTGGGAGGAACTCTGGCAAAGCTCATCAGCTGAGGGTTGGGTGCTAATTAAAGCCTGTGGTGTTCCAGGCTTGGAGTCACTGTCACCCTTGGGAAAGAATCTCTGCAGGAGTGAGTCCCAGACTTTTCTCTTGCCAGTGGGTTTTGGCTCCTATTTTTCATTTTTAATAATGCAGAGCCACAAGATTTGTTGTTTTTTGTTTTTTTTTTTTTTTTTTTTCTCTTCAAAGCATTTAAAAAGAAGTAAGGGGAGCAATACAACCTTGGCCACAAGAGCTGGATAATGAGCACAGATCTTGACTGATAATTTGTTTGTCTAACACAAAAAGCGTATTTCCTGCTCTAAGGGAGGGCACCACTGGTTACACCAGTGCCTCTGACTCCATCTCACCACACAGCATGTCAGACCTAGCACAGACAGTCCTCCTCCCATTTCCAGTCCTTGGTGTCTGTGCTGCAAAGCCGTACAGGCATGTTTTCCTCTCCACACCCCTGGGTTCAGTGGGACTGGCCTCTCCCTGCACCGTTTAACACGTGTGTGAGGCTTTTCAGGATTAGGGCTCAGGCAGCACAAGACCTCATGGGCAAATGGCTCAGTGCTGGGCTGGCAGTGTGGTGCTGCTGTGCTGCTCTGTCTGGGGAGCATTGCTGGCTGTCTTTAAAGAAGATCAGAGATGCCCCACGCTGCAGGGGTCTTTTTTCCCCTCTCCCATTTCATGTCTCTGAATCGAAATAATTAAGCAAATACGTGCTTTGGGGCCGGGCTGTGACGCTCTTGTGGGAGGGCTCTCATTCTAACCATGTTTGTGTTTGCACCGGTTACCCCCAGCTCTCAGGGCTGGGAAACAGATGCCCCCCTCCTTGGTTCTTTGCTGAACCTGAAGCAATGGCAGAGTTTCACCTGGTAACCTGACAGGTTGTCTCTTCTGTTTTGTTGAAGAAAATCCCAGATCTGAGAAGCGAGGGTTGGACGAGCAGCCAGGAGAATCGCCCAGACGTTTATGAGAAGTTGGGGACGCCCCAAGGACTCTGGACTGGTGGAGAAGTAAGAGGTGGGTTAAAAGACTTGCTCACCCAGCTTGTCCTGAGTTGGTGTGCCTTGTGGGAGTGCAGGACATGTGTCTTCTGGTGAGGATGGCGGTGTTTATTAAAGTGTGGCAAAAGGCTGCTCCTGGCTCTGGTGTGTGAGCAGCCTTTTAGCTGCTGTGCAAAGAGGGCGGATGCTGAGAGTGGGTATTTAGCATGTGGAGGGGCAGGTATGGATAAACAGCCTGAAAAATCCCATGTTATGGTCTGCCCATGGACAACTTCTCCAAAAAGAGCTCTCCCACTTGAAAGCCCTTGGGCAGCTCAGAGGTGCACAGTCCAACCACAGCAGCAGAGGTCCCGTGCTGTGGCTGAACCACCGGAGCAGGTAAGTGTCACCCAGCCCAGCTGTGTGGTGGAAGGTGAGGTGCCAGCTCTTGCAGACAAGCACAACTTTAAGCTCTCAGATCTACTGGGTGTTTTTTTTTTTTTGCTTTCCTGCCCTGGCAGGCTGCAGCATCAGGGATGAGGTGGATGGGCTTTGCTTGGAAAGGAAAGCATCCCCTTAGGAGACCATCACCACCAGCAGCCATGGGCTAGAGGCTGCACCACCTCTGAGGCCTGCTACATGGGTTCTCAGTATGGGGCTGTGGTAACACACTGCTGTTTGAGGAGGGCTTTGGGATCATGTTCTTTGAGCCATGGTGGAGCAGGGAAGGAGCCTGGAGATGGAGCTGCCCCACCTGGGGATGCAGACCCTGCAGAGCTGTGCTGGGGAAGCCTGGTGCTTGCTGGTGCTGTGCCTGAGAAAGGAAAATAATGAATTAAAATTTAACAAGTCTCTAAATGCCAGACAAGGATGTCTTAAGTGGGAATTGTCACCGTTTGACTATTGCAGCCTCTCACTTAGCTAAAACTGCATGGCTTTAATTATGTTGATCCTAGAAAGCAGTCGCCTACACTGAAGAGGAGAAACTTTTGACCAGAATAGCATGAATAATGAATTTTCCCTGTGCCCCTTCCCTGCCCTCTACCCCTGCATCATGCTTCCCAGAATTTTTTTGCAGCCCCTTTAACCCTGGATAAGCAGAGTCCTTTATCCTTTGAGCCACAAGCAAGGACAGAAATGCTCCCTATGTGCACGCTTGATTGTTTGCCCTGGAGTTAAAAGGTCAAGACTAAGGATCCCAGGGGTGGGCAACACCTGATGGAGCCACAATGGTCAGTGGGCTGAGGTCTGGGCATGCAGAGGTGCTCTGCAGCAGCAAAACCCTGCCCTTGGCGTTGCTCCTTGGTGGCATCTGTGGAGCAGCATGGAACAAGGACTCCTTCCCTCCCCATACTCGAGGTGGATCGGCCCACCCACGGGACTCCTTGCAGCTCTGCAAATAGAGCAGCTCGAGCAGGGCACGTCGCTAATAATACCAATTACTGTTACATGCTGGCTACAAGGTACACTGGCAGTAATGGGATCCTGGGGGGATGAAATGAAAGCGATATAATATGGTGAGATAAATTAGCGTTGTAAAATTAGCCATGGGTCTAGTCAGGGATCTGACAAATGTGTCGCAGCTTTGGTACAAGCTCCAAGCACTGCTGAATTGGATTTAGTGGCCCAGAGCAGAGCATGGGAGCAAGGGGAAAAAGGGTTTGAGGGGTCTCCATGCACACGTGCTACCAGTTAATGATGCTTGTTTCTTCCTTGAATTCATGCAGTGATACGTCCCCTGACGCCTGCTTGTGCATGGCAGCAGATGAGTAAGAGCCCAGCCCATATGATGTGCTGCTAGAGGAGCTTGGGCCTGGCAGAGAGCTGGGAAGGGGGTTGGAGAAGCATCAGCAGGCTGGTGCTCCTGCCAGCTTTGCTGCGTCAGCTGCCCATGCCTGCCCTGCATCACTGGCTGCCTCTCCCAGGTTTGCTCCCAAAGGGTTTGGTGGGATGTGTGGCAGGCATTTGCACAAGTTTTAGCTGAGTAGGAAGGGTAGGAAGCTGCTTTCTGCTTCTCTGTGGCAGGCTGACCAGTTTTCCCACACCTGGATGGGCTCTGGGGCAGAAGGATGTCTGGAGCTGGGCATCCCACAGCCCGTGGACTTCTCCTTGTTGATCAAGGGTGTACAGCCAACTCTTTCCCATCCAGATGCACACTTTATTCCTCACCCTCTGAGGCAGAGGGTGGAAGCCGGGAAATGGGGTTTTGTGCCCCGTGGAGACTCGGAAATGGATGTGGTCAATTCCAGTGGGATCCACCTCCTGGTGGCTCACTGGGACTGGCTTCAGGGACGTGAGCACTCCTGCCCATGAGAGGATGAGAGCCTCTCATGGATTTGTAAATTGCGTGTTTAATGGCTGACATATTACATTGGATATGGGGAGAGACAGGCATGATTTAGGTCTGGTTTGATAAGGCATGTTCTGTGACTCACTATAATAACAAAGGGAGAGAAAAATTCTGAATATGCTTTGTAGTGCCCTGCAGTGGAGCTGAGGGGGGCAGAGGGGTGGCAGAGCCATCTGTGCAAGGCCTCTCCCAACTCATGCCAGGATGGTTCAAGAGGAATGGTGGGCACGTGGCAGACGTGTTGTGGGAGGGAACCAACTTGTCACATCCCTGGGGATGAGTTTGTGGAGGTCAGGCACTGCAGTTCTGCAGCAGCACCGGCTTGAGAAACGAATGCCAAGGGCTTGTCTCAGCACTGCCCAGAGAATCCCAAGGGAGCTGAGCCAATTTGTGTGCTGAGCCTGTGGGGACAGAGGAGGAGACGAGCTACCCTTTGTGGGAGGCCAGCCTGGCCACTGCCACTGGTCCCTGTGTCCTCCTGCTGCCCTCCTGCTGCAAGCAGGGCACAGGGTGCAGTGGTGACACTTCAGATATATCGGACCCCAGCCAGCCCCAGGGCTGAGTTGTCCTGCTAAAACCAGTGGGGGGCATGAACTGCAGCAGCAGAAAGAGCCCCTTCCCTCAACTTCCCTGCTGGAAAGTAGTGCTGTAGGACTGCAGCAGGACACTGAGCCAGCAGCTGGAGTGCCAGTAGCAGCATAAATAGAAATACAACTTCTCAGCTTCTTGTGCAGCTATGATATATCTTGTTTATATTGACTTTCTTAAACCTCTAAAATACATTGTAGATTGATCTACAAATCTGCAAAAAGCACCTTTTTTATTTTTTTTTTTAAGCCTAAAGCAATTTTCTGCCTGCTCCTTGTGGTTGGCTCTGAACAGACACATGTTCTCTTGTCCTATTTGAGGCTGGCATGCTGCCACAGTGGTAGGAAGTTTAGCAATACTTGAGCTGGATCGATTCAAGCCCATTATCTGTGCTGCCTGGGACTTGGTGGTGAAGGGGAAGAACATATTCTCCCCAGACACATCAAAGCCCTGTGATAAGGACACACAGTTAAGCTCTATTTATAGATGGACAGATGTCTTGCCAAAGCTTTGCTGCTGTCACTTGATTATGCAGTTTTTGAGTGCTTGGATCTGAAGGTGGCTGAGGTGTGTCCCCCCCAGGCACAGCCCCAAGCAGTACAGCTTCTAGGTGGTCTTTTGCCTTCTTTCAAGAAGGGACCTGATGTTTAGATATTAACGATGAAGTGGCTGAGAGATCTTTTCTTGGAGTTGGTGACCAAGATCAATAATCCCTCATCTTGTTCTTGCAACTGCATAGACCTACAAAGACTTTGGAGCTCCAGAGCAGAGCTGCCAAGGATGTCATATCAGAACTGTGTGGCTGTTGAGCTGAGGGCTGGGGTACCTGGATTTTAGCTCTGCCATCCTCCTAGCAAAGAGATTTTTTCCTACTGTCCACACTAAACCTCCCAAGCACCAAGGTGTGTAGCCAATGACATGTTGTATCTCATGAGTTTTCCTTCTTTATGAAAAGCTGTCAGGGATATTTCAATCAGGGCCAGTCATGCAAGCTGCATATTTGGAGTGGTTCCCCAGGCCAAGTTGTCTCGGGTCTTGCAGTGTATGTGCACATACATGTTACATGAGTATTTGATTTTTTGAGGGGGACAGTGGAAAGGGTGATGTGAAATGGGTTAGCCAATCCAGATTCTGCTCCAGGTGTGAAGGAGTGCTGGTGCTCATTTCACAGAGCTATCCTTAATTTCCTTCCATATGTTGCTCTGTCTCAGTAGTTGTGAATTTGGCAATGGGAGAAGGGCAAAGACTTCATTCTGCTCAGCCTTGAGTGTTGTTTTCAAAGATGCTTTGCTGGCTTTCTCTTGGTTCTAACCCTAGATAAAGGAGGGAAAATCTTCTCCTAGCATCAGTGGGAACCTTTTGTTTCAGATTTGCCCACTGTCACTTTTGTTTCAAATATGCCCACTGTCACTTACCTTCTTGCTATGGATTGCTGTGAAGAGCCTCGCTCGGTGTCCTCAACAGCTTCCCTGGATATTTCAGTGGACCTGGCTGAATTTCCTTTAATTAATTAACACTGAAACTTCTCTTGGGGCTCCCAAAACTATGGGCAATGTCTTGATGTGGTTCAAGTGCTGTGTGACATGCTGGCTATGCCTGTGTTCCCACAGCAGCCCAGCCTGCTGCTGATCCCTTTGCTACCTGGGCAGGCAACTGGCAGGACCATGCTGGCACACCAAACCACAGCAATGAGCTGGAGAATTTCACAGAAAGTGCTCTTTTTTAGGCCTCAGTGAATTGTGGCTCCACAAGGGAAGTTGTTGTATATGGGCAGGTTTGGGGACCAAGACCTGACTTCATTCATTTATTTAACACTTACTAACATCTATTTAATCTTGATCAGGTGCAGGATAGGTGCATGGTGGATCCTGGCTGCGTGCCATTCCCAAGGCTGGGAGAAAGGAGATTTCTCTTCCCCAGGGTGTCCATAATGTGTTCTCATGCACGGCTCCTGCAGAGCCCTCCGAGCACTGTTTGGTTTTATTCTGTCTCCAGGGTGCTGCTCAGCCCTGCTTGTATATTCCTCTGATGAGTGGGCAAGACAGGAAGCAAATACCTTTGTTACAAAACCACATATGGGCTTTCAGTGGGTGATGATACTTCCCCAAGCTATCTGTCTCGTGAATGCATTTTCCCTCCTGCTTGTTTATATTCACAGGAGCGTTGGCTTAGCTGCTCAGGTGAGCTGTAGATGTCAAGAAACGTGTCAGTTTCAGGAGAAGGCTTTAATGCAAGCCTTCCTGCTGCTCTGTGATGGATGGTGGAGGACACCCCAATGTGCCAAGAACCAGGGGAGAAGGAGTGGGACATTCTGCGGGGTCTGAGCCATGGCTGGGAGAGTGGCTGCAGCAGTGCTGGGGGTGACATTTTACAGCTGGCCCAGGATGCTGATCTACAGTGTGACCAAGCTGATCATTCAGTAGATGAGGGGTCTGATGGAGGAGAGCTGTGTGTATCCAATTCAAAGAAATAACCATCAGCAAGAAGGGCTGGACTCCTCTAAAGCCATTTCAGAGGGTGTTATGGGTGCTGTGGGTCTCATGGCTCCAGGAGGGCCTTGGTGGTGGATGCCTGCTACTCTGCCCAGTAAAGCTGGAAACCATGGGGCCACAAACATGAGATGCATTTGCCTGTGGTGGCCATTACCCCACTGAATCCTGGCTCTGAGACATGGGGAACTGTTTTCAGCCTAGTGGAGGGCATATGTGTGTTTGTACTGTGGGCATCTGTGGCAGCAGATGGAAGGGAAAAGTGCAGACCTTCCCCATTCCCCCTTGTAGTCTCCCTTAATGCCCAGGGAGAGTGGCTGGAGGTGGGGATCTACTGGGGAAGCTGTTCAGCTGTGATGGAGACGGGCAGGATGCCACATCTAGGTGGGAAGAGGAGCGCGGGGCTCCTTTGTACACACCTGGATCCCTTCCATGGCCGTGGCACTCCCAGTGTTGTGAGCACCACTGAGGTTGTTCAAAGAGGAAGTAAACAGCAGCACTGATTGCGCTCTTTAGCAATGTTTAATTTATTATTTCCCCCTCTAGGATTACTCTTTTAAAGTTCTGGATAGCTCCAGCAAGCCTGGACTGGGGCCCATGTCTCCAAGGCAATTTACAGCACACACCAGTCCCTCAGCACTCATTACAGCCCCCAATGAGGACACCTCAGTGCTGCCCTTCAGTAAGATCACATATTACTGGCTCTTTTTTCTTTCTCTTGCCCCAAATCATTGCACTTTATATCTAAAAGGAGGGGCATGCAGGTGGGGAGCAGCACAATTTATGGATCAGAGATTTATATGCTGCTGCGACGCTGTATTTTTTCCCCACAGTGACACTTTATTGCCACAAATTACCAAACAGGCAAGGTTATGCGAGTGACAGCAGGCAGAGCTGTAAAGGACAGGAACAAATGGCAGCAGGAAAAGTACCCAGAGGAGAGGGGGAGGTCTGGCAGAAATAAAAGAAGGCGGGACAAGCATCAGAAATCAGTTTGCCTTACAGTGGGATATATGGGGGAAACCTGGGAATCAGTATGCCATCTCTGGTACATGGGCATGACATGGGGATGGAGAGCAGCTGGCGGTCTGGGTTGGGATTCAGTAAATCCTTTGTTTTTAACTTCTTTTTTCTTCCCCCTCTCCCTAAATTGCCAGGTCCTTCCCTTCTGCAGGCTGCTTCTTTTTTTTTACTTTCTTCTTTTTTTTTGGCTTTTTTTTTTTTTTTTCTGTAGAAATGGCAGGTTTGTAGTTGGTTTTTTCCCCCGTCTTCAGGGTGGTGTCTGCAGGGAGATGTGGGGATTCCTAGGAGGTGATGGCATTCAGAGGGTTATTTAGAGGTGTTTTGCTGTGAAAATGATTGCTATATTTCTTACTTTATGGTTGTGGAGGGTGCAAATATCCCTGTTTTGCCCTTTTTGGGGGGAAGCATGGTCACTTATCTCCATCTGTATTAATACATTCAATATCCTTGATGGTGTGTGGAGGACAAGTACCAGGCCTTGGGCAGAGGAGTGTCCAAAACATTCTTTGGCTTTGGTTGAGCGACTCTGTCTGCATCCACTCACCCAAGTTAGATCAGCTTAACTTCAAACAAACGTGAAAACTGACAGGCTGGAGTTTGGCAGAGGTATTAAGGGTGCCTTTGAGCTGGGGATGCTACTCAAAGCTGCCGGGGAGCTGTCACTCTATTATTCTTGCAACAAAACACTACCGGCAGAGCTGAGAGCCTCAAAGGCTCTGGAGCCACAGCCAAAATTGCATTTAACTTGCAGAAATGTGCTACAGCCGTGGGGCTCACCATGCCAGCCCCAGGGACAGTCAGCACTGACATGTTCCCCCCTTGCTGGCAGCACAGAGGGGATTCGGAGGCACCTCTGCACCACACTAGACCATTGCACAGAGCAATTTGACTTGTCTGTTCCCATGCTTGTAAAAGATAATTTCCATTGAATCCCAATGCCATAAGCCAGGTATTTAATCTTGCTTGAAGGGAGCATGTCTGAAGCATGCAGGGCATCACAAACAATGGTAAGCAATCAATAGGCTAAATCCTGAGGTCTCTTACCCAGACTTTGCTGGAGTAAAGGTTGACAAAGTGCTGAGTAGTTACTCCAGACTTCAGCCTTGAGCTGAGGGCAGAAGTGATTGACTGATTTATTGATGATGCATTTTACTATGAATCTAGCCTGTCTGTTAGTCACAAATGCTCATTTAAGCATAAATCGTGGTCTGCCATGAGCAGATAGCTTCTCCTGCAGCAGAACTGGGCAGAAAGATTTTAGATGAATGGCTTATTTGGTGAAAAATAGTTTTGGATCAACGCAAATAGCTTGTGTTTCAGTGTTGTGCTTGGCAAATAGCCTCACAGAAGAAAGTGAAAGCCCACTTGTGAAAAAGATGAAGAGCTGGATTCTGACATGATGTTTAGATCTCTTTTCCAACTGGTTTTAAGTTTTCTTCCCAAATCAAAAAGCCAGACAAGTTTCAGAAGATTCCTCTGAAACACTTTTTCCTTGCCCTCTGAAGCCCTTTTTCCTTATCCTCTGTTCCTGGCTTCTGCAGCAAAACCAGCGACACACAGCACTTCTAAAACCTGACGCTGACTCTCTGTGAACCCACACCTCATTTATTTTTAGTTGGCCCAGCAGCATGAGGGCTCAGGCTCTGGCAGGCATTCATTCACTGCTGCTGAGCTGTGGTCTGGGATGTGTAAGGCTGCTGGATTTGCTGCCCTGATGGGGGACAGGGCTTATCCTGCCTTGATGGAGCCTTGGAAGGTTTGGAAGAAGGGTACAGCAGCCAAGAACCCTTCAGCCCCAGTGCAAGGCTAGGCAAAGTATTAGCTGTTCCTGCTGCACAAGACTGTGCAAGCCCTTTGGAGGTGTCTGTGGTGTCACCTTCACCCCAAACTCTCAGCAGCTGGGGTGTGGCTTGCTTGCTCCCCTGTTCTCAAATCACCACCCTTATTTCGATTTCTTAAGAATAATTTCTTACTATTCAGGAATAAAACCATGCTACTCAATCACCTCTGTAGCTGCTTTTCTTTGTCATACTGTTGCTTTTTCTTTGTTTTGAGCCTGGCTGCTGCTGGCTACATCTGCTGTGGCTCCCAGAGCCTGTGCTTACCATGGCAGCAAGTGGGTGCATCCGCAGTGGATGCTGTAGGAAACCTCTCAGACAGATCTGTGCATGTGTGTACGCCTCTCAGTATTTCCTGTTAATTAATGGACACTGGAGTCTGTCGCCTGTAACAGCACTCACTGGCGGGTGATAAATTGTTTGTATGACAAGATGGCAGTGAAAGCCGGGCGAGCTGTGGCTGTCGGCGCTGGGTTTGGGAGCCAGGGGTGAACGTCAGTCAATAATTAGATAGGAAGAGGGATGGTGAAAAGCCCAGCAGCTGATTGCAAGATCCCTGAGGAATCCTGCCTGCTCGTGCTGTAGGAATCCTTGCTGTGGGCTCCAGCAAAAGGGCAGCGGTGCTGCGCCAGACCCCACGCTTTAACTGGCACCCCCCAGCCCTCTTGATGCTTTTTCGTGTGAAGGGAGGAGGGAGGGTCTTACGCCATCCCCACTCCACAGGGATGGATGCTGGCTAGAGCTTGTAAGGATACACTTGGAGCAACCTCTCCTGACCCACACTGGGTTTTGCTGCCTCTCATACCATGAAAAAGGCACCATGCCAGGGCCTGGGTTCTGTTCTTCTGCACAGTTACAGCTTCCAGCAAACCCTGCTTGATAGATGCAGTACCCTGCAATGCTGCCAGCACCAGAAATCCCTGACATGCTTTGCCTGCTGATGCCAGCACGCTAACACTGGCACAAGGCTTGGCTAGGCACCTTTGTGTGGGACCAGGGCTTTTGGTGACCTTGATGGGCAGCCTTTGTGGCAGCAGCTGTGTCTACACCACCAGTAGCTGGGTTTAAACCAGCAGCAGGGCGTGGTTGAGGTGCTGTGTTGCAGAGCTAACAAGGCTTCATGGATGTGCTGGAGTTGGGGCTGGATGTTGTGGATCTGGGCTGCTGCTGTTCACTGTGTTTTCAGCCTGCTCAGTTGTGGTTCTGGGCCCAAACTGAGCCCTGCATAGGAGACTCATCCTAGAAAAACAGCACTGGCAGCAGAGTCCAGCCTCCTGGGGAGGAGATGTGGACGGACATGGCTTCTTGCTGCATTCCCAGTGGGACTGGTCCCTGTCCCTGCTCTGCATGCTGTGCCCTGTAAATCCATCTCCATTCTGGCTGGCACACTGAAGCTGGGCTTTAGTCACCTCTTGTGCTCATTGGGACTCCAGCAGTCAGAGCAGGGATCCCACTCAGGAGGACAGTGTGGGATCTGTGCTGCCCTGGGACCTGTTGTGCTTCCCACAGCGCAGGGGGGACAGTCTGCACTTACTGGGAAATGGAATTATCTGCTTCCCCAAGTGGGGAAAATAATAATAATAAAAAAGTGCCTTCCACTAGGTCATGAGCCATTACCTCGAGGGGCCCTTCATCAGCTGATGAATTCTACTTAATAAAATAAATACTGAGAGAAAATGTAATTGGATTTCATTTATTACCCAGTTCCGCCTAGCAGCCCCAGATTATACAAAAGCAATTAGAGAAAGCTCTCCATTAATAGCTATCTTCAAGCCGCCCAATGGGTTCATTCCATCAAACCTTCTGGCTTGTGTAATTTCCTTTCTTGGAGCTCGCTCCTGGCCGGGGGAGGATGTGGGGTGCGCAGCGCCATTGCCAGCAGCCTGTAAACAAAAGCAGCCCTGTCTCTAACATTTGCTCAGGCATCATCTTCCCAAGCATGTGGCTCAGCCAAAGGGTATCCTGGTTTAGGGCGAGGAGCCAGGGCACCTGGGCAGCTTGGCTGCAGACTAGGGCTTGGTTGTGCCTTCCCTGGGATGAGAGCATCCTTCCTCCATTGGCATTGCCGTGCGGCAAATCTGTGCTGCTTGGCAGAGGGTGGGTGTGCAGGGTCCCACGGGGGCATCAGGTACAAAGCTGTCCACCTGAGGGCCTGGCTGGTTCTCTGATGCTATTTTTTCCTGTAATGCCAGCAGGTTGCATCCCAGCTTCTGTCTCTGGCACTTTTCAGGGACACATGGTGCAATAGTTCCACTTCCTTGGGTTTTTTGCTAGGAGCACAAGGAAAGCTTGGTAAAGCTGGCTAAGGTTGGGTAGAGGAGGATGTCTCATACTATCTCTCCGAAAGTCATGTGGCAACACAGGGAAGCATGTCTGAGGGTCTCACAGGGCACAGGCAGATGTCTGGCACCTGTTGTCACTGAGGACAATGGCAGGTTAATCTGCAGCAGAGGCTTAATCTCTTATCTTTTTTCGTAATCCCTGTTTACAGTGGTGGGTGAGGAAAGACAATTACAGTGGAGAAGGGAACTGGGGGGAGAGATGCTGAATGATCCTGGAGGGTGGTTAGTGAGGAGTGGTCCATGGTGGAAGCAGAAGGGGATGAGCACATCCCTTGTGTGTGTAGCATGAGAGGGTGAAGCCCTCTCCCTCACTCTTCCAGCACTTGAAGCCCTTGAGGAAAATTGTCTGGCTATGCTGCCTGCTTTTGGACCAGTCTCATTTATGAAGGGACCACATTTTTGTTCTACCACAGCAGATGCAGGGCTGGAGGGACAGAAGGGATTTTAAATGTTGGTCCCTTTGCAGTGTGGAGGAGGAGGGAGGGCTTGAGGAGTCAGAGGTTCTTATTTTCTGCCTGGGGGTGACATTGTCTTCTCATCCTGTTGTCAGTCTGGGCAGAAGCCAGCACCTTTTCTCAGCTGAGACAACCAGATCTGTTCCAGCTGATGCCTTGATGGAGCCAGAGTGGTTCATCGGGGATGTACCAGTGCACGTCACTCTTGGGAACTTGCACTTGGCTCTGGCATCTTTGTATTTACCCTGCTGTACTCTCTCCCCCACTGCCCCTTGCTGTCCCCTTTCCTGTCTCACTTTTCATCCCCTCCCTTTCATGCCGTAACCTCCCTGGCACAAGGCTGGGGTGAGAGTAACAGCACAGCCAGGAAGGAGCTGATATTTAGTTTCAGACAAGAAACAACATAAGGCGTAATGCAACCGGAAAGGTGAGGGCAGATGGAGAGGGCCGGCAAGGCTGTGTGGCTCTTCATCTTCATTACACGGCTGATGTCTGTGGTCTTGCTTCCATGCTGCTTGCTCCAGCAAGGGAGGGATGGCTAGCAAGCAGAGATGTGCAGGGAGAGCTCTGCTTGCAGGAGGTGAGGCTGGTCCTACTGCATGGTAGGGAGAAAATCAGAAGGGGATTTACTGGGGGAAGCAAGCATGGGAGTAGGGGGGTGCACAAAGGTGATGTGGTGGAAGATCCAAAAGGGACAAAGAGGGATGCTCTTCTTGATGGGAGATGGCAAATGCCTCGTAAATGCAAACTGGCTGCTCACCCTGGGTACTCAGGGAGCAAGGAGAATTGGAGTGTTTGAGAGCATAGGAGGGGAGTGGTTGATGCTGATATCATCAGCAGGAGAGGCTGGAGATTAATCTTGGCTGGTGAGATGGAAGGTGGTAAGGGGGTACCTTGCTCAGGGATGAAGAATCAGAGCATGAGATGGTGAAACTGTGGGTCTGAGAAGAGGGCTGAGGTGTGGAAGAAGGTGGAGACCTTTCTAGCATGGAATGAAGGATGTGCAAAACTCAGACACTGAATGTTGGGCTGCCACTGATGTTCCCTCCTTCCCAGAGCAACATCTTGTCTTTGGCCTGAGGGTTAACCTTGGGCTCAGTTCTGAGATGACAGAGAAAACTCCAAAAGAAGTAAATCCAGCCTCCAAAGAAGAGTGGGGACTTAAAAACTGCTTTTTTTCCAAGCCACCCAACAGCAGTGACCACATGAAACCTTCCTTTTTTACCTCACTGTTTATTTTTTACAGGGGTCTTTTATTTATACCCCCTTAACATCCCTGCTGTTAAAGCAGCCTTATTAGGATGCTGCCCATCACCAAGGAACTCTGCTATCGAAAAAGAGCATTAAAGATTCAACAAATAGCTGAGAATTGGGATTGATCCTAACCTCCCATAAACGGGAGTACCTTCCCCCATTAATCAGCCTTGGTTTTCACTTACAGGATGATGGCCTCAGTGCTACACTTCTTCAGGACTAAAAGCACGTTAAATATTTATCACAGCTGAGTATTCACTTCCCCCAGTATTGCCAACTAAGATCCACTGCTTAAGCCTGCGTTGGCTTGACAGGTTGTGTAGTGAGGTGGCATGCCATTAGGAAACCTCTTGTGCCAACGTGCTCTACTCATTTGCTGTGCTAAGCACAAAGAGATGGTGGCATGTCTCATCTCAAAGCATGGTCAGCATGGGACTGTATTATAAAGCCTCTCTGCTGGCGTTTTGCACTATTAAATTAAACATACTAGGGATAAGACGCTTGTATCTGCTCTTTAGCAGAGGGCTGGATCATCCACCCTCTTCCAGGTCTCTTTTAATCTCAAAAAACTTCTCAGTAGGAGTGGCCCTCTGTCTGTGCTGAGGCTTCACCCCATGCCAGGGTCTTCATTAGCAGTCCAGTGTGGGGCTGTTTACGTTGCTATGCCTGGAAGCATTTCCCAGTTTATGACCATGCACTCTCCTCTGCTGAAAGGATGAGGCAGCACTCTCTGCCTTTCCTTAGGGGGCTGGGAGGCTTGAAATTATGACAGGGCGTTCAATGATCCAATTATTGGTCTATACATATGTAGATATATTTTTGCTAATTGTGCCAGGTGTGCCCGTAGTGTTTCAGAGAGCAGCTATTTTAGGAGCGTCTCTGGAAGCTGCCTTGCCATTTTGCTCTCGGATCGTGTGCTGGCATTTCTTAAAAGGTGGCGCTTGACTTTGAGAGCTCCTGATGAACCTCAGAGGTTGGAGAAAGCATGGGCTGCTCCCTAGCTGAGATGCTGCTGAGAGCAGACCCTGAGCCACGGTGGGAGCAGTTTACCTGCTCAGGAAAAGCTCCCTGCGATGTCGGGCGGAGTTTAACTTCTGCACCAGGGCTCAGCGCGCAGACTTCACTTGGCCAATTCCGAGAGCTGAGATTGAGCTGTTGTTGCTGGGTTAGTGCTTTTTTCTTTTTCTTTTTCTTTTTTTTTTTTCATTTTCATTTTCAGCTTGTTGGTTTGGCATCATCATGATGCATGTCCCCGTCTTGGCACCCACCTCCCGCCGCCCCCAGCTCCAGTTTGAGCTGCTGATGTGCGCAGCCTGGCTGTAGCCGTTTACATGTACGGGCGCACAATGTGTTTCATTATCCTTGTCTCAAACTTGTTTTGCTGCTGTCACGCACCAGAAAAGTTAAACACGTCTGATCAAAGGCATGTAAACACAGCTTCAAAACAAATGCCCTCGAGTCCTGCCAAAAGCACAGAGCTGTCTCCGAGCAAATCACGTCTCGTATTCCCCTGCCTGTGCCTCCTGCTTCTCCGAGAGGGTGTGCGATGCCTCCTGATCTCCGGGAGCCTTCTGAGCTGCTGTTTGCAGCGTGGAAGGGTTGTCCGCTGAGAGGATTTGCACCATCGAGGCAGCTGGGAGGAGAGCAGAGCCTCAGAGCAGGAGGGAAAACTTGCTGCATCCTTGCACGTGAGAGGCAGCAAACCCCAATGGTCTGCAGCTCTCCTGGGTCAAGGCAGAGCAAAGCGTGATATGAATTGGCTGGAAATAAAGGTGCCAAGTGTGCTTTTCCCAAGTGTGCCCTCGTGCTCAAGCTGGTGTGTTACCCTGATGCAGAAGCTGTAGGACCAGGAGCACCCGAGGCTACAACTGCCGGTGCTGCCCGGGCATCACTGGGTTTGGGCTTGGCTTGAGGGAGAGTCAGCCAATTGCATCATTTGTGGGATGAGAGGGGCCGGACTAAGGGTCTGGGGATGGTCCCAGACCAGGAGATGCTTCTGCTCTGCTGGGTTTCCAGCCCTTGGGGGGCACGGAAGGGTGAGGTGAGGTGAGATGACATTTGCATCCCTGGCTCAGGGACTCTGATGTCACTTGATTTCCCATGAGATTGGTAAAAATAGGGAATTCTCTGTAGTGGCAGACAAGTCAGGTTTTCATCTTAGTACAGCTTTACAGAGGGCTGGATATGCATTTTAAATAGGAATGGAAATCTTTGGGCTTTTGCAGCCTCTGAGGGCAGGTGTTTTCAGAAAACACTGGCTCCTTTCAAATCTGCCAAAAATCTATTCACAGCTTGGCTACCAGTACGGCCAGCAAATAGTTTGGGAATTCATGAGCTTGTGAACTGACCCGGACTCTGCAAATGAGTTGCCCAAGGTCTTTGCCAAATGCCTTTGAATAATGGACATGTCAGAACCAGATGGGGTTGCAAATGGCAGGTTATTAGTGCCCGGTGCCGGTGCCAAGCAGTGCTGCACGTGTGTGCAAGTACGCAGTACGTGCATGGCTCGTCCCTGGAACGAATGGAGTGGCTGGGTTGCTGCAGGTAAGATGATCCAAGGGGTCTCCTTCAAGCCACCCAATTGCATTAACAGGGGAGATAAAATCTCAGTCATCCCCCACATTGCTGCTGGACAGTCGCAGGCAGGCTGTGAAATGCCCCGCAGGCAGTGGGGATATGGTCAGAGGTTAACGATGGTGTCAGCCTTCATAAATCATCCCTAATGAGACCTGGGAAAACTTAGGGTTGCAGCTCTGATGCATGGCTCGGCTGCGTTGTCCTCCCTTTACTTTGGGCTTTTTCTGCCATTTGGTTTCCAGGGTTATCTGTGTGAAACCTTTGTGAGGCTGAAGGCACTGGAGGCTTTCCTGCGTGGCAAGGAGTCCTGGGCTCTGCTCCTGGCACAGGCAGGCTGATGTGCTGCAGAATAAACACATTTCCCCCCTTTACTTTCCCTAAGGACAAGTTCACGTGTCCCTAGGGCGCCAGAAATCTCGGGCTGGAGGGCACTGCCTGTGTCCTCGTGTGGAGGAGCAGCGTGCTTGGTGATGCTGTGGGTTTGGGATGCCTCCAGGTAGAACCCGAATCATGAAGTCTGGCTGGTCCAGTGCTGCCTCTGGGCATCATTCTGGTCAGACAAAGGGCTGCGGAGCCCTCTCTCAAGCTTTCCTCCCAGCCCTTCTCACCTGCATTGGAACCACTTGATGGGGATGTCACGAAATCCAAACGCTTCGTCAGGGAGAATCCTGTGCAGGAAGCAGGACTCCGGATAAGCTGTGCAAGGTAGGAAGATGGAAAGGGGTTATTAATGTCCCCACCAAAGGCAGCACTGGGGCTGGCAGTGGTGGGCTGCTCCAGGCTGTGTGTGGTCCCTGCAAAAGCTGCCAGACACCGGCCGGGACACTGGGAGGAGTGAAGCAGGGTGCAGAGAATACTCCCTCCGATTTATTATTTATAAAGTACTGTCACAGCCCTGGAAGTGTTGTGACTCTCAGAAAAGCTGTAGGAATGCACTAATTAAAGAACACAATGGGAATGTAAATTGGGAAAGCTCCCCAGGGGGAAGCAGCCCTGGGGGGAGCTAATTTGCCAGTCCCCACTCCTCCCCTGCAAACTGGCTGAGACACTGGAGCAATTAAGGAGTAATTTGAGTGTTAAATATAATCTGGAATTGTGTTTTTGGCTCTTTTTTTTTTTTAATTGTTTTTTTTTTCTCTTGGGTAACTGTGTTACCAATTCTGTAATCGCAACTTTAACCCTCTGTTCTGCTACAATAGGGGCTTTTTGTGGGATTTTTTGCGGGGGGTGGTGGTGGTGTTGGTCTTTGTTGTTGGAAGTAAATTCAGGTGAGTGTGCTAGCACCAAGGTGGCATGTCACCTCCTTGTGTGATGAAGGATGTATGGCCCCAGGGCAGGGCTAACACTAGCCGATCTGGTAAGAGACAGCCCCTGACTTTGGAATCATGGAATCACAGAATGGTTTGGGTTGGAAAGGATCTTAAAGATCATCTAATTTCAACCCTGCCATGGGCAGGGACACCTTGCACTAGACCACATTGTACAGGGCCACATCCAGCCTGGCCTTGAAACACTTAGAGAGATGGAACATCCAAAACCTCTATGGACAACCTATTCCAGGAATAAAATACTGATTGTCAGAGTTGTCTCCTGAAATCCATCCTAAAAATATGGCTTTTTTGGTTGGTCTTTTTTCCTGCCCATTTCTCTTCTGTGTGGCCTGGCTTTCTCATTGTGCTGTTTTCACTTGTCTTGCCTGCCCAGGAAATACATTTATTTGGTGTCACTGGAGCTGTGGCCTGTAGAGCGGGCTCAGGGTACTGGCTGTGACTTATTTCTCTTTTCCTGTCAACTTTTATACAGTCCAGGGTGAGAAGACAAATGTAGAGACTGTCACACATGTGAGGTGAAGTAAAGACATGCTGAGGCTGTGGTGGTCAGCAAGGGGTGGCTCATGTGTCCCTGGTGTTGGGCTCACAGGTCAGCCGTCTCCCCGTGTCCAGGCATGCAGCTGAGCAAAGGGCTTGTGTTCTTGGGCTTTGGGGTTTTTTCTTTCCTTTATCTATAGCACACACTTCAGTGTGCTCTTTACTGCAGGGTCTTCAAAGCTTGTAAAAGAGCTTTGAGAAGAAAAACTGGTGTGGTTGTAGCTGGCGTTGTTTGTGATGGCTTGGTGTTGGATCATTTTAAGATGGTGTTCTCAGGCAGGCAGTAGCTAGTGTGTTGCAGGGTCGTCCTCCCTCTCTCATTTTTATTCCTCTGATTAGCTTGAATATTTATTACATTTTATCAATAGGCACTAGTTGCCCGAGATCCTCATCCATTGCTAGCTACCGTTTGCAAGGGTTTGAGAGCTCTCAAAGCCGAGACATCGGAAAACATCATAGATGTAGATTCATGTGATAATGAGAACCCTCAGAGCAGTAGGATTTTGTCTGCCTGCAGGGGCTGACGTGCTCTGGATAAGCTAATGCTTTGTGATAGAACAGCATCCCTGGTCCTAACCCTGAAAACCCTGAATTCAGCCCTGCATGAGGGCTGCAGAGCATCCCTCTTTCTCCCAGGGGCATTGGAAGGGGAGCCCCCACCCACACAGCCTGCTGCAGCTGGTGATTTCTGCTGCCACCAGACCAGGCTCCATCCTCAGGGTCAAGCCACAAAGCCCCATGAGCTCCTTGCTGTGGCTGCTCCCTGACAGCCTGGTGGCTCTTCATCTCCTCTGCCCAGCTGGATCCAATATCTGCCTGTGGGGAAAAGTCACACCCAGCCCAGGAGCCTGGGGAGAGCTCCTCCCTGGCTGGGGCTGGACAAGCTTCTCCCTGGCCGGGGCAGGAGGATCCTCTGGTGGAAACCTCTGTGCTGCACATCTCCCACCACGGGCCACATCTGCCACTGGGCAGAAACGGGCCCTGGGGTTTCAGCATTGTTCAGGAGATCTCTGCCAGGATCCAGAGCAATCCCAGCCACTTTCCTCTAAGCCTGCCTGTATTTATTGCCATTTGTTCTGGTTTATTTTTCCAAAAATAAAAATGGGTTGAAGTGGTACAAAAGCTGGGGAGGAAACAGGCTGAAGGAGCCTGAGGAAATAAAGATTTAGAGATTGTGCTGCTCCCGCCCTCCTCCTTCTCATCCCCAACTCTGAAAAATCCATTTTTTTTACTGTAGGGCTTACAGATTCCATCTATTACCCACAGTAAGTAGTCTGGTGAGGCAAAACAGCCAAAAAGTTGTGTTTTCCCTATTTGAAGGTGGGGATGGTAGGGCTGGGAACCTGTGGTGGAGCCAGGAGCATGGCCCATACCTCTCCAATCACTGGCAGTCTTTCTTTCTTTCTTTTTCTTTCTTTTTCTTTCTTTTTCTTTCTTTTTCTTTCTTTTTCTTTCTTTTTCTTTCTTTTTCTTTCTTTTTCTTTCTTTTTCTTTCCCTTCCTTCCTTCCTTCCTTCCTTCCTTCCTTCCTTCCTTCCTTCCTTCCTTCCTTCCTTCCTTCCTTCCTTCCTTCCTTCCTTCCTTCCTTCCTTCCTTCCTTCCTTCCTTCCTTCCTTCCTTCCTTCCTTCCTTCCTTCCTTCCTTCCTTCCTTCCTTCCTTCCTTCCTTCCTTCCCTTTCTTCCCTTTCTTCCCTTTCTTCTCTTTCACTTTCTCCGCTCTCTTTCTCTTTCTTTTTCTCTCTTTATCTACTACCTGCAGCACTAGCAATAGTCTTTTAAAGACCATGCTGGGACCTGCTGACACTCAGGATTGCATTCAGGCTCCAGAATGGCATTTTCCAATGTGACCTCTGACCAGCCTGTGTTGTTGGGGTATCCAATTCTTCCCAGAGCCGATGCTGATCACTCTCCCTTCCTCCCTCTCTCACCATCTGAAGTTAGTTTCCTCTGGAAGACAAGGGTCAGGAATACTCGGGTGCTGACGGATCAGTATGTGCTTTCCTGGATCGGGGCCTTGCATTCCTCCTGCCCCTCCAACTGGATGCAGGATCCCTTCAGGGCTTGCAGCCCTGGGGAGATGCTGCAGCAGGGCATGAGATCCTAAAAGCAGCAAAACCTCTCACCTGCAGCCCCTGCTGCTGCTGCTTTTCTGCTGGCAAAGGAACTCATTCACCTCTATTGTGGGGATAAATTAAAATCAAGGAGCAGCTGCTGTGCGCCAGGCTGGGTCAGGCTGGTGGTGGGTACCGGTGCTCAGTGCTAACCCCAGCCAGCTCATTTAACTTTCTGACCTGCGAGACAGCAGCCTCCCGCTGGGAAGCAGCCCTCGGCTTTGCTTGTCCTGTCTTTGGGCAAGGGAAGAGGCTTCCTGCAAGCGGGCGGTGTGCGACCTCCGCGGCGGGGCAAGGTAAGTCACCTCCTCGGCGGGGCTGTTTGCACAGCTGCGAGCGGCTCCAAGAACCCCACATTCTTCCCCGCGCCGAATATCCGGGACAGGCATCCATCCCTCCACTTTCATTTCCGTCGGCGAGCCGGGGGAGCCTCGCCCGAGCATCCGAGCTCTGGGGCTGGCCCTCCGTCATCCCGCCGGCCGGTGGCAGCTCTATCCGCGCTGCTCGGGAGCGCCGGGAGAGCGCTGCCCGTGGGAATGCCGCCCCGGAGCGCACCCGCGGCAGCCGGGCTGCGGGAGCAGGAGGCTCCCTGCGACCCCAGGGCGCTGACAGCCTCCCTGCGCAGAGCCCTCGCTGTCACCCGGCGCGCTGTTGTGTTTCTCAGCAGCCCTCCCGCTGCCCAGCCAAGCCCTTCCCTGCGTGCGGATTTTATGGCGCTGCCTCCGGGACGCTGACAGCCTGCTGACATCCGTGGGTTGTGGGTTTTTTCCCTTTGCTCGGCGGCCTCCATCACCCCGATACCCCAGCGTGACGCCCATCTTCATGCCAGCAGGCGCTGCGAGGTTTTCATGGCTCCTCTCTGTTCTTTTCCTGCTTTGCAGAGAGCTCCAGTCCTGCCCCGTTTGTCCCGAGACTGCACAAAGTGGCGATCCCGGCGCAGACAGTGCGCTGGGGCAGCCGCCCGTGCTGGCCCTGGGATTTACTACAGGCAGTTTGTTTTCCCGAGGAAGTTACTTTACAAGATAGCATCTGGTCTTTTATGAGCTCTGATCAAATAAGGTGGTATGTGTGCAGGCAGGGGGTGGTGTTTTTATGCTTGTACATGAATTTAAAAGTTTTATAAATAGCGGAGTGATGAGATGCTTTCTTAGTCCAAAACTGCATCTCTTGTTCCTGTGGTTTTGCTGAAATTATTACTGGATCCAGGAAGCAAGCTGCTTGTCTGAAACAACACAAGGGCAGTACAAATACTCGTGTCTTGGAAGATACACGTACTAGTAGTAGAATACTAGTAGTATTCTGCAACGTTGATGCAGAATTCTTCTCTAAGAGCATTACTCACAGCAAAAGGGGCAGTCAGCCACAAAGGTTATGGAGGAAATCCAAATATTTCTGCACACAACTTGCTGGCCCATTTAATCTCTTCAGAAAATGGCAAGAGACATAACCTGTTCTTAGGGGCTAGGGCTCAGTTTGCAAATAATTTTCCTGGAATTAAAAAAAAAAAAAAAAAAGGAAAAAGGAAGAAAAAAAGTGAGGTTTCATTGTGGGTTTGTGGGCAGAGCCAGAGAGATAAGCTATATGCAAATTTCCAGAGTGGTTCTGGGGTTTCACTGGTGCACAAGCAAATCCTGAATGGAAAAAAGACTAGACAGAAACTTGCTGCCCCTGGTTATATCTGTTGCTGTTAAAGCTTTGGCTGAAAGAAAGGAAACGAGAAATGGAGGTGCAGCTCTCAGGTGTTAGCTTTTGGGGGAATTTCTTCCAATGAAATTGGAAGGAGGATTGGCTGGAAAGCATTGTAGTGATAGAAGAGGGAACTGTGCTATCTGCACCCCTTTCATCAATGGGTGGTTAATGAGTGATGTGCTAATGGTGTGTGGGGACCTGGTTATTTGAGGCTTTCCATCTGGGAAGTTTTAAAAGTATCTACAGAGCTGTATCATCTCATTTATATTTTCATGCTACGACCTCACCTCTTCCCGTTCCCTTTCCTCTGTGTGCACCCCTTTCACTCCCAGTGGGCTGGCTGCAGCGGGGCAGGCGGGCACCATCCCTGTGTGTCCCCTGTGGGAAGCCTGGCTGCCAGGGAGGCCACCAGCACCTGAACTGCTCCAGGTGCTTCGGGCAGCCGTGGAACCCGCGGGGACACAACCTCCCCAGTGAGGGCTGCCCTGCCCTGCCCTCCTGTTGGTTTTCACAGCATCTGCCCCCTTTCCTGTGCCTTTGCAGAGGCGTGCCTGGATGGGAGTGCTTAATCCGCTCTCCCGCGGTGACCCCCGCGGAGCCCACCCTGCCGACAGAGATAACACCACGCCGAAGCCCCCCCTCGGCGCATCCCCGGCTCCGGGATTTGTTTTTCATTTCCTCTCGGTCTCCCCTGTCTCCCACTGTGAGATGTAAGGGTTTGGCAGCAGATCCCATTCACCCTGTTTGCTTTCCTGCCGAGAATAATTTCTTCAGGGTGTTGTGTTAGCAGCGATGGGGGGGGCTGAGCCGAAGCCACTCGTGTTTTCTTGAAGATGTGAAAAGCAAATCTGTGTTGTGTGACCTAACCTCCTCCTCCTTGCCACTCCCCAGGGGACCACCACCAGCTTCCCCAGCTCCTTCCTTTTTGTGCTGTTCTGTATACTTCATTTTTTCTGGGAAGTTTTTAAGCTATTCCTATAAACTTGTGCAGAAAGGGAAGGCAAAAGTCACTCCTGTGAGACAGAATGACAATAGAGCTGGTATTTCCACGGCTTTAAAGCAAACCATCATCAGATGGAACCAGAGTTTTCTTTGCCATGTCAAAAAAGTATTACCTAGAAGCAAAAAAAAAAAAAAAAGAAAAAAAAGAAAAAAAAATCCCAAACCAAACAAATCCCACCTTCTCAGCGGGATATAGAATTACCAGCTGATTTTGCATCTGCACCCAGGCTTTTCTGCTTGGCTGAACCTATACCAGGGTGTCACTGCAGTCATTTCTAGTTTGGTACCAGCTGTCCTACAGGCATCTGTGAAACAGTGCCCACATGATGACAGTGTGATGTGTGATGCAGGCACTGGATTTTATGGAGATCAGAGCTGCTGGTCAGAGGTAAATGATATTTCATGTCATGAGCTTCTCCTCTTTCCTCTGTAGAAATGGCCATGAAGCCATTCATGTAGAGGGGAAGGATTTTGGGGACAAGAAGCTAGTTGTGTGTGTGTGCATGTTTATAAGGGAGATGGGAGAGGTAAATCCTTTTGATAGATCCTTTTACTTCAGCTCAGTAAAGGGCCAAATAAAAAATAGCCCTGAGCTTTGATTGAAAGCCTGGGTGCTGCTTTACCAGGAAAATGCTACTTGCTGTTGTTTGCACTGTTGCAAGATATTTACTCAGTGCCTCCTGCCAGCAAGTGTTTACATCTCTCAGGAGCAGCTCGCCCAGCAGGAACTTGCCTCACATCCCCGTTTCTGGCTGCTGGTGCTGTGAGGACACTGGGATCAAGGCACTGGGCAGCCT
The DNA here is from genome assembly GCF_035770615.1 of Melospiza melodia melodia. Lineage (NCBI taxonomy): Eukaryota > Metazoa > Chordata > Aves > Passeriformes > Passerellidae > Melospiza > Melospiza melodia. The sequence continues at coordinate 8,627,932 of NC_086226.1, forward strand.
GCAGCTTCATGGAGGACAGCTGATGTGCCAGCAGCTCCTGCTTCAGCTTCTTCTGGAGCCTCAGTGCTCTCCCCAGAACCTCTGGGGGGCTCAGTGGAAGCAGGAGGAAAATGCCTCCTCCTGGTTTTGTCCTTTGGTTCTGCCTCCGCATTTGCTTGCTCAGCTGCTGTGCTGTTCTCTGCAGAGGGCAAGTCTGGTGCCACAAACAAACAGCACCGGGGGCTTTCTGCAGCCAATGCACGCTCGTGTCTGAGTTCAAAGCCATCTTTCCATGAGGGCTTCATAAACCATGCTGCTCCCAGGCACATTTCTTACCTTTGGCTGAAGTTTTTCTGGGAAGCAGACACAAACTGTTCATGGGAAATTACTGCGAGGTATTTGCTCCGTGCTGGGTGAGCACTGAGGAGGAGCAGGCAGTGCCTTACCCTGACCCAGGAGCCCCTGCTCAGTCCTCTGCCCTTGCAGAGCAGTGGAGCAGATAAGAGATAGCTGCCTCATGATGTACAGTTTTTTTTTTCCCCTCCAGCTTTTCATTTGGGATGAGGTGAGCATAAGCAGGGATTAGTTTGTTAAGCTGTGACAGTTCATTAAACTTCTTGGACTTTTTCTCTGCATTTCCTCTCCAGACACTGATGATGGCTGAGCTGGTGTGGGGGTGTGTGTGCAGATACTATGGGACAGGGCAGGCAGTGGAAATTTTTGAGATTTTAGTTTCCAGACACCCTTATCTATTTGCAAAGCCTGGCAAGTACCTGCAAGAACTTCTGCATTTTAGATATTTCTATTTCGAAAAGCCTCTGGAAGTAAAGTTCATTTTCCTTTGCTATTTTTTTGCCTCGAAGAAGCCTCTTTTTCTGTTAGGAACTGATGGCTAAGGCTTAGATGTGTAAAACTTGGTGAAATTAATGGGAACCAGGGCTTGGATCTCCTGCATGGCTCTTAAATCCTCTGACTTGTAAACAAGGAGCCTAGTTTGCAGCTGACTTTCAAAGTCTGCCAGAGGAAAACCCAGAAGGCTGAAGGTAAAACTATGGGATGCTCACAGGGAAGGGGAAGGGAGCTGTGTTGTGCTCTGTGATTAATACCTTGTTAATTGCTGCACAAATAGCGGGTTTGGAGCTTGTGGTGGTGAAGTGTCAGGGCTGTGCCGGTGGTTATCACCATCACGCCAGTCCTTTTTGGCTCTGAAGCCTGTGTAACCCCATTTTTCAGGCTTAGCAGGAGACCCCAGCACTCAGGACTCTCTGGGCTCTTGCAGTGGGCTTGGCTGCCCCACTGGGTTGCTATGCATGGGAATATGCTGCTGGCTGTATTCTTCCCACTGTGAAAAAGTCATCTTGGAAGGGAAATTATTTGCATGCAAAGCTGTGCCACCCCACAGTGAGTTTCACCCTGCACATAGCACAGAAGGGGCAGCTGAAGGTAGACATGTGAGAGCATCTCTTGTGTAGCCACAGAAATCTCATTTGATCCTCACTGGTGGGAAAGGAAACGAAGCAATAACCCAGGACAGTTTAATAGAGTTTGGGTGAAATACAGTTGTTTTTGTAAGCTGGTCTCTGTGCAGTGAGGGCTCTTTAGCCCGTTTGTTGTGCTTGGCTCTGCTCTGGATGTTGGCATCAGCTGCTCTGCAGGTGCACGTGTCTTTGGCAGGAAGGAGCTGGGATTTGGGGATTCGCCTTTGTTGCGGGAGGGGGGAGAGCAGGGGGGTGGAGGGGGGAAAAGCAAAGAGATGATGGTTGTGTCTTTCAAGCGAGTAGGACACACTGGGGCAGCGGAAGGACACAGCCCAGGGTTCATTGGGGTCTCAGAGAGTCAGCTGGAGAATGGGGTCCTGTCCTGGTGTCTCTTTCTGCTGTTCTGGGACAGAGCAAGAGTGAATCCTGCAGGCTGTGCGGCTGCAGAATTAAGATGAGGCCAGCTCTGGTGAGCAGAAGTTTGCCCCAGAGACAAGACAGGGAGAATTTCCTGTCATGTCCCCAAAATCTTGAGAGTTCAGGGCAGCAGGTGGGTTGTGCATTTCCAGAGCAGAGCCCACAGGGATGCAGAGAGATGACATTTTGGGAGATTTTTACAATGTATTTTCCTATTGTTTTCCCCTCCACCTTTGCTTCTTCTTTCCTGCCTTGTGCTGTACAGGGGACCAGCAGAGGTCAAAAAGGACAAAGGCACAAAAAAACCAAAAGCTCAAACCTCAGGTGCCCCTGAGGAAGTGCTTTCACCCCCCCCCCCCCCCCCCCCAGCCAGTGGTGGGATGGAATTCCCAGGGAAACTGTCCCCAAGGCTCTCGGATGTAGTTCTTTCTTGGGGGACATTACTGCTGTGAGCACTGCTGTGTTTGCCAGCTGCTGCCCAGTTTTGGAGCACAGGGACTACTGGGAGCAGGCTGAGAGCCCCTGCAGCCCCCTGGGCAGGGGCTGCTGTGCCCAGCAGGCAGAGGAAGGGAAGAGGCTGATGTTTGCCCCAGCAAAACCCTGTGGATGAGCAGAGCTCTGCACGCTGGCACCGGCCCAAGGCATCTTTGCTTCCTGCCACCCTTTCAAATTAAGCAAACGATTCATTTTATTTCTTTAATTTTCCAAATGGAAGTGAATTGGCTGCGCTGGCAGGTGCCTGATTGACGTTCCAGAGAGGATGGGAGGTGGGGGCTGGGGGGGGCTTTCTGATCCATGCCTGCCCCAGAGGGGACTCAGCCCTGCTGCTGGGGGCCCCTTTCTCCTCTTAGAAAAGAGCAAGGAATAGTCGAGTTTCAAGCCATAGGTAAAACAGTAGCAATGCTGAGCTCCTTCGAGGTCTTTCCAGGGCAGAGGAGACAGCCATGACACCCCTAGTGCCCCCTATTAACTCCTGGCATTTGGTGTTTTACGAGTGTGGCTTTTCCTCTTGCTTTTATGATGCTTTGCAGACCCTTTCTCATGCATTCTTTCAGTCCCTGCCTGCTCCACAGGGATGCTATCAATAAATGACTCTGGCTTCACCAGTAAAGGGGACAGAGTCCCCATTTGCAGGGAGTTTTGGGGTGGGATGCTCCCACTGGGGACCCACAAAGAGGGCCATTCACTCCTGCCCCTCTGGGTGCTTGTTGCTGCACCCCTAAACCTCCCTGGCTCTGCACACAGGTGCAGGGCTCTCTGCAGAGCTGGCTGCAACTCTGCCTGCAGTGAAGGAAGTGTCCAGAGATGGAGAGGGGAAGATTAGCCCCACTACATGGCAGTGATTATCAAATCTATCCGCTGCATCAGTGAAATGAGCGGCAGCTGGTGGCTCGCTGCCCGAGTGCGTGGCGTGTAATTAAGGTCTAGCTCACCAGTCTCTAAAGATCCCTTCCTAATCTCTGGCATCACGGTCTCATTCTGGCTTTTAACCCTTGCTGCTGTTTTTCTGCTCTGTTTTTTCCCCTCAGCTGCCCTCCCCTGTCTCTTGGAGAGCAGCAGTGGGGTGGGAATCCTCCTCTTGACCCAGTCTGAGGCACTGGAAATGTGAACCCTCAGGATCTGAAGGCATTGTTGGCTGTCCTGGAACTGAATCAATTCTACCGTGAGATGCTACTGAGCCACCAGGGCTTTTTCACCTTGCCTCCATCTCTCTGAAGTGTCTTGCCTGCTCCATGGGGTCCCTGGGAGGGTCCAGGGGGACCAGCCTTGGCTGACCATGGAAACCTCTGAGCTGTTCTACAGTGGAGCAAAAGAAACCTGGCTGTGTCATGGTGGTGATCCTAGTCTAAGCATTAAAACAGCAGTTTAATTGGCCATTTGAGGGAGGAAAGCAATTCTCACACTCCCCTCACCTGCTGTCAGGGAGGAAATCTCCTCTGAGTTTCAAACTGGGACTGATGTTCTTGGGACCCATGCTGCTGCCTGCTGCTCTGCTTGGTAAAGGTGTCGCCAGCTCTCAGTCTGTTCGTGGCAGGGGGGAAACTGAGGCACAGTATGCTCATGCATTTGGGGCTGCTCAGCCTGTGTCCCAGGCCAGCAGGACTCCCAGCAGGGCAGGGACTGACCATAGGACAGCAGAACTCACAGCATCATCCCTATGCCAGCCCTGAGGAGTGACGGGGTCCTACCAACTGCCCCCCATCTCTGCAGCATGCCCTGCTGTTCCAGCAGCCCCGGTCAGCTGTGCAGAGGTTGCAAGCCCACAGAAACAGTTTCTGCTTTCCGTAATGCCCTGCCTATGGAGGACAAAACCCTTGGCACTTTGAGAGTGGAAAGGTAAAACATGAGCTGTCTGTGAGCTGCATGGCAGCCAGAGGGATGCAGATAAAAGCTCTGCTGTCTACCACCGAGATAAATTTCATCTCTGGCTAATTCAGGAGTAGAAAGGAAACTCGGCAGCTGGGTTTTGTAATCCTGCACAGACAAGGTTTTCTGGGAGACACTGGAGCTGACTCATTTTTACGTGGGCATTAGAGATGTGACAACTTAATTGCAGCGAGTTCTTTGGAAGGGGAGCAGGAATCAATAGGTGTTGGTTGAGGCACTCGTTTTAAGATAACGTCTATTTGTTAAATTATAGTAATTTGTCTCCGTGCAGCCTCAGAAGCTGTTAATTGCGAGCAGCCCAGAGGGTCGGCATGCTCTGTCCCAGCTTGAAACCCAAATAGTGTCCGTGCCCTTTGGATGCCGGGGATGGACGCGCTGGCAGTGCTGCCGGCTAGTGGTGCCGCTGCCGCGGTTCAGGCAGGAGGGTCCCCAGCTCCGGGGGACGCTGAAGGTTATGAATTCAAGCCCTTAAGCGTGTCCTGTAATCCCTTTTCTGGCGCGGAGAAGAGGCAGCCTCTTCAATTTCCAGGGCATGAAGGGCCGGAGGGTATGCATTTCCCAAAGGCCAGCCCAAGGCTGCGGGGAGAGCAGCCAAAAATACTCAGCTTATTTGGGCACGGTGGGGATTCGCCTTACAAGGCTGGAGAGTAGTTTGTTAAACTTAAAAAAAAAAAAAAAAAAAAAAAAAAGCCCTAAAAAAACAACGCACCCTGGGACCAGATGCTGAGTTTTGCATGCTGGAGCAGCAGGGAGGTCTCCACGGGCTCCCGGGGACTGGCTCTGCTCCAGATGTGCATGCACAAACCCCCCTGCTCCTGTCCTGGTCCCGCTAGGACACGGCTCTCCTGGAGCTTAGACAATTCTCTCCGGGGCTTTGGGCTGATGTGCTCCGGGCTCGGAAGCGTGTTGCAAGCAGGAGAAGCTTCGAGGGGATGCTGCTGCTCCTCGATGGGTTTGAGGAGTGGACTCTCCTACAGTCACAGAATGCTGTAGGCTTGAAGGGACCTTAAAGACCATGGAGTTCGATCCCGCCCTGCCGTGAGCAGGAGTGCCACCCATTGCACCTTGGGGCTTTGGTGTGGCACGGTGGGACGGATGAGTTCCCCCAGGTGGTGCATGCTGCAGACCTCCTCCCTGCTCCTGGCAGCTCCTCCCTGCTCCTGGCAGCTCCTGGCACCTCCTGTCTCCTTGAGCCACTTCGTGGGATGTGGGTCCGGTGGGGCACTGCACACGTGTGTAAAGGTGCCACAGGAGCATGGAGTATCTGGAGGTGATGGGTAACCCCTGCAGGAGCTGTGTCTTCCAGCCCCGTGCAAGCCACCCCTCAAAAACCCTGCATTTGTGTGTATTTTCACGGGAAGCAGGAAAGCCTCAACAAGCCCCGTGTGTTTTCTACTGAACGTTTTGCTTAGAGCATGATTTATTTTTCTGATTTTCCCTCTGCTTTTTCCGGCTCTTCTTTCACTCCCCGGCCGTGTGAGCACAACCTACTGCCACCTGGTGAGAGCTGTCTGATGCTACACATCCCCTGGGCAGGGAGACTTCCCCGGGCTGCCTCCCTACCTGGCCGGCTTTGCCCTGCCCTGCTCCTCACAGTTCACACAGCTGGTGCACAAAAGCAGCAAGGGACTGAGAAGAACAACATCCAGATCAGAGCATTAAGCAGAAGAGGCTCTTAATGGAGCAAGGGGTTGTGTATTCTCCCTGTCTGACGCTAGGGATATCTGTTGTGCAGCGATCTGATGGTGCTTGAAGTATCCTCCAGAGCTTTTGGGAAGAAGGAGCACCCAGAACTGGTTTAGAGCGGTGCTGCAGCAGTCTAGATGAGGAACAGGACCAGGTGGGCCCTGCTTTGCCCTCCACATCCAAAATGTGTGTCAAAACCATGCAGAAAAGAAGCCAGGAGACGGCTCTTTCTGCATCTCAGCCCTTCAGTGCAGAACAAGGTGAGGGTCTTGGGTCAGCAGGCATAATTTCCTTTGCAGGCCATGTAGCCAGCAAGGCTAGCACTGCTCACCCAGGGCTTTCAGCCTTTGGTACAGGCCCCACCATGCTCCCCTGACTGCCTTCGTCTTCCACTCACCCATCAGAGGGTTAGCCCCTGGATTTGGTACTGGAGGGTTAATAACTGAACTCTGCCTTCACTAGTGGCTGAGCTTTGGGTGCTGGAGGGAGCAGGATTTGACCTTCCCGCTCCCATGGTCTCTCACTATCTCCATAACCAGCAGAGATCCTAGCAAGAAGGGTTCCACCCTTGTTCCCTGACCTGAAAGGGCAGGATGCTCCAGCACAGCCAAGCACGGAGCAATGTGGGTGTGCTGCTGGGATCCGGGCAGGTCCCGCCAGGGCAGCCAGGAAAGTCCATTGCCTGTGGACTGGATGTGTGGGTCTGCCCCAGGCTTTGTGTTTGCCTGCTCGAAAGGACACGTGTGTCCATCCGTGCACGTGCTCAGAGGGGTGGGCAGGGTGCCCACACGCCTGGGGTGCCGAGAGGGTTTCTGTGCTTGCAAGCTCCGAGCTGGGGGGACGGCGGCATGCACGTGACAGCCTTCGTGCCTGCACACCGTCCACATTGATCTCATGTGCTGAGATTCTCGCAGGCACCCAAAGGAGTCATCGAGCTGCGTGCTGATGGCTGCACGCTGCCAAAATCCTCTGGAATCCTCTCCCCTGCGTCGCCCCTTCCCAGGTCAGTGTCAGGCTTTGCCGCAGCAGGTGCTGAAACCCGTTCCTCCTCGCGACCTGCCTCCCTTGCTTTTCCAGCACATTTTCCAGAGGTCAGTCATCCCCTCCCCACCGCTGGATTGCTTTCCTGCCCCTTCCCACCTGCTCCATCCACCCAGCAGATTTTTGGAGCTGGAGAGCAGCTACGTAGGGGTCTTGTTGGGGGAGCATGAGTCCCAGGGAGAAATCAATCCTATCATGACCTGGAGCTGAAATCTTGGAAACACCATGTTCTGATCCAGCAGCTCTCGAAGAACCAGGGCCGAATATGGCACTAGCTATTTCTGGCCGCTGGCAGCTATTTCTGGTCTTGACCCCAAGGTCAGTCCTTTTTTCTCACCTCCTTCCCTGTGCGCTCGGGTGAGCTCAGTGCAGGGTGTGCACACTGAGCCAACTATAAATAACAGCAGCTATGGATGACCCCTTGGAAGGGCTCCGAGCGGAAAGCATCCCCAGCTCTGCAGGCAACTAAGATCCCCTGCCCCAGGCCAGCTGAGGATGATGGACTCTGCCTTCCCACCAGGGGTGTTTTCTGTGGGATTTTGAGTCCCAGAGCCCCACTCTTCCCTGTAAGCAGCCATTCAGACTTTCAGGCTGAGTGAGTGCTCATGGCTGAGTTTAATTTTTAATATTTCTTGAAATCCACTCAAGATCGGCTTGCTGTCCTGCAAGACACCTGGGTTGAGATATCCTTTTTCCTCCAGATCTTTTTTCCTCTGGGGAGTATTGAGCAACCCGGTGGATGTGGCAAGGGGAGTGTCCAGGAGCTGCGTCTGCAGGAGCCTGCATGCTGCTACAACCTGCCTTTTCTCAGTGCTTTCCTCTTCTCCCTCTTTCCTTCTCCACACCCTCACTTTCTCTGCACTCTTTCTCCCTTTCTCCCCACTATCTGCTTCCCTTTTCTGTGCTCTCACCTTCCCTCTCCCTCGGTTTTCCTCTGGGCTTTTCATCCCTCCTCATTTCACTCTGTAGCTACCCTGCACTCGGACACACTCCCCTCCGTACTCCCACAGTTTTTAGCCCTCCTTCTCTATTCTCGTTCTCTCCTTGATGCTCCCTCAGCCCCTCTCTGCAGCTGGGTACCATTTTGCTCTGCCAACACCAGCTGCCTTGTTTTTCTGGTGGCGCAGCAAATGTTTCTGCAGTGTTGTGGAGGTCGCCGAACAAAAGGATCTTTTCATTTCAGCTGCGGGATGGAGAGGGACTGCGCTGCTGGCCTGAGAGGTCGACGCTCAGGTGGCTCCCACGCCTACATCCACCACCTCGCCAGCCTGAGCACTGCCCCCCATCCGTGGAGATGAAGGGAAAGCCTGGTGGTCTTGGGGTCACTCGGGGTTTAGTTGAAAACACCCAGCTTGTGTTCACTTGTTCCCCCCCTCCTGCCTCTCCCGCTGCAAAACCAGTGTAATTGGAGCAGGAAATTAAACATTTGAAGCGTTAACGTGATAATCTGCTGGTTTAGGCTTTGTGGGGGGCAGGGAGCTATGAGCTGAGCACTTTGCTGCTGCCATGGTGTGCAGAGACAGAGAAGGGACATGGTGCCAACAGGGTCTTCCCAGCAAGTCCCACACTCTTGGCCCACCTGGAAAAACCACAGGGAGGGCTCTTCTTCAGTTCACTCTACCTCGGGTGGTCTTTAGGTCCTTGGTTAGGATGGGTTTTCGTTTTTCCCTTGGTCCTGGTAGCTGTACTTCATTGTTCTTGCTGGTGAGATCAGGACCACTGCTGGTGAGTGGCTGCACCCATTGCCTGTGATGAGTTTCTCAGTGCTCTGCTGGTGCTGGTGGTGCTGGTCCAAGCAGCAATCCAAGACCTATGCATGGACCACATCCCCAAGACCGTGGTTTTTGAAGCATTCAGTCTGGAGAAGAGAAAGCCCAAAAAAGCTGTAAGCTTTGAGAGATGCAAAAATCTCACAGAGAAACCAGCCCTTGAGTCCCTGGGGCAATACACTACAGGGGTAAAACACAGTGTGGGAGGTTCAGGCTGGGCGCCAGAAGAAATTATCCTGATGGAAAAGATGGATAGATATCCAAACTGACTGCCAGGCAATTAAGTTGGGTTTTCCATCTCTAGAGGCATTGAAGAGCTGAGCAGATCCTGATCAGGAAGACTGCACCAGGATGGTCCTGGGTGCAGTGGAGGGTGCATTCCTCTGAAAGAGTTTGGGCACCAGGCAGGCGATGGAGAGAGCGTGTTCCCTTAACTCCCCAGTGGAATGTAAAGATGACTGGCACAACCATATTATGTTTTTTAATTTCTTTTTTTCTTTTTTGGTCAGGCTTGAATTGTCAAATAGATGCTCGCATTGTAATTTTTTACTTTAATAGGAATCATTTGTAGAGAGATCTGCTGAGCTCAGCATCCTGGCTAAAGCTTTTGCATTATGGAGAGTTGCTGTCTTTGCAGATGGATGAGTTTCAAGGATTTCTAAATACACAGGCCTATCTGTCTAAACAAAAGTTCAAATGTTGTGCAGTTCACTGGTTTGGAGCAAATGTCAAAGAGGCAGGACTGGGCTGTCACCACTAAACAAACCTCTGTCCCATTTTCTTTTGCGCTTTCCACAAAATCCTGCACGAATTTGGTGTGATCAGCTTGTTTCTATTTATGGGGCGAAAAACCAGTGTGGAGCAGAGCTGTGGAGTTTTTTGCTCTGCTTGAGCTTGTGAGAATGTTGAAGGGAGGAACAGTGCCACAATTGCTATAACCCCCTTTCCCTGTCCAAAAAGCCTTTCAGGGAAGAGATTATGACCTTTCCTGAGAAGCATCAGTCTCTCTTGGCCTGAGATGCTGAGCCGATGCCTTTTCCCAAGGATCTTAGATTAAGATGAAGGTTGTCCAACATGCTCCCTTGTACTGGAACACGACCAGCGTTCTCTCTGTCACCCATGTGGATGCTTGTCTCACTTTTTCTGAATAATACCCCAAAATACAGGCTCTGGAGCCACTGGCTGCAGAAGTGGGACAAGCTCCTGCTTGTGTCTCCTGGGTTTTAACGTGCTGCAGGCCATGTGGAAAAAAAGAATACAGCTGTTTGCTGACAGGGATGCCACCAGGAGATGCCTTTGGGGTTAGCGTTTAACTCCTGCCTTGACCTTTGTCCCTTTCCTTGCTGCAGCTCCAAGGGCAGGGAGAGGGGAATGTGCTGTCTCCAATCACACTTGTAGCAGAATGGTGAGATGGTATTTGGGTAGGAGCTCACATGTGCAGCTCTGTCAGCATGGATGTATTTGAAGGCTTCCAGAGTAGGTGTCATTGCCAGATTCTTACTGGTGTCATCACCAGATTTTTACTGGTGCCAAGTCCAGTTCACTGACAAGCCAGTGGAGGGAAAGGATCATCCTTGGCTGTTAACCCCTCACGGGAAGGCTTTGTGGGATGGAGATAGCAGCCTGGTGTGGGAGACAGGAGACCTTTTTCCCTGACACCTGCATATGGTGCGACTTCGGCACAGCCTCTCACATCCGGTGGTTTTTGTGTGTTTTCCGAGGCGTTTTGTGTTTGCTCCTTGGCCGGTGCTGGGAGGACTGGATTGGAAAGGAAAGGGATTTTCATACTTCATCTTTTTCTCGCCGGGGCCTGAAACGTGAGCACCTCTGAGGCGTTGCCGAATGAGGTGGTAATGTGTTCATCAGCTGGGAAATCACCAGACCTCAGAAAACAGCGAGGGAGAGACACACAAGGATTTGTGTCTGCCCACCTGGCCCTGGGCAACTGTGGTTCTAGGATGCAGCTGGTGAGTGTGAGGAGTGCACTGTTGAGGAGCATCCCAATGGTGTTGGGAAAGCTGGGAATTCTGCCTCAGTTTCCCCTCTGCGTGCAGCAGCTGCCCTGGAGAGCTGTGTGGACATGGCATTGGTAGCGATGTGCTGAGAGTGGTGCTCCTCATCAAGGGCTGAGGGAGACATGAGAAGAGAGAACGTCCAACTTATTAAATACCTAAATATACCAAAAAGGTGCCCAGGGGAGCCTGCCTGCTGCAGGCCATTGGTTGACCCTTGGCTGTGTCCATCCAGGAGCAACTTTCTGTGGGAAACAGGTCCCATTTTTCTGTCTGGATAATCCATCCATAAGGCCTCGTGCTGACTGTGGTGGTATTTCTCTAGACCTTGGTGTTCTTTTTCACAGAATGACTCTTCCTTCACCCACTCCCAGTGCCACCACACACCTATAAGTCTCTTTAGAAATCAAAGCACTTAATTTTTGTTTCAAACTCACCCTGGCTGTGGTTCTATGGGATCCTTGGTGGCAGCACAGACCTGGCTGTGCACCAGGTGCTACTTATGTAAATACAGCGGCTTGAAGTCTCCTTTGTAGTGTGGACCCTTCTCCCCTTTCCTGTATTCAAGGAGCATTTGTCAGCTCTCTTTTTTTGCTCTCTGTACCTCCTTTGTCTTCCTGTTTATCCACCTCCTTTGTAAATTAAAGTCTCAGGCTCCACTCCTTCTCTGCATCTCATTGCTTTTATTGCCTGTCTCTGAACAGATACTCTTTAGCCCTGATTTTTTTAATGCAGGATATCCAGGATTAATCAGAATGTTCCAGGTCAGGGTGTATCGTTGATTTACACCATCACATATGATCCCGGCCTTTATATATCACCTGACATTTTGTTTGCCATTTTAGCTGTGGCCACAGAGCAAAGGCTGACATCACTTTGCTGCCTGTTTTCAGCTAATTTAGGCCGCAGCAATGTATGTGATTAGTTCAAAATCTCCCTTTCAGCATGCAGTGCATTGCATTTATCATCACACCACGCTTCCTTAGTGCCTGGCACTGCCGCTGACTTTGATGGTCTCCCCTATCCATTGTATTCTTGATTAGCCTAAACAGTATTATCATCTGCCAGTTTTTCCTCCTCATTGCTCAGCCCCTCTTCAAAGCATTAATAAACAGATTATAGCATGCTAAGCCTCATCCAAAACCACGAGGCACAGAGACCTGGCAGTGCCAAGCTCAGTCCAAGCTGCTTTGGCTGCTTAGTAAATTCAGGGTGTGAGACATGACGAAGGTGACAACAAAAGGAGACAGAGAAAACTCTTATGGTTTTGTTACAAGTAAAAGTGTTTCTATTCTCTGACATGCCCATATCGCTGCCCCATCCATTTTATGAATGGCTAATGCCATTCGGCATAACCAGATATGCTCTTAGTGTTAATACTTTGAAATGGAACCATTGTGCATTTAAATAGCAAGGGCCTTTTTAGGGAAATGCTTAGGACTTTGGTTTCATGGGAATAGCATAGTTTAATATGAAAAAAGTGTAGATTATTATTGATGTGAGATAGGGTAAAATTATGGATGTGGACATACGCTTGCAGTTAGATCAATAAATGTTATTAATGTGTAAAGATATGATTTTTATGTTTCCTTTTTTTTCCAAAGGGTTTGTGGTTAGTTTGTATTTTGAGCTTATTGATGAAAGAATTGTATTTATTTTGAAAAGTCAATGATTCAAATCAGGGCAATTTTTTTAATGGGCTGTAACTTGTAAGCAGCATAATAAATTTTCTTTGTCATTTACAGAAGTATTTCCCTTTGTGCTCAAGATGAATGTGGCAGTCTTCAGGTCAATGGCTCCAGTTTTCCCTAAGGTAAATTCAGGAGGTGCTGAGCTGGCCTCTTCAGGGTGAAAGCAGCTTGCAAGCAAAATCCTTTAAAATTTGCATTATTTAGGAAAGGAAACAAGGGAAGAGTGATCACAGCCGTGTTCACAATTTTCCTATGTGTTGCCCAAATTGAAATAAATGTAGTTCCTAAAGTACATAGGGAATGTGGCAGAAATAGCACGTTTGTGCTCTGGTTTGTAGCCTCACAGCTTCTTGGAAGCAGCTGCTGCTCTGGCGGCTGCGTCAGCATTAGCAGACCTGCGCTCCATGAAGGTCCCTTCCCATCTGCAATCAGGATGGGTGGTTTTTTCCTACAGTATGCCCTGGCAGTGATTTCTGATGTTTCCTGCAGAAAGAAAATACCATGAGAGTTGTGTCTTGTGCTCGCTGTAACCAACTGCTCGATGGTTGTATTGAGCAGCCTGCAATTGCTGCGCTGGGTGGAGGAGCAGCCTGTGGCTCCCTTTTCACTTCCCTGTTTATTTTGTTTGTTTTGTTTAGAACTTCACTGTGAAGAGGTTGGGAACTGTATTGCAGCTTGCCTACCTCTGAAAATCTCAGCATAACCTGGTTTGAAATGCTGGTTGGGAGGTGGAAGAAGAGCTCCCACTTTTGGGAGGTGCCCTGTGCCGCGCCCCCTCCACTGGTTGTGGCTTTCCTCTTGTCTCAGGGAAACTGTGCTCTTCATAACCCTGAGCAAGAGCTGATCAGAGATGGGAGGAGGATTATGTTGGCATTATTTGTGTCTTTGCATTGGTGGGACCAGATTTCTGCTCTGACTCTGAATTCAGCTTGGGTCCCTGCTCTCCAGAGTCCCGCTGCGCTCCAGAGCTGTTGGGAATATTGTTCTTCCAAAACCTCCATTTCCCTTTTTAGAGGATGGTGGTAACTTTCTTCTGCTCCTATTTTACTCAGTAAGTAGGATGAAAATAGATGAGGTCATTGGTGTCTATACAGGCAGATTTGGCCTCCATTTTCTGTTTACTAGGACTGCATTAGTTATGAATAATGGCGCGTCAAACTACTCGCTCCAAGCAATTTATTCATGGGATTTGGCCCTGCTTGCTGTCTGAGAGTTGCCTGCCAACAGAATCTGATTTTTAAAATACACTTACAAACATGCAGACATTTGCCCAATCTGTTTGCAAATATATCTGGGCCTCTGGGTGCTCAGCCCTTCTCTCAGGATGGCACGGCTAAGCTCCAAAAATCACATCCTGATGTTTGAATCCATGCATGGGCAGTGGCTGTGTCCTTTGAACCAGTTAAAAGAGGTGGAAGGCAATAAGTCATGGGTGATTTTAAATAGTCTTCTTTCTCTTTTTGCCCCAGGGAATGTCATTATGTGAAGCTGGCGGCACACATGCAATCCCAAGCCTTTGAGACAGGATTCCCTCCCTAACCCAGGAGAGACGGCAACAATTTCTAGCTCATTTCTTGCCGTCTGGCAAATTTTACGTCTGATTTTTTGCTCTGTCATGTCCCCACAGAGTAACCATTGATTTATATAGCATCCAAGTCCAAAACAAATGCTGGATACCTGTATTCTCTCCAAGAAACGGTCCTGCTCCCCAGACTTGGGTTAGAAAGCTGCAACCAAAGGGAAACCCCACTTGCTGTGGTGTTGGTGGAGAAGGGATGGAACAGCCCACATGTGATGGGAGGCAGCCACGGGCCTGCCCTGCTCTGCTGCTGGTAGGATGTGCCTCATGGGCTGCTCTTTTCCCATGCATTGCTTGCTTGATTGATTGCTTAATTCACGTGCCTCTGTGATAGCAACTGTCATGCAATGGCTCTTTTGTCAGGCTGGACTGAAGGATTTTATTCTTGGGAGACAGTTTAGGCTCCAAGATGCTTCCCGAGAATGCCTGGGCTGTTGTTCCCATGGGCCATATTTGGAAATCCCAACTGTTTCTGCTTGGCCAAAAGCATCAGTTGATTTTAAGGGATGTTTTGTTTGTGTTATTGTGCAAGTTTCTGGCCCCTGATGGTCTTGAAAGAAAAAAAGCACCAAAAAAAAACCAACCTAAGAAAACCCCACATTCCCAGCTCACAAGACATTTGTACTAATTAAACAGCAGGGAATTTGCTTCACTTCACCACGGGTTTGATTTTTAGGCTTCTGTCAGGCTTTTTGCACACAGATTTCTACAAACCTCATTAATATGGATGGTAGATGTCATACAAAGTTGGGAAGGTTTTTCCTCTCTAAGTTGGTGGGTTCCAGATTGAAGATTAGGGATGTATTCCTAAACACGACCCAGTCCCATTTCCTGCTCTTCCAGATCCTCTCCCTTGCCTCTACAGGAAGGAGGCTCCTCAGTTTATTAGGGAGTGATTTATGCCAGGAGCCTGTCCAAGGTCCTTTGTGCTGCTGTCTCTGTCCCTGGATATAGAGGGATTTTGGGAGAACTGCATCCCAGCCAAGACAGCAAGAAAGATGCACAACCTCCCCTGGGTACCACACCACATCTGAAAGTCTTACTACTTTTATTGTTAAATTCTGGAGCCACTGGCGAGCTTGGGAATCCCCCTTTGTCCCAGGGAAGCAAAGCAGTCCCTGGAAAGCCACCAACAGATTGGTCTTCGGTGATTTACTTCTGATGCCAGCAGAGCAGGCTGGGTGCCATGACAAGAGAACCCTCTGGACTGTAATAGGTGCCCTGGTGTTGCTTGCAGTACTGGGACCACAGGGGCAAAGCTCCTGCTCCCGCCAGTTTGGAGCAAGAGACTAAATCCCTAAGCCACATCAGGGCAAGCCCCTGCTTCTTGCTCTAGCAAGGTTTCTGATTTCAACCACAAATTCCCCTCCTTCATCCAAGAGATTCTCCCTGAAGCACCCACCCCTTCCAAGGAATATGAGGATCTTTTTTTCTCCCCCTCCTATGCAAAATCACACAGTCAACAAAATCTTTTCCAGCGCTAATCCTCAGCTATGCAGGAGGACTCCTTCAGCCCCGCGATAGTAGGGGAGAGACAGATGTTCAGCAGATAATTAGTGCAGTTGTGCAGCGCCTTCCTGCTCGAAGCCTGGATGCCAGAGCCTCCAAGTAAGTTGCTGTGTGTCTGCCTGCATTGCTTTGTGCTGCAAGACCTCTTTGGAACACCAGCACCAACAGGACTTGCTGCTTTGGGAGACACCGTGCTCCCCAGAAAAGTCATCTCTCACCCCAGTTCTCAGAGTCATTTCTCCTCCATTATCCATTAAAACATCACTGAGACTCTCCAAAGTATTTTTCCTATGAGTTGTCCCCAAAAGAGGTGCTTATTTTTCCCTTTTGGAAGTTTTCTGACTTCAAGGGTTAAATTCTGGGACAGAACAGCTCCTTCCCACTGAGGGTAGCAGCACTGAATGCAAAGGGAAGTGACAATTTCAGCACAGGACAGGGAAAACACTAAGAGTTTCTAGAGGTTTCAATTCTTAATTTCCATTTTTGAGTTGTTTTCAGAAGCAGCCAGGACAGGCCTAGATTTTGGTTGAAAACCAGGGAAGAGGAGTCCTGACTCCTGTTTGACAAATAACGTCAAGTTGGGTTGCAAATGCCTTGCAGAAACTGGGCTTTGTAGGAACAGGTGGCTCCTTTTTACATTTTCCCATGGTGGTCCTGAGGTCCACCATCAGCTTAATTGTTTCCTAGTAATTGGTTTGTGTGGGTGTGATGGCATCTTTTAAGAAGCCAGGTCACTCACAGGGCACTGGAGTGCAGCTGGGGGCTGTGACACAAGCCTGTCCTCACAGTGGGACTCCTGCACCAGCATCTGAGGATACCTGGCAGCCACGGGGGTCAGAGGTGCCCAGTGTTAGGAGCATTGGATGCTCCTATGTGAGAGGTCCTGATGGTTGAACTCAATGAGATAAAAAAGTCTTCTTTTCCAACCTTAACAGTTGTATGACTCTTGGTTTATTTGGCTCATTTCCCCCTGACTGGGAGGGAGTGGAAATGCAGAATGCTATTCCAGTTTCCCAGGGCAGCAGCACCACCCCCTGAGGATGAGAACCTGCATCCCTTCTGGTGTCAAGAAGACCTGCCCATATTTCCTCTGTGGTATTCTCCAGCTGCCTCTCCCTCCTGGACTCCATTTGCTCTCAGAGCTCTGTTTTGCAGAGCTCCTGCCCCTCTGATACCTGCTCTCCAGGTGAAGTGCCTATGGCAGCTCATCATGGATCCGATGAGAGCTGAAAGCTCATTGCACCCACACAAAGGCAGCCTGGCATAGGGAGGACCTTCACCAGAACACACTCTTTTAATATGTTTTTCAGCAAATTTGGTGTTGTCTTTTAAATCTTGGTTATTTATACAGAAGCACTGCTTGCTTGCTGGGCGCTCATGGGGTGGGGATGACCTCAGAGGGGGCCTACCATGTTTGGTCCCAGTAGCTGGAGCAATTTGCAGGTTGAGTGGAATAGCAACTGGAGAGCCCAAAAATTGATCCAAATAATTTATCCTTCCTCTGTCCTCCTCTAGGCAGCTTTGTAACTTGCTCAGTATTCACCATGCAGCATGAACTGGCTGTTCACAGCACTTAGCACTGTAAGATTAGTCTTTTGGGGTTTTTCTTTGTTTAAAAAAAATCTTTTTTCAACCAAAAAAAGGGCAACTTTTGATGCATGTCATTCCTCCCTTCTTGCATATGTTCATTTTTGATTCAAGCACACTGTTGAAACCTTTCCTCCCTCACAGAGCAAAATCCCCTGGAAAAGAGCAGAGTCTGCTTGTGTGCATTTATTTTTACTGGCTCTTGAAAGAATTTGTTACTTAAAAGGAGAGAGGCGGGAAAAAAGACTCTATTACTGATTGAGACCACTGAGCATTACTGTGATAGGAACAAAAATAATAAGGTAACAAGCAGCTCTAACCTCAGCTTAATTAACACATCGTTAAGATCAAGTGTGTGGAGAGGTAATGGCTCCGTGTCACTATGCCTGGCACCATGTTCTTATGGGTGAACTGGGAGGTGTGGCGACCCAAGAAATGCATCACAATTTATTTCTTATTTTAGTGTTTATTCTTTAGCCCTAGTGTAACCTAAGTAATTTTTCCAGGGGAGACCGGCAATGCTCGTAGCAATTTTCAGGTAGGAATTGGAAGAAATGAGTATTGTGAGAAAGGGCAGCATATGACGAGGGAAGGTTTGCTCAGAAGTGCAGGCAGGCCCAGATCTGGATCCTCGGCTGCTGAGAGCAGTCAGGAAAATGGGAGATGACTGAAAGCTTTTAGTGCCAGAGCTATTTGTTGACGTCTGAAGCAGATCGCTTTCTGATCTCATCTCCCCTTGCGCTGGGCTTGGAACCAGAAGGAGAGGTAAATGGGTCAAGATTCCCAGGGGGGTAGTGAGAAGGGCCAAAAAGCAGGCGTCCACAGGGGGAAAACAGTCGATTTGGCAGGTCTGGAGTTCATTGAGAAGTTATTGCTTTGGAAGGCACAGAAATATCTGTTGGGAGTCATAGAAGAGTTATTGGTGTTGGAAGTTATGATGTAGAATTATGGTGGAGGATATAGAGACCCTTATAGAAGCTTAGCAAACCTGTGAATCCATCTATCTAAGCACCCTCAATTCCCACTGAAATCCTCTTGGAACAATAATAATCATTTAACAAAGGAAATGGTTTTTGACCCAGACAACTAAATGCATTTCCGCTTAGTGCTTCCCAGCCCTCGCCTGATGCTCAGCCGTGTGTTGAGGTTGCCTGTTATTTTCCCAGACATCAAAGGCTTTGAAGGAAAAAAAAAATGCAACTGGGGAAAAATTGATTGTTTGCCATGAAAACGTACCCTGAAAAGAGCAGTCTGAAGAACAATTAGCCAGAGGTATGCAAACAGATTGCAAAGGAAAACACGACTGGGGAGGGAGGGTTCCCCTGGGAGAGGTGGTGCAGTGCCCTGCTGGTGCAGGAGTGGTTAAGGAGGATGAGGGCATTGCAGTGACATTAATGGCTCCTTTAATCAGGTTTTGTATGAGTGGGTGGTGGAGGGGGATCTACTCCAAAGGAGAGCTGTCAGGAGGGAATGGAGGAAACCTGGGGCTTTGCTCTGCCTTTGGAATGCCAGGTCCTATCTAATTCATCAAAACCCCAAAGAGTACCATGCCCTGGATAGAAGCACTGTTCTGCTGCTACCCTCTCTCCTTCAGCTGGGGAACTGGGGCTCTGAAGTGGTTTTTTTTATTGCCTTTCCTGTAAAAGGAAGTGATGGTACCCACACATGGTTGCTGCTGAATGTTTCTAGCATGGACACCTACCTGCACCAGCTCTCCTTCTATGAAGCCCCTTTTGGGGCTAAAAACTTAAAGCTAAATGACAAATTTTGCTTAATGAAAACTCACTTTCTGCCTGCAAACTGCAACATCTCTTCCTTGACAATGGAGAGAAATAAATGCAGCTTTGTATGGCTCTGTCTGCAGAAGATATCATGAGCATCTGGTAAGGACCTGGTCCCCCTGCAATGGCAGTGCCATGGGGCCACATGCAAGCATCGAGTTCATTTTGCCATTGCAATCTCATTCCTTTATTTTTGTATTTATTTTGAACTAAAGAATGATCGTTCTGAGGAGGGATCAATAGCCCAGCTGAGTGTTCAAGTTATTAACTCACAAACAAACAGTGTCAGGGCTGATGGGAGGAGGAAGAATGTCAATTTTCTGTGCAAACGTTATTGCGAGGAGCCATCAAGGAGTGTTTTATTTAGCAAATCAGGGCTATAGGAAACTGCTATTCCCTTGCTGGGAGAATGGAGAGAGTTGAGGAATCAAATTATGTATCTGGTAAAGTGTCTCAGGAGGGTTAACCTTCAGGCTGATGGTCAGCCTGAAGGGACCAGATGGGGAACAATGTCATGTCTCTTTTCTTATCCATCTGCCCATCTATCTTTGCCCTCTCCAGTGAAAAAGCTCTCTGCTGAGTCTTTTCTCTCCCCTCCCCTCATTTTTGGGACGTTTGTCTTCACAGGCAATGGACATGAACCTGTCCTAATTCTTTCCATAGGAGGAAAACAAGGAGCTGTCCACTTCAAGCCATCCTCCATTGGAAGTGGCTGATAAAAATTGGGGAATCACCCACTTTTAGCACCCTTAGGGCTGCCCACAGAGCAGAGTATGTGTTTTATCCTCCTTTGAATCCCCATCCTCCTCTTGCCTAGAAAGGTGTACCAGTGTTTTACACCCCTTCAGATCATTTTTGCCTTGTGCCCATATTAAAGAGTGGCAGAGGGCTGGAGGGCCAGGCTGGCAACTGGGGCTGTCCCAGCTCTTAGCAAATCCCACCATGCATTAAAATCTTTGGTTTCCCAGCCCTTTTCCCCTTTTGTGTCCCGTGTCAACAGTGACTCAGTATGTGAAATGTATTACCAAGGTCAGAGTGTACACTTTGAAATCTCAGCTGCCACGGAGGAGGTGGCTTTTCAACACAGAAAATGTAGCTGGTGTCTTGCCACATCCCAGGCTTGCAATGTTCCATGCAATATGCTCCCTTGCCTGATGCTTAGGAGGTACATGGGGGAAAAAAACTATTTCATTGCCCTGCACTCAGGTTTGTCCTGCTGCTAAAACAGATAGGGTGAGGTAGGATTTCTGGAATGTTTTGGTGTGGATCTCTCTTATGGAAGTTTTTACAGCGAGTGTGCTGAGCCCTTATCCTGCAAGGGCATTGCTATGACTCTAAAGGGCACTGGGAGGCTGCAGCAGGGAAACCTTGGGGCTGCCTGCTCAGTTTTAGTGTGTTCCCTGATGAGCTTCCAAAACCTGGTGTTACTGTGGGGCAGAGCACATGACAGTGCCATCCCTCTGCCCTTTTCTGCAAGGCTGATTGTGGGAAGGCAGTGCTCTGCTCTGGCCCAGTGAGGGTGAAAAGGGTGAGAGGGCTCATCTGCCCATCTAAATCCCCTCCTTTTGCACCACCAAGGTCACTGCTCTCCTTTCTGCTAGTAAAACCTTGCAGGTGGCAGGTCCTCAGCAAAGGAGAGCCTGATGTTTTCAGGGAGCATAAAGCCACTTTGCCTTTACAAGCCCATAACAATAGGGTGGGAAAGAGTCTTTCTATTGCCATGCAGCCATCTGACATCTAAGAAAAAAAGTGTTGCAATTGAGGAAAACATCTTTTGTTCGCTCAGCCCTGCATGATCCTGTTCTTGTGATGCCTCTATTTCTGTGATCCTGTGGGGGTCTGTGGCTATATTGGGTAAACCCCTCCCACTGAATGGGGTCTGGCTGCGCTGGTGCATTACAGCCTGGGAGCTTTATACCCCCCAGAGAGCAGCCAGCCAGTTTTTGGGATTCACGAGTGTACAGTCCTCATGCTTTCTAGGTGTGTAAGGCAGAGGGGCCTGATGCTCCTCAACCCAACCATTGTTCCTTTGCTTGCTGAATCACATCTCTCAGGCTGGATTTTTAGGTCCTGATGTTCCAGTTGCTGGAAGCAACATGTCATGCCAAACCCACTTGGCTGCACGATTGCTCCTTTACATACCCTGTGCTCACATGTGTGTACATCCCAGGCATGCTCCTGTGATCATTGCAGTGTCTTACAGGCTGATGAAATGCCTTTTCCTCAATTAGAGGTGGAAAAAATAGCGAGGGGTGGCATTGGGTTCACATCCAGTGAACTCCTCCCACTGCTGGTTTGCCGTGGAACATTGTGCTGGGTTCCTGTGAGGAAGTGCATGAGCTGCCTTGCTGAGCAGCAGGCGTATCTCAGAAGACAGTTGTCTGCAGTTTTGTGCCACATTTCTCACCCCAAAACACTCTTCCCTTCAAACACAATTTGGTAGTGACTTTCTGCTGTGCACATTAGGTCCTCATACACCAGCAGAGTCCGGGGTGGAGAGGGGTGGTTTGCAGGGCAGAACAAGTTGTGTGAGGAGGCAGAACAGCACAAGCCTTGCCCTTGGATGAAACAAGAAAATCTGGCCATAAAGTCCAATGTTTTATTCCACATACAGCAATTGCTTTGAAAAAAAAAATTAAAATTAATGAGCCCTTCACATTTTTGCGGAGCTCTGGTCCCAATCAAATAGCTGGACTGGGAGAAGCATTAGAAAATGGGGGAACAATCTCATGTTAGTCCATTGGGAAAGTTAATAGACATTTTCCATCCCAAGTTTGTAGGATTCTGGGCTTTTTGCAATAGCTGTTTCACTTAAACCACAGCTCTGTGCATTGCCTTGCTCAAACTGACGGCTCCTTCCCCTCCAGTGGCCCCGCTTGACTCATTAAAGCTCCCACCTTTCCGCTGCTCAACTGAAAATCAACAAAGGGAAATTTAGGCTGGATATCAGGAACAATTTCCTCAAGTTGACCGTGAAAACGCCTCCAGGGAGGAGCAGCGGAGGCTTCGTTGCTCTCAGTGTTTAATGGGTTTCCCATCTAGGTGTGGGAGGGAGAGCAGCCTGTGCTTGGAGCTGTCCGGAGAACGCTGGGCATTCCTGGCTGTGGGCAATGGTCTTTCCCTTCTTTTGATCATTTCCCTAGGGAGAAGCAGAGCAGGTGTTGCTGATTCTCCTTCCTTGCTGCTCTCACCCCAATGCTTCAGTCATGTCAGTGCAGTGGATTTCCCCATTAATAAACCCTGAGATAACTCCCTGCCTGGGACAGCAACCGAGGCATATTCGACTTGAAACAGCATGTGCTCACTAGCTGTCCAAAAACTGATTTCAGGTGAGAGTAACTCCGCACGTGTGCTGGAGAAAGCAGGCGCCTTCCTTCAATGACTCACATTGTTTCAGCATCTCCTCTTTGGCCCTGTGTTTGCTGGAAGGGGGTTTCACTCATAGTTTTTCTGTCCCAGGTTGGCTTGGCTTGGCTCTTTCCTGTGTTGGGGTGAGCCTGAGCCTGCCCTGTTGGAGCTGAATCCTGGCATCACCACATTGCACCATCTCTAAAGTCTCTAAGGAGCAATCACAGGAGAGGGTACCAAGGTATTCCCTTCCTGGGGAGGCTGGTTGTGGCGTGTCACCATGTTGAGGTTTAATTTCATGCTGGACTTTTTAACTAATTATTTTAATTGGAAATGCTATGTCTCACACTAATTCTCCGTGACCAAAGGGGCAAGGAGGATTGAGGAGCTGGGATTTTACTGAGGTCAGTCAGCTCAAATGGAGAAAAGCATGTTTTTCTGAAGGGAATGCTTGAATTATCATGGAGGATACTTTGGGGCAGAGGAAGGCTGGAAAGGAGAGGGCATAGGCAGGGTTGCCATTTCTGGCTGGCGGTGCAGGCAGAAAGTGCTCACAGATGCAAGGTTCTGAATCGAAGTGAAGGAAACATCCTGAAGAGCTAAGCTGAGGGATCAGCTTGCAACTCAGACAATATGAGAGATGGGAAGAAGAGGTGACAAGGAAGGAACAAAGCCCTAAGGGGAATGAAATCCTCACTCAGACTCCTGCAGCATGTCGGAGGACTTCTTGGAGATCAGTGGTAGAGAGGAACAGAAAACCTAAGCATCCTACAAGGATATTTGATCTTACCTTGAAACACTTTCAGCCTGGAAGCCTGGTACATGGAGAAAGGCCAAGAAAGAGCTCATAGTTTAGCATCTCACCATATGGTTGCTGTTGCAGGAACTTTGAAAGGAGGAGAAACCGCATTTGGGGTGTGAGAGGGAGATCAGAGTTTTCGCTGTCCACATTCCTCATGGTGCCATGTGGATATCTTATGGCTATTTGTGGGCATTCGCCTTGCAGGGACCTTGTGAGGCCATACATATGATGGAGAGAGAAACCCCAGCACTTCTGGGGACCACCATTTCGGGGTGTTGGCAGGTAGCATCCCACAGTGTTTTTTCTGAGTCACATGGCCTTCCTTTCCCACCCTCCCTCCACAGCTGGTGTTGAACAAATGCAGAGGAGGACATTTAATCCGTTCTTTGAATAATTTCATAACCTAAGGCCAAAGACTACAGATGAGCATGGCCTTTGGGGGACAGGGAACTCTTGAAGGTTCTGGTCAGTGTGACAGGAGGTGGTGTCAGTGCAGCAGCCGCCAGGCTGTTTTAAAGCAGAACCCTCTCTAGATAGCTTTTAAAAATGTACGTGATATCTCACAAAAACATGGTCGAGGTGTGGATTCCAGCTGTGCACTTCAGAGATTTCCGATCTTTTGTTTCCCGTGCATGAACCCAACGCACTAATCTGCAATTTGGGTCTGTCTCTGCTCTTTGCTCCAGCCGGTGGAGCTGTGCCGGGAAGTGGGACGCCACGTGTGACCCACAAGGGCTCAGCAGAGAGCAAGCCAGGAGCAGCGAGGGGGAAGGGGAGCAGGTTGGGCTGGATTTCTATGGCTCCATTTGCAGAACGCTGTCTTGCCGTGCAGGATGCTTCTGGGAGATGGGGCATCTCCTTGGATGCTCTTCTGAAGGCTGTGGATCCTTGCAGTAACCTGCTGCCCTCACAGAAGAAGCACTGTGTCAGGGCTCTCCTAGCCTGCCCCCACATCCCAGTTCTCTGAGGAGGCAGAGTCTTGCTTGGAGTCTTGCACAGAGGTTCCCTGAAACTTCAGGCTTTGGGCAGCCTCCCATGAGGGTATACTTGTCACTGTCACGAGCACAAGCAGGCTCTGGGTAGGGGCAGAGCTATTTTCCTTGTGCGGACCCCATTTTCCTTATGCATCACAGAGGACCAGCAGGACAGGGGTACATCTCCAGGCCTTTTCTCTATTAGCATTGTCCTTAGCCCTCCAAGATGGGCCCTGGGTGTCTTTGCCCTCCTGTGCACAGGAGCTTCATGGGCACTTGCAGGGCATCACTGGGGAGACTCATGAAACAGGATGAAGACCTGCAGCCCACCACAGGGGCCAACACCAGCAGGATCCATATCAAGCAGTCTGGAGCCAGGGTGTACCAGGCAGCTGGGAACACAGGCCTCAAGAGTTTCTTTGGAAAAGGAAGCCACAGCCATGTAACACAGGCAGGGCTGTTTCTGTAGCATTCTGTGGGCAGGGAGCAGTTCCCTTTGGGAAGCCCAGATGCAGCCCTGCAACTTTTCCCCAAACCTTCTTAATTTTGTCACTGACTCCAGCAATGTGAGGGCTTCCCTTGTGCCACGAATGCTTGTTTTGCAATGGAAGTGACATTTGTTTCCTGCAATGACGACACTTTGCCCTTCCAGAGCCAGCTGAATTCTTGCTAATCCTCCCTTCCCTCGATTCACACATTTTTTCTTCATTCTGCTCCTAGACCACGGCGCTTCGCTAAGCGTCGCAGTCAGCAGCAGGTAATTTAAGCACACATCTGCTTGCAATCTGGGAGGAAGGAGGGAGGCAGTTTGTCTTTGTTAGAGGCCTGGCGGTCATGGCTCTTTGCTTACCTGGTGGCACGAAGAATTTTCTGTGGCTCTGTGGGGGCCAGCTGGGAACCAGGGGTCAGCTAGGATGGGGACACAGTGCCTGGCTCTGATCCCTTGCCCAAGGGCATCTTTGGGCGTGTCCAGCCAGGGCTGATGTGCTGCATGACCCAACTTGAGCACTGGTATCTGCCACGTTTGGCTTCCTCATCCCTCTTCCCTTAGGACCCCTTCTTGTGACTGCTGGACTTCCAGCCTTCTCCAGTGAAGGCTTGCTGTCCTGCTGGCTGGTGGCACCCAGGTTTGAGAGACAGAGAAAGCCACTGGAGTCAGTGCCCAGACCCATGCCCTTATTTCAGGAAAACTCTGAGGTTTTGGTCCCGTCCCTATGGATGAGACAGGGAAAACTGAATTCACAGGAGGAGGTTGGAGCTATTGCTGGGGGCGTGGGGGGATTAAATAGCACCAGCCTGTAGGAAACCAAGGCTTGTCTCCTTCCAGTGCTTCAGGGCAAACTTATTTTAGCAAATTCTCCATCCCCTATTGCTATTCCCTCTCTTGGGTTTCCTCTCAATACACAAAGCTGCTTGGTTTATTTTTGGAGCTGCCCACTCCCCACTGGCAGAACAGACATGCCAGTGCATTTATATGTCAGAAAGGCTGAAGGTCTGGAAATCAGGAGGTAACTGCTGATTTTTCTGGGGAAATGAAGACATGTCCCTAAGTTTTTCCAAGGAGCTGTAGGAGTGGAGCACTGCTGAGATGCTACATGGGAAATTTGGGCTGTAGAAGGATGCTGCAACCCTGAAACATTCCTCATGCACCCATGCAGCCCCCTCCTTCCCTGTTCAAGTCCCTGTGAGTAGTTTTTAAATGCACTGATGTCTTTTTTCATGTTTTGCTAAGTTTAGACTGCTTGCCTTTTCTCTCGGTGTCCCAAAACAGCTGCTGAATGAAAGGCAATCTTTTTCTGATATTCAGTTCCATAAGAAGGAGTGATTTGAAAATGTGTTGATTCCTTGGACTGTGGGAAAAAGACCTGTACTGCTGGCAAAACTGGGCTGAAAAGTAATGTGGGTTTTTTCAGGGTGGGTTTTTTTCTTTTTTTTTCAATAGGTTCATGGAAAAACAACTCATATTTCTTCATTGCTTTGAATTTTCCCTGGAGGATTCTAAGGGGCTGAAGTCTTGTATTTCTATACACTTGTTTGCGGAGACGGCAAAATACGGTGGATTCACACAAAAGCCTCAGATTTGGCAGTATTGGAAAAAGGGGATCTGTGTAATGCCCTGAAGCATTGTTCTTACAGCCCACAAAAGCCAGACATCCCAAGGGGAGCCCAATGCCAAAATTAGCTGAATTCCCAGCCACATCAGTGGAGTGAAGTGGCTGTCCAGCAGCCCATGCTGGAGGAGCTGTGCTCCCTGGCCCTTGCTTTGACACAGATGTTTTGTGTCACACTCGGGTCCACTGGCAGCAATGGCTTTCCACTCCCTGTGCCTTCAGGGCATCCGTGAGGGAATTGGTCCCACCATCAGGCTTTACCCTGCTGGCTGAATGTGGGGTGAGAGGCTGATACCCAGGCTTGATCCAGATGCTGCGCTGCCGGCTGTGCGTGGGCTTTCCTCCACCCAGAGAGCAGCCTCACGTCCTCTAAAGATTGCATGTTTGAGATATGTGTAATATTAGTCCACGTAAATCACATCAAGCCCATAGTTTCCAGCACTGCTGGCTTGGGCTCTTGCAGACTGGCTTGCTGTCACTCAGCCACGGGCCATCTAGGTTAGCTTAATGAGGAAGCCAGACTAAGATGAAATAATTAATGCAGCTGTAGGAGCCTTTGGGGAATTAGGAAGCTGGCCCAAATCTTCCTCCCCAACCAAAGCACTCCAGGCCTTTTGTGAAGGTTCGGAAATTCTCCATTTCCACTGGGTGCTGAAGGTGGGTCTGTGGTCCTTCCAACCCAGGATGCTCCCAGGAGCTCTCTGAATCAGCTGCATAGGCATGGAGATCTGGACTGGCTTCAGAGCAGCAGCTGGGGTGGGACTGTGAGCAGGGAGCAATGTGGGGAGTCACAGGTGTTTTGGGAAGGTGAAACTCCCATGACAGGAGAGGAGAATGGTGCCAGGCTCTGAAAGATGCTCTGTGGTTGGGATGCTCTTGTTGGCTCCAAGAGTGAGCAGATGAGTGAGAGACCTCTTACTCAGGGCTTTCCCCACTCCACCAGTGCAAATGGGCAGTGACAAGGGGAGGCACCCCCTCCCGCTGTGGTCCTGCTGCTCAGCACAAGCCCAAATTAAAGAAGGTTTATTTAGTAAACCCATTCCAGGATAAAGGATTTGATTTATAGGCGCCCGATAGCGCTCCAAGGAGAACTTGTACAACTTTAACTGCATTTTCTTAGCATCACACCAGCCCAATAAAAGAGAGTTCATATGCGCTGCACAAATTCTCACTTCCAATATAAAAAAGGTTTTATGAGACTGGAAGTCTCACTGGCTCTGCGGGGCCGGGTGTATTGGCGGATACTCCGCATGACAGACCCTTGATTCCTCTTTGAGTTGTCAGACTTCAGTAGCATTTACAGCTATTTAGCTATCAAATTTTATGTGCAGCTCTGAGAGAAATGTGTCTTTTAAATACTGCTCTGTCTCATAAACAGCAGTCTGTTAAACCATGTCAATGGTACAAGCAGTTTGTGGAGTCCAACAATGCAATCGCCTACAGGTCCGCTCGTTACCTGAGCAGCATAGTGCTGAACAACTCACAAAGTTAATTTCTCGAGCCAGTTGTCTTGGCTGGGGATCAGCTTGCCAAGCAAAATCTGGTAATAACCATGCTCCAGCAGCCCATATTCAGGTCATGTTTTAGCTGGAGTCTCACTTGCTCTTCGCTCACTCAGACAAGGATCTGGTGTTAAGTCATCTGCACTATGGTTATGCCAAGAAGCCATCAGCAAGTTCACATCCCTGGATTTTTCCAACCCAAAACTTTGAGGTTCAGGATCCTTTCCTTTCTACAGAATGACCCTTTGGTCTTCTCTTTCGTCTTTTTCCTCAGAGAAGGAGCTGGAGGCAGAGTGTTTCCAAGGTGCTGTCCTTGACCTTGGTCATAACAGAATCCCTTCACTGCCCCTTCAAACTTCCCCCTAGGACATCCCTTTCCTGTTGCTTTCCCCCTCTGTGCTTTCCCCAGCCATGGTTCAGGGCAATAGTATGTACCACATTACATCTCCGCTCTATTTATTCGGTGACCCAAGCTGAGCCTGCTTGTATCAGATGAGGAACAGAAGCTTTCTTGCCCTTTCTGCCGATAGTGCAATCACACCAGCTCCAACACTGGGATATAATTTATGGACTCTGAGCAACAGGTCGGATCCGAGCCAGACATGAGCTTTCAGACTCTTTTATTTCATTCTTTACTTCTTCTTCTTTTTTTTTTTTTTTTTCTCTCTTAAACTTATTATTTTAGTGTAAACTGGTAACTTTATGCGTGTTTTGAGCTTGTGCCTCTTGGAAGGTGTAGACGGCGTGGAGAGCCTGGGCTTTGGGTGCCTCCACCCCAAGGCGTGGAGTAACGAGCACTTGGATGCCTAATTGCTGCCGTGCACTGCAGCCTGGGAGGTTTGCTCTCCCATCGCTGCCGTTTCTGTGTGCAATGAGCCGGGGGGACGGTGAGGAAAAACATATATATATATATATATATATATATATATATATATATATATATATATATATATGTGCGTGTGCAGCATGGTTATTTTCAAATACGAAATTGCACCTGCAAAAATAGAAGCCAGGAAAAGGACTGGCAGGCAGCTTGGATCTGGGAGGCGCCATGCGTGCGGAGCAGAGATGGAGACGGCGTCTCTGAGTTCCTTTCCCATGCTCGCGACGCCTGATAGTTTTAGCGGACATGGCTTTTCCTCCCGCTTGCATTTCAATTAATCATCTGCTTGTCAGCGCTCTTCTCCCCAGCTCCCCTCCCCGCCGAGTCCCGGGGAGCGCTGCGCACACATGCAAGGCGCCCATGCACGCAGCCTGCATGCTGATGGGCTTGGCCGCTCATTAATCACTCACGGGTGTCGTGCAAGGAGGTCCCCCCAGAAGGAAGTTTGGAAGAGGGACAGACAGACATCTCCTTGGTCTCTGCTACATCAATGGGGTTGAGCTGAGCACAGGATCTGGCCCTGACACGCTGCAGTCCTGCGGTCTCTGTTCGTCTCCATGCTTGACGTCCCGCTCCAGGCAGAGAGCTCGTCAGATGTGTTCACCCAGATTTTGCCGTCCAGTATCTGAAACAAGCGCTGAGCAGGTCCATCCCCCTCATAATTTGTGGGGGACTTCATCGTATTCAATTTTTCTTGGCAGTGGCATGCTCATCTGAAATGGCTTAAGAAATTACCTGAGGAAGTTCCAGTCCATAATCCTTCCCCTTGCAGGGTAAATACTGAGTGTGGACCAGTTTACTTTGCCTATTTGGGTTTTGAATACCTTCAGGCTTAGGTCCTACAACCTGTCTGGGTTCATCTTCCAGCAGGTGATTGTCATGAGACTATGCCTTCCTTATGGCAAGCCTGAACCTCTCCTGTTGCAGCTCTTGCAGTTCATGCCTGTTGTCTCTCATCTTCCCACCATGGAGGAAATCAGCCTGTCTCCATCACCTCAGTGATCTCTAGGTAATTGTTGTCATGTTGCTGTTCAATCCTTCCAAAACCATCACTTTTACAGGCTGTGCAAGCCCTGTTTTTTCAGCCTCTCCTCATCCCCAGCCTCATCACCACCCTTCAGGGACTTGCTGGAGGTCAGCATTGCCAGTCTTATACCAGAGCCTCAAAACTGGGCACAGTGCTCCAGATGTGGTTTTAGGACTTTTTTTTTTTCCATTTAATTTTTTTCCATAGTGAATATTACAGACCCTGCCTAGGCATACATTTGGCATCAAATTTCCCCTTTCCCATTGGGAAAGCTTGCCAAAATATATGAAAATTAATAAAGTCTGTGTGTGTGTGCTCGCTAGTGTGCACACTTATTTAGGCATGATTCCTCTTTTGAACATTCAGTGGATTTCTTTTTCTTATTAATACTTTTCAGAAGTGTCTCTAGGAACTACAGTTTGAGCCCTGCACAAAGGTGCTGCTCTGCTCAGAGGCTCCTCTGCAACCCCAGCAGGAGCTGTGCCCTTTTCCTGAGCCGTGTTTGACTTCGCTTCCACAGACACTGTGGGATCAGATGGTTCCTTTTCCTTTCCCCTCTCCTTGCCCAGGGTTTCTCCTAATTAGTGCTCTGAGTTTTATCTGCCAGGAAGAAGCTTTTTTTGGGGCCAGTCAGAATTGCTCCAGCATGGCTGGTACACTCTGTGCTGGGAGGTGCTGTAGCTGTAGAGAGCAGATTGTTAGGAATGAGGGGTGCAGCCAGAGCTGGAAAAAGGGAGCACAAATGCCTTAGGAAAGCTTAAAGAAGGTTGGGGTCCAGGCAGGCTGCAGAGCAGGAGGCAGAGGTAGGGGCTTACAGAAAGAAGGGGACTCAAGGGGAGCAAGGGAGCATTTGCTGGAGGTGAGCATCCCAGTTAGAGCATGAGAACGCTCAGTGTGAGCTTGGCTCCTTCCAGAAGAGCTCATTGGCATCTTGCTGAAAAGCCAGTGCTGCTGAGAGAGGAGCTGAGGGTGAAGAGGGGGAGCCAGCAGCACTGGGGGGAGATGAGGGACCAAACAAGCCATGGCAGCCATCCCCTTGCTGGGTCAGGCTCTGCTCTGTGGCCACAGTGAGTATTTTCAGCCTTCCTTAGTTTTGCAGAAGGGCTTTAGCTAACAGATATGCCCAGTGGCAAGTCCAGGATGAGCCAACTCCACATCACTGGAGTGGAGAGCTGGGATGTAAGTTGAAACCTTTTGCTGTGCCAGGGAAGTAGAAGCCAGGCTCCCACTCAGCATCCAGGCAGGATCACAATGGGCTCAAGCAAGCGGAAAGCAGCAAAACCAGGGGCAGAAATCTGTTTCCCCACATTTGCTGCTCATCTGTGGCTCTACCCTGTGGTGAGCTCAGCGAGCTGATGAGTATGAGCAGACCTGACCCTGGCTCAGTTTTTCCTTTGTTCTGCCATTGACAAATATTCGGGGATTGAAGTGAAATACTGTGCTTTTCTCTTCCAATGAAAAAAAAACCCAAAAAAAAAACACCACAAAAAAACCCCAAAAACCAACCAAAAAAAAAGAAGGGAAGGAGCCCCTTTTGCATACTGCACCGGAGAACCCTCATCATCCTGTAGCAGGAGGCCAGCACACATGAATATTCCTGTGCAATATGTGCAAGTGATGAGCCCCATATGCAGGCCTTGGGAGAAATTAAATGTTTTCTACGGCATTTTCCAAAAAGCCTTTCTATCAAAGTGCTTGGCCAGGAGCCAAAAACGCCCCAGCTTTTGTGGCCCCAGCTGGTTGACACTTTTTTTATTATTTTATTTTTAAATGCTGATGAATATTTTCTAATTAAAAAACAAGCCTTCCCCTAAACTGAGTCTTGCCCCAGTGGATGGAGTGGAGCCAGAGACTGGGAGGGGGTTGGAGTCCACTGGGGATTCCATGGCTGCTCTTGGCTGATGGATTTCTCTTCCTTCGGCGCTGGAGCTTGCAGGAAGGGTCCTGAGACAAAAGGCACACGTGGTTCACATCTGCCCTGCCATGCTTGGGGGAAGGCAGCCTGCCAGGCAGGGGTGGCACCCTGGTTCCTGCCTGCTGCCTGGCCCCCGAGAGAGGGGAGGAATGAGGGCAGGCTCCAGGCAGAAGATTTGAAGCACACCAGCCTCCTGGGAGTGCAGCTAGGCTAGGGGATTTCCAAGTCAAATTTGGCATTGCAAATGGCTGTCCTTCATATACTGCCCACAAAGGTGAGAATGAGAAAAGCTATGGTGTAATTTTAGGGATGGAAGAGATTTTAGGGGTGGTTGTTGAGGAGAGGCAGATGCATAAGATGAGACTTGATGCTGGCACTTGTGTTGAGCACAGGATTAAAAAGTCCTGATAGTTTTAAGGCATGTGAATGGGGTGCAGGCATGTGAATGGGGTGCAGATTTGGAGGGCTATCAGGGGCATAAAAGGGAGATCAGCGCTGGTTCTGTGAACTGGAAGGAAAGGAGAGTCCAGAGTCCAGTGAGAGCCTGGCTGGTGGGGCAGGGTGATTGTGCAGGGAGTGTGGGGCCAAGCAGGAGAAGCATCAAGCACTCCCCTGCTTACTCCTGGAGTCTGGTAGCATGGCCACCTCCAGACTCACAGCCCCTAGAACTGCCCTAGGGTAAATAAAGACCTGGATGTGTGCTCCTTGGCTATGAGCCTTCATGGCAGGTCACAGAGGCCACTGCATTCATGTTTAGCGTTTGGCTTTGAGGGCTTACTAGTGCAAAACGTGTCTTGGTGCAGGAATAGTGGCAGCAGCTGCCCTCACCTCCATCCTCCTTTGTAACAGCCACATGGCTTGAGAGTGGGAGCTCACAGGGCAAATCTCAGGGGATGGAGAAACAACTTCTGGCATCTGGCAAGGTGGGATTCTCCTAGCTGAGTTGTTTTTCTCCTATACAGCCAGGTTGGGTTCAGAGTCCTTTCATTGTAGGTAGTTGGGTAGGAATGTCATGGCATGTCCACCGTGGATGCTGTATCCCATAAAGAATAGGAAAGAAGAAAATGAAGAAGGGAACTGAGCAGTTTGACATCACTAAATCAGTTCTGGGGCTTGGTACTAGTGTATGCATCTTCCCTCCCTTGCAGGGCTGAAAACAAATACTCTTCTTTATTGAGTATTCATTTAATTCTGCTGGCTTTGCATGGCAAAATCTTCCTCCAAGAGTACATCTTCTTGACTTTGTTTTTTGGAAAGAGGCTGAGACTCACAGTCTCACACCATGCCTCACCTGCCAGTGGCAGCACACAGAGATGCTGGGCTTGCCAGAGCCATGCTTGGTGGAAATCCTCATTTCCAAAAGGGTGTGTTGTTTCCCCCTTCACCACTGAGCACACCACACCATCCCAGCACGGGTCTCAGTGGACAATCACTCAATCCTCCTCTCTGCCCTGCAGGAGCTGCTTCCCTGATGTCGGGCAGGGAATACCTCTAACAAACATGTTAATTTAAGAGCTGTTAAAGCCCAGGGGCAGCAGGAGGTCACAGTCGGCACAAACAGATGGTGTTTTGTCCTTGATAATTAAACTTTCCTG
Organism: Melospiza melodia melodia; assembly: GCF_035770615.1. Classification (NCBI taxonomy): domain Eukaryota; kingdom Metazoa; phylum Chordata; class Aves; order Passeriformes; family Passerellidae; genus Melospiza; species Melospiza melodia. The sequence continues at coordinate 8,661,006 of NC_086226.1, forward strand.
TAGTTTTGGGTGAGATACTTTCTTGACTTTTATTTCAGCGCAGCTGCCTTCAGCCAGCTCTATTTCTTCCTCCTCATCCTCTGCTTGCCCTCGTCAAACACTGCCTGTGAGGTCTGGGGCAGGATCCCAGGGAGATTGAGGGTCCCCAGGGGTTTTCAGAGGGGACCCCAGCAGCCCCTGGGTCTCGCCCCACATGCTGTGCTGGCTCCAGGCTCTGGCAGTCAGAGGCCCTCAAAGAGGCAGCAATTGGAGGCCAGGGGAGGAGGCCAGCCTGGGGTTTTGGGGTACCCCCAGCCCATTTCAGCAATGCTGCTTCTGCCTCTCATGGCTGCTTTTCCCTTTTCACCATCTGCATCCACCCAGTGCTAAGTTGAGAGGGGGCAAGGGAGCAGGGGCCGGGGAGGTCCTGCTGCAAACTGAGGCAGCAGTGGTGCCAAGACAGCTGCTGTCAACCCATGGGGCTTGGCTATGGCTAGGGACATTTCAGAGCAAAAAGAGGACATTTTCTACCCCCTGCTATCCCTGGAGGGTGTTTGCAAGGAGAAGAGGGGAGGCACATCACCCCAGTACCCCTGCCAGCCTAGGCTCAGTTCTGGGGCAGACCCCTGGGCATACTGAAATGCTGCTGGCAGCAGAAAGCCCCTTCCAGCATCACTGGGGCCAACATGGGCTGTGTTCACCCATGTTGGGTGGGATTAGCTCCTGCCTGTAATGCTGCCCCTGTCACTTGTCATCAGGGCATTATGGAGCATCCACATGCCTCAGTTTCCCCCCTCAGTCGCCCACTTCAAAAGCTGGGTGCTTCTGTGACATATGGACACAGACCCCTGGAGGCTGCTGGGCACCTGTGGAACCACATGGGGTGAGAGTGTGTGAAGCTATGACCTACAAACCCCATCTGTGTGCAGGGTGGGCAGAGTTCCCCTCCTGTCTTCTTTGTCCTGCCCAGGTTTTGAGCAGTATTCTTGCAGTGAAGAGGGAGGCAGGGGACAGCCCATATGCAGGTGGAGGACAAATGTCCTCACTGTCACGTCTGTCCTGTCTGCCTGCAGTGGGCTGTGATGCCACAGCAGCTTGTGGGACAGTGACCCCAGGGAAGTTGGTGGTCTGAAGGCTTTAGAGGCAGTGGGGACGCAGCACCTCCCGCGGAACCTGGACAGGGAAGGACAGCAAGCAGGGACCAGTGGGGAGCACACATCCCCAGCATCCTGAGCCCCTGTCTGCCTCCTACAGTGTTTGCTGCTCTCCCTGGGCCTTGGAAGCTCCCTGGCTCCTGCCTACCCCATCATCCTGCCAGCTTGTACAGCAGGCATGGAGAAGAGATGATACAAAGCAGCCCAACCCATAGTCACCATCCCTGGAGGTATTTAAAAGACATGTAAATATGGCACTTAGGAGCAGGGTTTAGTGGTGGACTTGGCAGTGTTAGGTTTACAGTTGGACTTGATGAGGCTTTTGTCCAACCTAAATGATTGATTTTATGATTCCATGATCCTGAGGCATCTCTAGGGAGGCAGCATCAGAGTCATTGGAGTGTCTTCCTCTGTGCCAGCAGCTTAGAAAAAAAGAAAGCCCAAGCAAAAAGCCAAGCTGAAATTAAAATGCCCAAGAAGCTCTGTACAACAGGGTGTTTCATCAGTTACTCTCCCAGTCCTGCTAAGCCAGTATCTTCCTCCCTCCTTGGACAAGACATCTGCCAAGATCTCTTCCAGTGCTCCTCAGTCCAATCTGCTCATGTCCCTGAGCCCCTGCCACACAACTTCAGGCTGTCATCCTCCTCCAGCTCTCTCTCAGCATGTTGGCAAAAAGCAAACCTGCCCTGCTGTTTGAGCAGCAATGCTGTGGCCTCAGTCCTTGGACGCCTGTGTTGGTTCAGGAATGAGCTGTAGCTGTCCCTGGCTTGGGGACATCACCACTGGGAGGTTTACTGGGGCCAAGCAAGCACGGTCCAGCCTGTGCTGGAGGGAGGGGGTCCTGCAGGGTGCCAGCAAACTGTTTGGGGTTGCAGCTGGCAGTTTTGCCCTGCTCGCCCCTGTGTTTCCACAGCAGTGCTGTGCTCTTCACCTCGCACAACCCCAGTGCCAACGAGCAGTGCCCACAGTGCGTCCAGCCCCTTGCCTGGGTGCTGCAGAGAGCAGCCCTCCAGAGGAGCAAGACTGGGCTGGTAAGATATGCAGTCTTTGTGTTTTAAATAAGGTTTCTGTGGAACCTGTGTCTGCAGGTGCTATTGAGAGGGATGCTAAGCTGCTGTGGCCACACATGCCCCAAAATATCTCCTAGCAGTGACCACAGGAAACAGCATGCTCCTCTGTGCCATGTCTGCTGTGTCATGGGCATGCAGCTGATAGAAGAAGTCTGTCTGGACAAACCCTGCCTGTCCTCCCTTTCCTCTTTGTTTTGCTCAGGATGGCACATGACTGTGCCACAATCCAGATTTTAATACTAGGCTGCTTTTCTCTGCCCTGGAGCTTTGGATCTGAATGGATGTTGTGTATTTCATAAAGCAGCCTCACTACAGAGTCTCCCCAAGGCAGAAAACAGGGTTGTGAGAAAAATCCTTGGGGGACTGAAGGGCAATGCAGCCCCGCAGACAAAAATAAGAAATGTTGCCAGCATTTGCTTGGAAAGCAGAAACTGAACCTGGCATGAGACAGCAGGACCTTCCTAAAGAATTTGGGATAATTTGCTCAGTGTATGGAAGTTTGGTTTTGATTTTGTGGAGTTGTTTTGGTTTTGTTCTGCTTCATTTATTTTCTGCTTTTGTGGGTGGAGGCTGGGAATCGAAGTGCCAAAAGTCAGCATAACACCAAGAGCTCCATCCCACAGTAACCACAGCCTGGAGACTCAGACTGAGCAGGAATTGCTCCCAAATATGTCCATCTTAGGTGATTTCTCCAGCTTCCAGAGAGGAGCACTGGGAAGCACCTGAACCACCAGCATTTCCCATCTCCAGATTCTCTCCCTTCTCTGTCTGATCCCTTCTGTCTGTCCCTGACGTGGCACCATCTATGGAAAAAGCACTGCTCAAGACCTCATTTGAACAGAGGCTCCAGATAAAAAGCGCTGGTTCTGGCTGCTCTTTAATAGAAGCAAAGATCGTATTGATTCCTGCAATCTCTCTCTGCAGGGAGCCAGGAAACGCTCAGTGCAGAGGAAAGCTGAGTAAAAAGAGAGGGAAAATTTCATTTTCCATTGTTGGTCCGAGCTTTCCTGCATCTCAAAGGCTGCCTGGGTGGGGCTGTGGGCTGTGGAGGGGTGACGCTTGGGTATGGCAGCACGGCTGAGCTTCCTGCCCAGGTGGCACTGGTGTCTCTGAGGAATAGTCCTGGGACAATGTTGCTCCCCTGCCATGGGGATTCAAGCCCCTGCTGCCCTGCTGTGCCTCCTCACAGTGCTGGTGTTGAAGATGTGTGATGCTCATTAATATGCTGCTCCTTGTGCTGGCTTTTATCACTGCTGGAGCAGACAGCCGGCCTTGGAGTGCTGCCCTCCACGTGAGGAAAAGCTGGTGGGCATGGTGGGAGTTTGAGGACAGGTATGGGCTGTGAGAAACATCCCCCTGAAGGCTCCAGGAGGGAACAGGGAATAGGCAGCAGCAAGCAGCTGCCTGTGCAGCAGCACTGCCCCACAATGACGTGGCACCAGGGGCAGGGTCACTGGAGAGGCTCCCAGGGATTGTGCTTGTCCCATGCTCTCCTGACATGGTGCTCCTGCCTGTCCTGGGGCCATGGAGAGATCAGAGCACCCAGTGTGTCCCAGGGGTGGGCTGCACTGTCCTGATGCTTTTGGGCACCAATTTGAAGAGCTGCCAGGTGTGAGGTGAGAGCCCTACCCTGCTCCTGGAGCAGGAGTGCCCCAGCCCCTGGAGCTGCAGGTGACAGCCTCACTCCTGGGACCCTCAGGACTCTGCTGGTCTTTCTACAGCTCCCTGCCCCAGTGGCAGCATGTCACCATGATCCACAGAAGCAAGATATTACCTGGGAGCCAGCTTGCCAGTCTGGGGGATTCTCAAACAATCTGGGCCTTTTCATGTTTTGTTCCTCCCTAGACCATCCCAGCTGCCCCTGGTGCTCCTAAACTCTGCATTACCCTCTGAAAAGCAGCTCTGATTTAATCTGGGCTGATGCTCCCTCCCACATAGCTGCTTTCTTCAGCCCCATGGATATAGGGAGCAGCTTTGGTCATTGCTTTTCACACTGACTCACCTTGCCAGTGGCATCCAGGGAAGATGGAGCAACCTTCAGCACGGATGTTGGAACCAAGAGGTCTGCAAGTCCACAGCTGCCTTTAGGGGCACACCTTCAACCCAAGCAGCTGGGAAGCTTTGTGAGGCCCACCTTTCCACCATTTGCCCATCTCCTACACCACAAGGGCAGGAGGGTCTGTGCTGCCATCCAGGGGTCCAGCAGTGCTCACTGGATGGCAGAGGCAGGGTGACGAAGGAGCTCTGCTGTGGGGTGCTCCTTCCTCCAGGCTATCCTCCTTGGGGTCTTTGCTTCATTACCAGCAAGGGAGGAGGTGGAGGGAGGAAAGTCACAGTCCATGAGAGCCAAGAGTGAATTTATTTCAGCTGGCCCAAGTCATCCCTGTGGCACTCATGGTCCAGTGGGGCAGTGCTAATTGCTCTATTGACAGTGGGGGTTTAAATTAGATTTAAGAAAGCTTTTCAAGCAGTGGGGATTCTGTCTCTGCTGATAAGGCTTTCTGATAGCACATATGAAGGAGATGATAAAGTCCCTCTTTTCTCTCTTCCTCTTAGGCAGCAAAGAGGAGTTTAGTGCTGACAGGGCACTGTAAGGCCCAAAGGCTTTAGGGCTGTTAGCAAGTGTCTGATATTAAGCGACAACTATTTTTTCCTCTGCTTCCCTCCTCTTTCCTTCCCTTGCTTCCAGGGGTGATCTGAAAGGAGGAGACAGCACTCAGTGCTGTCGGGTGCCCAAGCAGAGCTGTCCACATGTGGTGCAACCCCTGGGAACCCAGGGCTGGAGGGTGTCCTGCCCACTTTGGTGCTTCACTGCTCATGGCAGCACCACACCCTGCCCCTGGGAGGAATGGCATGCCACAGGAGGCACCCTGCATCGCCAGGGCTGGGAGAAGCTGTGCCAGCATCTCTGGCCTAGGCTGAGGAGTCGAGAGTGGCTTTGGTAAGGGTGCTGTTTCTCCTTCAGTAACGCTGGGGCCCAGGAGGTGCCTGCTGCCAGTGCAGGGGCACTGTGATGCCTGCAGCTGGCACCTGCACTACAGGCACAGTGCCACACCTCAGCAAGAGGCAGACTGGGACCTGGCCTGCAGGACAGGTGGGCTGCAGTCACCTGCACTCCAGGGGTTGGGTACCAACACAGCCAGCCCCAGTGGTGCAGGTGTGTGGTACCACCTACACTCAGCAGCTGCAGTACAGGGGGTACCTGAGCACGTGCTGGGGGTGTCTGCAGTACAGGGGAACTGTAGCAGCTACAGCCTGTGTCAGCAGAGAGATGTCCATGCACAGCCCATGTCTGCAGCACAGGTGTCCATGCACAGCCCAGGTGTCCATGCACAGCCCGGGTGTCCATGCACAGCCTGTGTCAGCAGAAAGATGTCCATGTACAGCCCATGTCTGCAGCACAGGTGTCCATGCACAGCCCAGGTGTCCATGCATAGTCTGTGTCAGCAGAGAGATGTCCATGCACAGCCCATATCTGCAGCACAGGTGTCCATCCCCAGCCCCTGTCAGCAGCACAGGTGTCCCTGCACAGCCCAGGTGTGCAGCACAGGTGTCCATGCATAGTCTGTGTCAGCAGAGAGATGTCCATCCCCATCCCAGGTGTGCAGCACAGGTGTCCATCCCCAGCCCAGGGGTGCAGCAGAGGTTCTAGCACAGCACTGACAGTCGCTGTGGGCAGTGCAGTCACACCGTGGTCCCTGCCCGCAGGACAGGTGCTGCAAAGCTCCTTTGGAAGGCTCAGGGCAAAGCTAGAGGGGAAGCAAATGACTAAACAGAGTTTGTTTTTCCCCACTTCACCACTTCAGAGCCAGACTCCATAACAGCACCTGGTGGTGAATTGTCTGATGGAAGACTTTGTCATGGAAACACTGGGTTTTGAAACTACCACTTTTCTTCTGAGGCAGCCACACCCTTCTAGAATGAGGGTTTTATTTATTTACCATTGCTGAGGGGCAGCCTGTGGCAGGTGAGAGTTGTGGTGGGAGACTGGGGTGCAGCCCACATCCCTCACCAGCCCGGCCCTGGAGCTGCCGTTTCCAGGTGCCATTTGGTACGCCATTGCTAGTGGAGAGCTGGAAGGGATCCATCCCTTTGCCTACTAAAAAGAGCACACTGGGACTGTTGAGCAGAAAATGTCATCCTACTTTTTGCCTGGATAGACTGGAATCCCTTGCCTGGAATCCCTTTCACTCCTGCTGTACTCCCTCCTGGGACTGTCCTCACCCCATCACACCACAACAGCTAATGTCACATTGCTGTGCCCCTTCAGTCCTGATCCAGCTCAGGGAACACAAGCCTGGAAACCTTTGATTTAGACTGAGAGCTGCTGGAAGGGACCTTATCCATGTCTGTGTTGAGTTGCCTTCTGCTAAGAGGGACAATGGCTGATGCCCTCACTATCCTTGGTATAGAGGACAAGGCAGGGAAAGATCAAACAGGAAGCTGGGGACAGGGAGGATGGCTCCAGAGCTGCTGGTCCACCACTTCATGTGTTCCCTCTCCCCCTTTCTTCCTCCCCAGGCTCCTCTTTCCTCTCTACCTCCAAGAAATTATTCATTACTGGGGAAAATTTACCTTTTGCACAGAAGATTGAGTTTCACACTGCAGGCTTTGCTGTGTAATAAACGTGGTTCCCCTCCATCACCTATAAACTGCTCCGTGCTGCCATGGGGACATAGCTCAGGACTCTGCACACCTGGTCAGCTGCTGCTCACTGGCCTGTGCACCGGAATGCCAGGGTGCTGGCTTTTACTAGAGAAACAGATAAGCAAGCAAATACAGCAACAGAAATTTGCATTGAAAACATCTGCAGAAATTGCAAAGGCTTTGTTATGTGTTTGGGGAAAAAAAAAATCCACATGGCTTTGGACAAAACAGTCAAACTAAGCAAATACTGCATGGAAAATTGCAATCCAAGTGAGAAGAAGTTGGTTTTCTGGCTAGATTTTTGTCCTAAAATAGCTTCTCTCCTCCCTGGTCACAGGGCTAATCTCTGAGAAGAAATGAGGTTTCCAGGGTGAGAGCAGCCAAGTGGTGAATTCTCTGTGCTGTCACTGTAAGCCTCTGTCTGTGTCCTGGCCATGCCACAGAGTCCTCTGGGATCTTACCTGGGTCCCTCTGCTCTCTCTTACTCCACCTGTATCCCCTGAGACCATCAATGCTCTGGGACAGGAACCATTCCCTGCTGCATAACTCTGTTTTGATGCTGGCCTAGGCACATGGGCAGGAGCAGCAGTAATTATTTTAAGAGCTGATGAGACAAGGGAGGAGCAGCAGGGGGTGGGCAGCAGGTGGTTTTGCTCCCTGGCAGGGCCAGGAGGTAGAATATGATGCTGGTGATGATATTTGCACTGAGCCAAGCTAAAGACCGCATCAAGGAGATCTCACACTTTCCAAAGAGCAGTCTGGTTGCTGGGGGTCCAGTCCCACCTCCTGTCATTGTCCCCAGAAATGGGGTGGCTGCACTAGCTGGAGATACCTGGGCTGTGGTGAAGGTAGGCTATGGCCCCTGGTTCCTTGCCTGCTGCAAGTCCTGGTGCCACCCATCAGCTCCCAGGGCTGCAGAAAGGGAATATTCGGTGGAAAGTAAATTCGAGTGTAAATAGGGAGAGTTGGCTCCTGGGTTGCAAGTGGTTTTCCAGCTGCTCAGGGTCCCACATGCCAGCAGTACCCCAAGATGAGGCATTGCCACCTGCCTCGGGTTCCAGCTGTCACCCACTGCCTGAGGTGCCTCTTGTGATGGCAGCTGGAGCACAGGTGGAGTCACAGTCAAGGAGCCATGCTGGGGGCACAGAGGGGACACATGGAAAAGGCAGTGGAGGGCAGGCATGAGACAAGCAGGGGGGAAGAAGAAGAGTGAGTGATAAGGAGATTGTAATTAGCACTCGGTGCTCCTCGCCCAGAGCTCTCAGAGGAAGGTCACCTTCATTATCTCTGTTTTACAGATGGGCAAACTGAGGCACGGGGAAGGCAGTTAGAGTGATTTGCTCAAGGTGACCTGTGAGGGCTGTCAGCAGGGTCTGGGGCTTGCCTGTCCATGCTCTGCAGCACCAGCACACTGGGAATGGCTCTTGCTGCCAGCCCTTGGAGCCCAAACCCAGCACTGAAAGATTAAAGGACATGGATCCCTTCTCTGCCCATCTCCAGGCTCATCCTCTTCAGACCCACTGTCTGCCCGAGCATCCCCGCCCCTAAGAGACATTTGAGATCAGGCTGGTCCAGCTGCACCCCAAAATGTGCTCATGCAATCCCACCCAGCTGCTCTTGCCTTCCCTCCAGCCCTGCCAAGGCTCCCTGTGAGCCCGAGGCCATCTGGGCTCCTGCAGCAGTCCTGTTGGGTAATGGAATATGTTTTGCTGGGTTTTTTTTTCTCTCACCAATGGAGCTCCCCCTTTATTTAGGTTTAAATGGATGCCATCTGGCTAATGAGCCCATACTCATGTTCTAGATTAAAAGGCAATCCTGTGCACGTTACTGATACGGCACTGGAGATTAGAGAGGCTTAAATGGTTTTGACGGTGCAATTTGCTTTTCATGCATAGTGCAATTTACTTCCTGGTGGGTGGGCCAGCATCCCAGTGGCTGTCCCCAGCAGCTCCCTCCTGGCCCTGGTCTCCTCTACCAGCCCTGGCTGCAAGAAAATGAGAGCTTGGGCATCTCCAGCCTGGCAGGGCCGTGCAGGGTGTCCTTGTAGTTATTGCTGCCATTTGTCTACTCCTGGAGAGGCTTTTTGGTGCAGGCAGGATGTCTTCATCACCTGCATTCTTAGCTGTCACCCCCTCCATACCTCCCTGCACCACAGCATCCCCTGAAACAAGGCACAGCTCACCAGGACAGAGTAGCCTCTGCCCCTCTCCTAGCCCATAGAAGTGGGGGACAACTGTGGCCCATGAAGATATTGATGGCAGGTGGCTGAGGCTGAGGCCTTTGCTGAGATCTTGCATATCCTTCAGTGTCAACTGTGAACTACCTGGGTGTGCTCCCATCTCCTCAAAACCCCTCTGCAACCCATTTGCAGGTAGCGTTGGCTCCTGGGATGATGCTGCATCTGCCAAGGAGAGCCCCACCAGGGGCTGGCTTTCCTGAGGAAAATGTTGAAAATGAGACAGGGAAGATGGAGCATTTGTGCAAGGCATGTCATCACCTCCAGGCACCTCCCACGGAAAGTGCCACAGGCTATGGAGTGATGAAGTGCCCCAGCAAAATGCCTCATTTTGCAGTGAATTTTCCCTTGGCTGCCATGGAGCTGGTTTTACAGTCATCTCCTTGCAGTCCCATCGCTGGAGTCTCTCAGCCCTGGGGGCAAGCCCTGACTGCTCCTGCCTGTGTTTGCTTCCACAGATGGCTAACCCTGTGCCGTCAGCGTGCTGCGTGGTGCTCGCCGTCGTGGTGGTGGTATACGCCCAGAGGCACAGCCAGCTGGGTGAGTCCTTCACGCCCCCTCCCAGGCCCTGGGGGTCCTCAAAAACGGGAATCCTGCTCCTTCAGCCCCTCTCTCCTGGGGGAATCTGGGTGCACCCTCCAGGTGTGCCTGATATTATTGCTGTGCATGTTATCACTTCTCTCCATGACAAGTGTCCTCTCCACCCCATCACTGTGGGGTTTGGGCATCCTGCATCTCCCTCTGCTGATGCCCCTTGCTCTGCCCACAGCTCTCTGTGTCCCTACTGCTTTGGACCTCTTTGCCCACTCTTTTGTGGACACTGGCCCATGCAGCCTGCCCATGAAGGGATGAGGAGTTGGGAGGAAGCACCAGCCTGACAGCTCCAAACTCCGATCACCCCTGACAGCTCCATGACACCTGGACCCATGAAAATGATGGATGATGCTTCATCTTCCTCTCACCTCCTTGGAGTGACTTAATCCCCACTGCCACCATATATCTGTGCCCACCACTAGCTCACATCTCTCCAGGTTGGCAGAGGATTCAGGGCTTATTTTAGTGGTGGCTTTAGAGGGATCACCCTTTAGAGTCTCTGGTGGCACTGGGAGCCAGAGGAGCCCCACATAATCCTGGGTCTAGGCAGGAGCAGGAAGATTATGAGAGATGGCTGGTCTTGGTGTAGGGTCCAGTTCTGCAAAAATAGGAAAAAATTGGGAATCTCCAAAATTCCCTGCTTTTCCTGGCAGCCTGTCTGTAGTAGCTTTTAGAAGATCTTGGAGTGGAATTTTGCTCATTAACTCCAGTAAAGACATCTATGCATCCTTGGGCTCTGTGAAATTGAGGAATCTAGTGCCCACTGAGCTGCCTTAAATCCAGCTGGGTGGGTTTACATTGCCACAAGCTTCCAAGTTGGACACAAAACACCAGGGTTTGGCAGCACATACTCATTGCATGGGGACAGCCACTCTCTGGACATGGAAGGATCTTGCTGGCTGGTAGTCCAGGAAGGTTCCCAACCCCTTCCCAGGGTGCCTGCCTAAAGCACTTGGGCGCTGTATGTGGTGGTGCTGTGATGTTTCCTGCAGAGAAGCAAATCTGCTCTCTCCTGCTGTGCTTGCAGGATCACTGCCTGGGGAGCTTTAAAGGACCTGGCAATAGGACAGCAGAGCATCCTTTGGATGCTTTGAATAGTAACCCAGGCCTGTTGCACAGGGGGGTGCACAAAACACAGAAGTGCCAGGTACTTCAGGGTCGCACACACTTGAATTGTGTTGTCTAGAGGAGAACAAATGCTGCTGCTCACCAGTGAGCAGGACCACACATTTTGCCGCTGACAGCTGGTGCAGAGCTGCAGTGACTGTCACCTTCTGCTCTGTGATACAGCAGGATTGAGGGGTTCAGCAGCATAGCCTCCCATGTCCTCGTGTCCCTCCTGTTTCCCTTGCCTGCCTGTGTCTGGGAGGGAGATTTTTGGGGCAGCAGCTCAAAACTGAAGCTGCTGAGGCCTGTATGCATGAACAACTGCCTGAATGGAGTGTGAGAAGTGTGGCAGGGCTCTTCCCATCTGTAGCAGCTTCACTGGGCGACAAAAAAGTGTACAGGTCAAAAAATTACTTATGAGACAGCAGAACACCTTCAGGACTGCCCTCAATCTGTCCGTCCCGGGCACCTCTCTGAAATTCCAAGATTTGCTCTGAGCAGGAGCTTTGGAGCTAACCTAACCCTAACCCTAACCCTAACCCTAACCCTAACCAGATCTCCCTCCCACCCCACCATTCCCAGCTTGGAGAGGCTGCACACAGGCAGGTCAACACCAGAGACCCAAAGCTTGTGCCCCGTGTCCCCCAGCCAGAGCTCATCCCCTGCCCTGCTGCAGCCTCTCCTCACCTGCTGAGCCCAGAGCTCATCCCCCACCAGCCGGGCACTGGGGCTGGAAGTGCACAGCAGGAATGGGGCTGGAAATGCACAGCAGGAATGGGGCGGGAGGATGGGTTAATCCCACTGGTGGCAGGGATCCGGTGGAGCTGTGGGGAGATGCTGGCACAGAGTCCATTTATCATGCACTTGAGGCACGTTCGACTTTAATAGCTCATGAAGCACTCTAAGAGATGCATTAGCACTGAATACTTGAGTGAGGAGGATGTGACAAGCTGTTAAGTGAGCGTGAGCACGGCGGAGGGAGCCTGGCCACCCTCTCCTGGCTCTGTATGCACCACGGTGATTACTGGAGCGTCCTGCAAAGTGCCGCATGACTTAATAAAAGCAGCGTCAGGCTTGGTGAAGGTGAGGCTGTTCATGTGTTAACCCCTCTGCTGCTCGCCTTTAGTCCTTCTCCTTGGAGCTGGCAGAGCATCTGTCTGGGATGCAGAAGCCTGGGATGATCCCCCGTGTTGGGAAGGGAGTGGAGGGGCTCAGAGGTCAGTGGGTTTGGGCTTTCTGTGGCCTTTGGGGTGACAGAGCTCCCTTGCTTCGAATCCCTGGCAGGCTGCTCAGGTTTCATGTGCATCACACAGCTGGGGACTGAACTGCCCAGGGGATGGGCACTGGGTGGTGGGAGATGAGAGACATCCAGCAGGGCAGCTCCAGGGGCATGCTCAGAGCATCTAATGTTCTGGCTCTAGCAGTGGGTTTGGGCTGTCCTGCTGCAGGGAAAGGCAGAGGGGCAATGGAAGAGGGTGTGCAGGACTGTCATCCCCAGTACATGAATGATCAGCTTTAGATGGGGCTGCCAGATTGGGCCAACCTGCCTGCAGAGATGGGCATTGCCCTGGACAGCCACAGGCTGTCCCCATCTGCACAGATCCAGCTGGCATGGAGGGATGGATGTGATGGTGTTCACAGGGGTCCCAGAACGAGGGAAGAGACATGAATCTTGACTCATTGTTTGAGAAGGCTGATTTATTATATTATGATATGTATTATATTAAAAGAAAATTATATATTACAACTATACTAAAAGAATACAAGAAAGGATTTCATCAGAAGGCTAGCAAGGAATGAAAAGGAATGATAATAAAATCCTGTGACTGCTCACAGCCTCAACACAGGTGGCTGTCATTGGTCATCAAGTAAAAACAATTTCACATGCTGGGTAGACAGTTCTCCAGATTGCATTCCAAAGCAGCAAAACATGGAGAAGCTGAAGCTTCTCAGCTTCTCAGGAGAAAAGATCCTGGCAAAAGGATTTTTTATAAAATATGTCTGTGACAGATGGATAGGAGCTGCAGGAAGAATGGGAGAGCACAGAGCAGGCAGAACAGGCTGAAAACCTGGAGAGAAGGGGAGAGCCTTGGGCCCTCTGTAAGGAATCACAGAATGGTTTAGGTTGGAAGGGACCTAAAGATCACCAAGCTCCAATCCCAGAGCCATGGACAGCAACAGCTTCACTAGAACAGTTTGCATAAAGCCCCATCCAGTCTGGCCATGAACACTTTCAGGGATGGGACATCCACAGCTTCTCTGGGCAGCCTTCACCAGTGCCTCATCATCTTCACAGTGAAGGATTTATTCCTGATATCTAATCTAAACCTACTCTTTTTCAGTTTAAAGCCATTGCCCCTTCTCCTGTCACTGCATGTCCCTGTGAGAAGCCCCTCCTCAGGTCTCTTGTAGCCCCTGTATGTACTGGACATTCATCCCAAAGCCTTCTCTTCTCCAGGCTGAAGACCACCAAATATTTCAGCCTTTCCTCATAGAAGAGGTATTCTAGCCCTCTAATCAACTTCCCATTATTGTGGATAGCTCAGTTTTCCTTCCTGTGTTTCGTTCTCCAGGCAGTGGCTGCTGCCAATTTATTTCAGAATGGAGGAAGGTGCTGGGGGAAGCTGAGCAGAGCGCGGATGCGATTGCTGTCTGCTGTGACACTCGCACCTTTGGTTGTCCAAGGCCTCCACTCTGTGACAGCAGCGCTGGTGGGGGTCCCTGCAGTGCAGTGGCCTCCTCCCTAGCAGGGTCTGGGTTCCTTCAAAGGTCTGGCAGAGGTCACTGCACAAGCTTTGGGGTTTAACCCAAGCTCTTATGTGGGAAGTGTGTACGTGGCGGAGATGCCTCTCCACATGTCAGGCTACAAAGTGTACTTGCATGGGTGATTTCAGCTTTTTGTACTGAGTGCTCTGGCTGCCTGCTGCTGGACTTACTTATTACACCCAATGTCTAAGGCAGTCCTGGAAAGAGGGAGCTCTGCTGTGACCAAGGTGTCTTCCCCATCCATCAGCCCTGCCAGAGTTATGTCCACATCTGTCCCAGATTGAGATTTCTTTGCTTTTAAAAGAGGAGTAATTCGGCTTTATTGATCCTCACCTTGCTGAATTAACTCATGTTTAAACAATAATTATGTTTTCACCCAGGAGAGGAGACAAAGAGATAAAAGGCTCTGGAAATGAATGCACTTCAGATGCCACATGCTGGGGTTAATTTATTGATGGGTGAAGAAGCTCCCATCTCCTCTCTTCCTCACCAGCTACAAGCAATTAGCCCCCATCATTCCTCAGCCAAGAAAAAGAGAGATTTTGTTTCATTACTCTCCCTTTTTTCTTGCTCTCTTAAGCCCTGACTAATCTTTTGCAGTGGGTTCTGCTGCAAAGCCTCCCGGGGGCTCCAGTTTGCACATACCTTGTTAGAAATGCTGCTGCAATGACAAAGCCTGGACCGGTAAATAGCCTTCAAAATGCACAGCAAAGCCAGGCAAATTGGCTTTTCAAAGAGAAACCAGCTGTAGATAGGAAAATCTCTTTCCCCTTCTAGAATTGCCCAGCCTTGTCTGTGTTGCATTTTTTGGCTGACAGGGGTGTGACCAGCTCTTTCTGCACTCTGCTTCCTCCACGTAAGTGAGCCCATGGCAGGGAGTGCCATCTGCCTGGCATGCTTAAACCAGACACTTTGGATTTGGAGGTGTTCTCTGGATTTGCTGTGTAGGAGATGGTTTGTACATTCACACCAGGCTGTGTGTTTTGTTTGTAGACATCTGTGTAGGCTTTGGTTGCTGTGCAAATGCAGTTGAGTTGAGGTGACTGGATTCAAGAGGTGTGATGGGGTAGCCTTGTGCATGCATCCTAAGATGGCTCTGCAGGAGTGCTATCTACAAATATACATTCATAAGTATATTTGAAGTATCTCCTCTCCTCTCCTCTCCTCTCCTCTCCTCTCCTCTCCTCTCCTCTCCTCTCCTCTCCTCTCCTCTCCTCTCCTCTCCTCTCCTCTCCTCTCCTCTCCTCTCCTCTCCTCTCCTCTCCTCTCCTCTCCTCTCCTCTCCTCTCCTCTCCTCTCCTCTCCTCTCCTCTCCTCTCCTCTCCTCTCCTCTCCTCTCCTCTCCTCTCCTCTCCTCTCCTCTCCTCTCCTCTCCTCTCCTCTCCTCTCCTCTCCTCTCTCCTTTCTCCTCTCCTCCCCTCCCGGCACTGTCACAGTGTCCTTCAGTCATGCATTAAGTGACATGACAAACATCTGTCATGTGTTGTTTGTTTGTGCACCCATTCCCCAGGGTGAGTTGCGTGTGCAACAGAGTGATCTGGAATTTTTTGTAATTGCCAGGGCACAGGCAGTTGCTGGGGCAGGCGAGGTCAAAGGGACTGACGGTGTGTGCAGAGTGGCTGGCTGGGAGGCTGGAAGTGGTGCCTTCTTCCAGGCTCAGGCTGGGGCCACTTCAGGAAAAAGCTCTGTATTCTCATTAAATAGCACCTTCCTACCTCCCATGACACCTCCTCCTTCTGCCTCTGGCCAAGTTTTGCTCTCAGCACTGCCACTTTATCTCCAAGTGGCTCCGGACAAAGCCTTATCAGTGTTGTCCTCCCCAGGACACCGTCCTGCATTCTGCCAGTCTGACCTACATTCCTCCACTGGAGATGAATGGACTTGTGTTTGGCTGCATAAAGCACATGCTCATGCCGAGGGAAGGCTCGTATATTAACTGCTCTGGACTCTGTGTGTGATGGACTCATCCCTCCCGTTATATACATCAGCCCTTGTGTCACTGGCAAACTTTGCCAGCAACAGTTTTATGTTGCCTTCAAGATAATTGATAAGACGAGTGATTAGCAATTGGCCAAGAACATTTCCCGGCGGGACCGCACTGGGAACACCCTCCTGCAATGATGATTCCCCATTAACAATTAATTCCCCATTAGCAATTACATTTTTTAATCCTTCCTGTTATAACTCTGGATGCTCTCATTATCCAGCTGGCTGAAAATACCAGCCTCACTCCACACTGCAGCCCCATTCAGCAGAGCCTGCTTAAATCATTCTGAAGGCTGCCGTTCAAGGGCAGGCACCTGCTCTCTGCCTCTTCTTGCTCATTGCTGCTCACAGCTGAGCTAGCCCAGGCTCGTGGCCATCCGCTGGGATCCAGCATTTTCCCAGTGGGATTACTGCATCTGCTGGGGGACAATCTGCTGGCTCATCCCGTGCTGGCCAGAGGTACAACCTGGCTGTAATTCAAGCTAATGCCTTTCCAAGGAAGGTCCATCATCTCCACCCTTGAGCATTCATTACTATGATGGTTTTCCCACTGCCTCCCCATCTTCCCTGCCAGCCCACAGCTGCAGGGAAGCAGAAGAGACAGCAACCCCACCTGCAGGGACAGCCCTGCTGCAACCTGTTGGACTCTGTTGCACATTGTTAGGGTGTTTAAGTCACCTTTGTTGCTCTGATCTTCCAAGGTGAAGATCAGAAGAAGAAGAAGTATCCTGGACCCAAACAGGCACAAACATCTGCATCCTCCCCTTTCCATTTCTACCCCTCTCTCTGTTCATGAGCACCTGGCTTTTATTTTTCTTTTTTTTTTTTCCAGCACAAGATGCATCTTCTGAAAGGTTCTCTGCCTGCAAAATAAAAGAAAACAGCAAAAATAGCCCAAGGTCCTGGAACAACTTTTTCTATTACTGGACATCCCCCTGAGCTCAAGTAGATTTCCTGCCCAGACACAGAGTGAATTACGGCCAAGCTCTAGGCAGCTGACCTTGTGGTCAGCCAGAGCAGAGGCTTGCTAATAATTGTGGTCAGCCCCACCACAAACAGCCTATTTTTAGTGCCTGTGCTTTCTTGCCCACTGCCTCATCACTCCACAGGTTCCAGAGCCGAGCATCCCACAGGGGTCCAGCCAGCAATGCAGGATAGCCCTGTCAGGAGCACATCCCAGGCTTGCTCCTCTCTCCTTGGAGCTGGGAAATCAAGAGGGTTCATTTCCACAGATTGCCTGTTAATTTTGTGCTGCAGAGAGTCGCTGGTGTGCAGCACAGCGTGGCCTGTCCTGCTGGGACACAGTGCTCGTGCCTGTCAGACAGGGATTGGAGAGCTCACAGCTCTTACCTGTGAGTGAAAAATAACCACAGGTCAGCAATAAGATTGATATCCCGTTGTGCTAAGTGCTGTCGGATGCAGGAGGTGAGATGTTCTAGAAGTGCGAGTGAGGGAGAGAAGGGAGGGACAGGAGTAGAGGGACTGGCAGGTGAGAGGAAACACAGCTTGATGGTTCAGGGCTTTGAAGTCTTTCTTTTTGCAATTTACCAAAGTTTGTGGACATTGCGAAGAAGCTGCCTGCTTTCCATGTACAACTCTGGAGTCACTGGAACTGAATTTGCCACTTTCTGGAAATGGAAGTAGTTGTTTGAAATGGAGCTGATGAAGTTCTGGAGTAAAGTGGAGATCTGTCCCACGTGAGCCATCCAAGAGCTTGGAAGGAAACCTAGCTGGCAATATCTGTGATGCTAGCAAAAAAGGGAACTCTTCCCAAAAATAGGTCCTGTGTATTGAAGCAGATCACAAATCTGCAAAAGAATCAAAGACATAAAATAAAAAAGAAAACACAGCTTTGGAGGGTGGATCTATCCAGGCTATGTACAAGCCTGTGATCCCACAAAACCTGTGAAAGTAGATCATGTCTGTGGTGAGAAGAAGAAACTGCTGGGAGGATCACAGTCTGCCAGGACTCATTAGTTCTGCCAGTGTTAAGGAAAAACACGTCTCAGTAGTTTCTTAGGCTTCATTACACATCAACAGACAACAGAGGAGGAGGAATGGGATTTGTAGTCCAGCACCCAGACTTCTGGAGAAGGTTCAAGCGGAAGAATTCTGCTAACACAGGGGCTGGGGCAGGACCTGCCTGGCTGTGGCTGTGCAGAGAAGGCAGCACTAAATTTGTGGATCACCTGCATACGCCAGAGAGTCCTTGCCAATAAATCCTTGTTGAAACCCAGTGCTGAGCAAGGCCTGCTTGCTGGGGAGAGGCTGTGAGGAAAGGTTTGGATTTCCTCTTGGCATGGCATTGTCCTGCTGCATGGAGCAGGAGCATGGCTTCCTCTGCTGACAGTAGTGGTAAATGGACGCATTGCCACAGTAGCTGGGAGCCCCCCAAGGCTGACAGAAGCCAAAGTCTCATTTACACAGATTTTCAGCCCTTAGGATGCTGAGGTTTAGTCCAGCAGAGAGGGAATAGCCATGGACCTTGTTCTTTATGTGAGCACTGACTGCTGAAGAAGAGCTGTGTCCTGTCGAGCACTGAGGTCCTTTTGGTGAGGGGGAAAGCAATCCTAATCCTTTCCTTACAATCTCAAAAGGCTTGCAGAAATGGAAGATCGCATAAAACTGTGACAGGTGGAGTGGAAACCTTCAGTGCTTCAGGGATTTGGCTTCAATTAGCTTCCAAAAGCTGAGAAGGTCTCACCTCGTAAGTCACATGTGGCCATCCCAGTGAACCAAATATCTCATATTTCCAGAGCAGCCTGCTCCCACCAGCCCATGTGTCCAACAGAACTTGGACTGAATGTAACGCTCATTATTTATCCAATTTGAAGACTTTCCAGTGTCTGGATGCTCTGAGACTGCAAAGCCATTTTCCAGCCAAGCTCAAAGAGCAAAATGTGGCCCCAGCAGCTCTGGGCACCACTTTTAGGAGCTCACAACCTCAGCAGTGGGTGCTACCAATCCTCCCCAGGACACGTCACAGTAGCTGTGTATGGCAGAACCCAGGACCAAAAAGTCAGGAAAGGCTGAGACATTCAGGTCCTGCACATCCATTTGTAGTGTTGGGCATGGAATCACTTGCTGCTATCTTCAGCCCACCTGTGACACATCTGGGAGCAAGCAAAGCCCTGGATAATGGGAATGCAGGCACAGCAAGACATTGAGCACAAACATCATCATTTCTGCTTCCTCAGGATTTTCTGGGGTGGGAACAGAGCAAAGATACCATAAAGCATATTCAGGAGTGCAAATCCTGGGACACAATATCCACAAACCTCTGTTATCAGAGTTCTTGGCGGGGTTAATCTCTCTGAGCAGACACTGTCCTTCTGTGGAAAGGGAAATACCAGATTCCTAATCAGGCCTGGAGATGCTGGAATGTAAAAAGTATACAGAACAACTTGCAAGATGTGCAGTCTGTGCTGTAGATGAAAAGAGTGTCTTTCAGGATAAGTGGCCTTGGGCAGCACTAAATGGGGTGGATCCATGCAGAGAAGCCAATATAATTGTGGCATATTAAAAGGAGAAAGAGAAGAGGGATTGAGGAGGGGCGATGGCAGGCTCGTTACAGAGGGGAAAAGCGATGTGTGTCACCTTGTAATGGTTGCTCCTGGAAGGCCCATCAGGTGGAGAAGTGAAGTGAAACCACAAGGCAATTGACAGTGATGGAGGCAGGAGGGGTTACAGCAGTATTAGTCCTGTATGAACCATTGATCTCTTGGTGTACAATTTGCTGGAAAACACTGCTATGCAGGCTCAGCTGTTAGCAGGTGCTAATTGAAGCCAAGCAGTCTGGAGCCTCATTGCACTGCCTTCCCTTGATTAGACCAACACTGGGGAGGCTGGTGCTGAGGAAAGGGATTTGTGGGTGTGATTCACAGCACGGGGATAAAACAGCCTTGGTCTCTACTGAAGAGACAAGAGGAAGGAGATAGAATATTCTCCGTACACAGTTGTGTGCACCTGTGTGCAGGGAGCGTCCCTGGCAAGACACATCCACTTCTCAGTTCAGAATTCCCCATGGATGGGGCAAAACCTCACCTCAGGGTGCAGCAGTTGACAGAAAGGTAGTGCCTTTCATGCCAGGTTCCACACACTTGGCCTTCCTAGCTTTTTTGTTTTGCAAAGCCTGCAGCACTTCCCCCAGAGCACACCTGTGTTAAGCAGATTTAAGTCATTTGCCAGTAGCCAGGCTCTTCTTAGTTATCCATTCTGGAGCTTTGCAAAACAGCCAGAGGTCTACAGAGCTGATGCTAGAAAACATTGACCTGCAAGGCGGGGAGCCTGTGGGATTTCTGCCAGCCAAGACCTCTGTGCTTTGTGGACAGAGGAGAGCTGGCGCCATCACACTGAGGGATTAACTGGGATGCACAAGCAGGGTTGCAGCGTGTGGCCCATCTTGCCTGATTCCTGCTGGATTTGCTGAGGTGTTTTGAGGTGTGCCCACGAGTGCATGCATTTCTGATGTCCAGGCCTTGGGTGTGCTGCTGAATAACAGAGGGGTGGTGGGGAATGGATGCCCTGCTCCTCCAAAGGGCACTTCTGTTCTCTGGAGAAAAGTCCACTCCATGCTAGCTGGTCTCTGCCACCCAGTGCCTCCAGCATCCAAACTGAAATAAAAGCAAGGAAGTTGATAAGCATCCCTCATGATATAACAGAGCTCCAAAGAGGGATCAGGGTCTCATCCTTGCATATGAGTGGCAGGAAGGCAAACTCACAACAGCATCACCAGCTGAAGACTGGGGTGGTGCAGAGCGTACACACAGGGCTCCACTGCTGGGAGCTTAGCCTCATCAGCCCCACATCCATCCATCCATCCATCCATCCATCCATCCATCCATCCATCCATCCATCCATCCATCCATCCATCCATCCATCCATCCATCCATCCATGCATCCAAGTGAGGATCTTCTCCAACCAGGTGGTTGAGTTCTGCTCATCATCTGCATTGTTTATGCACAAATCCTCTCCTAGAGGAAGTGTAAATTGAGCCTGGAGTGGTCTCAAAGGGATTCTCATCCACAGCCATGAACTTGAGACTGTGCAGGATGAGTCACAGAGAGCCTCTGACTCCAGCCAAACCACGAGCCCTGGCAGGTTGGACTCCTCTGAGTTCATGGCTTGTCTGAGCTGTGGTGTGGTAGCTCCAGCTGACTGGGTGCTGTGCAAGGGAGAAACTGAGGCACATGGGAGCGAGAGTGTGTTAAATCCAGAAGCCAAGGCCTGTCTGTCTGGTCCTCTCCTGCAATTTCCCATGGGAAGCCTCCATGACTGGCGACAACTGTGAGCCTGGAGACCTGCCACAACCTGTGCCAGCTGCCAGGACAACTGGAGAGGCTGGGTGCAAAGTGATGACAATCCTGTGATGTTGCTGAGGTGTGGTGGGAGGCTGTTGAGCCTTACTGGAGCTCCTGTTGTTGGGGAGGGCATGTAGCATTCCATAGGATGCAGCAAGGCAGGAGCCTGGTGCTCATATTCATGGCACAAGTTCCTGTGCTCAGCTGGCTTGAAAAGTAATTTTACCTTTGTGGTGGAAAGCAGAGTCTTGTGTCTTTCCTCAGTGTGGCATAGTGGAGGGGCAGATCAGGAGCTGGGATTCCCCACTGGTGCCTCCTCACTCTCAGAGCATCACAGAAGCCCTTTTGGCAGGGTTAGGAACCACAGCCACAGGCTCACTTTCTAGTGAGCTCCAGTACTGCTCCCAGTGGTGCTCCACTGAAGTCCATTCATTCTCCTGGGACTCTGCCCTCTCTCCTCTGCTCTCAAGAAGCCTTCCCATCTTTGTCCATTAACACCTAGCCCTTGCCTTCCTCTCTCTACATCACTTTGGGCACTAAGGCAAAGGGCTTTGCTCCTCCTTGGTTTTGGAGGGTGCTTGTGCTCTGTCTCTGGCCCCAGACAAGCACCCTCCTCTCAGCCTTGCTGGGTGTAAAAGCTGTGCCAGCTCCATGGTTGCTGTTGGCAGAGAGCCTTTAGGGATGCCTGCAGGATGCCTCACTGCTGATTTACAGCTGCAGCTCACCAGGGTCTGCCCCAGCTCAGAGGACTCCTCCAGCTCTCAGCTCTGACACAGACGTGCCTGTCCATCCCTCCTGGTTTGCAAACAGAGTTTCTGTTGTTTTCAACCCAAGTTGCTGGAGGCTGATCCTCGCTTTTATGGAGTGTGAGCCCTGAATATTCAGGGAGCATCGCTGAAGTTGGTGTGACTGTGGTTGGCAGGCTCTGGCCCTTAATTAATTAGCATTGATTATATTTCCAACAGTGGAGGAGGGAGCTGCAGCTCAGGGAAGCAGTGAAGTGTTGCAATATAATCACTGCAGCTATTTCCACGCTGCTGGTTGGTGCTCTTCAAAAGTTACCTAGCTGCTACATTGGCAGCATGGTAGACAGAAAGGAAAATCCCAGGGGGAAGAGTAGCAACACAGGACTTTGGAAGCTGTCATTTTCGAGAAAACATCTGTCTATATGTCTGTGCAGGGTAGGAGTTTTTAAAATGTCTTGTTTTTTTATTTTAAAAAATGCTTATTTAGTTATTTGTTTCTTTGTTTGTTTTCTGGTGATTGACATTGCCTTAGCTTGACTCAGCCTTGTGAAAGGTGCTGTTCATGTCTTTTGCATGGCAGCAGGATCAGTTCACCCCTGGGCTACTAAGAAGTGCTGTTTAAGAAGGGGGATGTGCCTTATTTGACAGGAAATTTGGAGCAGGTTGCAGGGCTGGGTCAGTAACTTTAAAGTGGGAGTTCCTGCCCCATCTGAACAAGATACCCCGTGGACAGCCCCTGCTTCTATGCCATTGAACCCACTCACTCTGTAATCTGGGCAAATCCAGAAATTGCACTATTGCACTGAGCTCTCTAAGTCTGTGGGCTTTTGTATCCATGATGCATTTCTTTCCCCATATTTTTGCAATTTTATTCTTGGCAGCTCCAGAGAGGTGGGCCTGAGCATCCTTCTATTGATCTATGAGAAGGACTTTGGGATGCAAACCCAGAAGGAATACTTCAGGATTTAGGTAGACAGATTTAATCCCTCCACATTCTTCATCCTGCCCTAAATCACAGCTCCAGAATGAAGAACCTCACAGCGAGAGCCGCCATGAGCACTCACAGCTCCTTTATTGCTCTTACCTGGTGTTGCAGAGGTGTCTCCCAGCCTGGTGAATATTGAACCCTCCTGAAAACATTCAGTGCCTTTAATTTGTGCTGTGGCATGGGGCAGCAGCAGCTCCCAGGTGTTGGAGCGTCAGGGGGTGGGATGGTCGGGACAGACGAAGATGAGGGATCCCTGCAGCCAGGTCTGGAGCTTGTGGTTTGTTACAAAGGGCCTGGGTGCAGGGCCCTGCTGGGAGCTGCCAGCCACAGCTCGGAGCAGGACTGAGAGAAGAGAGGGGTAGAGAGGATGAGAAGGTGAGAGAGTAAGAGGGTAAAAGCATAATGGAGTAAAAAATGTAAGAGCATAAAAGGGCAAGAGAGCGAGGTTCCCATTACAACTCCTTCTGTGTTGAATATTCTAATTCTCACTAACTAATCGAGTACAATATACAAATCCTATAGCATTTCCATACAGCCTATAGGAATCATAACATCACCATACTGTGTTACATTTTAAACCCTAAAAATTCCTCTTTGGACCACTTCTGCCAAGCTGGCAGGGTCTGCTCTGACCCTTGGACCTGTCTGCAAGCAGAGGGTGTTGTTTCATCAAAAGGGGATTGCCTTCAGCCAGCCACACCATTGTTTTCCAGTTGTTCAGTAACTAAGGGATCTCAAAGCTTGCTTTCATTTCAATCTCGCTTATAGTTTCTATATTCTCAAAATCTTTTGCCAGACAATCATATTTATAAGGTTTTCCTGTTTCATCTTCCCCAACACCCAGGCTTGTCCCTGCACAGCCCATAGCCCCACAGTGTGCTGGGCTGGGACTGTGTGCTGCCAGCTGGGACTGTGGGGGTCTTCCTTTCACATAACATGTGTGCACAGACGCCTTGCCAGGGTTCTGGAAAAGCAGTGCCAGGGCTGGGTGAGGGGTGGGAAGTGCATGTCAGCAGGCAGAGACCTTCGAGTCAAGCCTGGTAGCAGAAGGGATTAGTGGGTACGGGCTGTTGGGTGATTTAATTGTGTTTTCCTTCCTCCAGTGAGTTTGCACCATTTTTCTTAACTTGCTTAGCCCCGAGGAGTTTTTTAGTGTAACCAGTATTTATGGAAGGTTTTTGCTTTGGTGCCTCACAGGGAGTCACTGGTGTGCAGAGCAGCAGCCGTTTCACAGCCCCACAGTCTGCATCCCTGCAGTGCCCGAGTGCTGGCATCCCAAGGGCCATACAGGGGTCACAGGTGGATAAAAAGGCACCAGCTGAAGTTAATTCAGCGCTTTGTGGTTTTGTATTTCAGCAGGATCAGGACAGCCTGACCAAACCCTGGTGTCAATGTACCAGGTGTTGTAGGATCACAGGGAAGGAGGAAAACCAGAGCCTAGCTCTGATGACAACATCTCTCCTGGGCCAGTCATTTTATCTGCTTTGGGGACTTCTTCTCCGTGTGTAAGACAGGGAGAATGGTGTTCTCCTCATTTGTCTCACTCAGTTGTCAGATGCTTGTGGCAGGAGCTGTATCTTGCTGGGTGCCAGCACCAACCAGTGGATGACAGGGTGGCCATCCCCAGGGGGCTGCAGGCACTGTGATGGTGTGAGTGCTGAGGAAGAGCTGCCTCCATCCCCTGTGCTGGAATCCCGTGCTTCCCATGAGGGGCATCTCCATCAGGAGTAAAGCACTGGCTGCCAATCTGTGCTGGGCAAAACTGATGGGGAGGATCCTCAGGGGAGCAGTTTTCTGTTGGACGTTAAGTCCCATCAACATCCAAATGTTTTACAAAATCGTATTTCTCTGTCAGGGGAGATAAAAAAGAGATGAAGTGTAGTTGAAAGAAAGTTTGTCTTTTGTCCGCAGTTTGTCTTTTTGGGTGTTTTTCAGAAATGGTTCGGTTTTTCACTTTGAATTGACACCCCCTTCCCCCTTAAAAAACCAAATGTTTTGCAAACCCTTTTGTACCACTCAGTATAGAAATTTTGAAAAAAAACCCTAAAACACATGAAAATCTATGGTTTCCTTCTGAAGGAAGGAACTTGGCTGTTTTGGTGGGGTTTTTTCCTCTTTAACAGAGGTTATTTGTAAATGTTGGCTGTTGCCCTGGTGGAGGCAGAGCAGCATTTTCAACTTTGCAGCACCCTGAGCCTGCCCTGGCCGTGCCAGAGCTGTGGAGGGTCTGCAAGCCTGGGATCCTGGGGCAGCAGGGGGAATCTCCTCTGGCCCATTCCCGCTCCTGGTGCTGTCTGCAGCCGCTCGTCCTGGGTGGGCTGCAGGGGATGCTCTTATTGCTGTGCTCCAGTTTTTCTCTCGGTAACCTCAAGCTGGAGGTGGGGGAAGCGCGGCTTGCTGCTTGTAGCTGCTTTCCGTGCGTGTGTGCATAGATTTGCACTGATTTTCTCTCCTTAAGGACTTTCTGGTGTCCCCCCTCACAGGCAGAGCATGTGGTTGTTTGCAGGCTTCTGCCTCTGGGCAATTTCCTCCTCCTCATTACTACCCTTCAGTCCCTCATCCCTTATCCTGTTCCTGATGGAGACAGTCTCTCACAGCCGACTCATTTCAGAGATGTTTTTTTCACTGCCGAAGCCAAGATTTTTCTCTCTCCCATTGCACTTCGTCTGGAAATGGGAGGAGGAAGCAGGTTTTGGGTTTGGTTTGGGATGTTTTTTTTCAGCAATAAATAATTTCTGAATGCTGAAGAGGCAGGAGAGTGAAGCTGGTGTTAGGCTACATTGAAATACTCCATTTGTTCTGGGAGTCTTTCTCTGCCCTCCTCCAGAAAGCTTCCTCCAGTGTTTAATTTTAAAGCAAGTCACTATTATTTTTTTGTTTTCTTACTTTCCAGAGGAGATTCCTCTATTATTTTGGCTTGTCTGGAGATTTCTATGTACACCAGAGTTTTTTTCCTTGGCTTTTGTTTCCTGTTTGATTTCTTTTCACCAGGGTTAAAAGCCCCAAGTCAGCAAGGTACTTAAACACATGCTCAAAGTTAAGGCCTTGCCTAAGTGCTTTGCTGACTTGGAGCCAAAGATATTTTCTCAAGTCCTTTAAATGCTTCAGAACCTGAATTCAAAACGTTTTACAGAAATTCCAGATTTCAAGTATCTCTTGTGCTAATAATAGTTGTAATTCAGTGCTGCCTTCAGATGACTGGGGCTCTGGATATGGCAAGCTTCTGAATAGTCTTACTTTCAGAAAACATGCGTCCCTAAAATCTTCTGCTTCAAACCCAAGAGCTCTCCAGAGAACAGGGCACACTTACTTGTATTTCAGTCAATGAAACATAATTGGCCTTTTAGCTGTTGTTTTGCAGTAAAACACTTATAGCTTTTAAACACTGAAATTTAGGAAATAATGCACAATTGGTTCAAGAATGAATGTCTGCTCCTGAACTAACATTTGCTTATTATCCCCAACAAAGGCAATAAAAAAACCTGTGCCAAACTGAAGACTCTCTGACCTGGCAGGATCAGTAATTGCAGGTTAGGAGATGCTCTGAAAGGCAGACTGGGCTCCCAAAAGCAGCACTGCTCTCTGCTTTAGTCAGATGGACAGCAACAAAAGTGGTATGGAAAGGGAACAGTTGTGGGCAGACAGTCAGGAAAAGGCTGTGTCAAAGAGGAGGAGAGGGGGGAGGAGAAGGAGAATGTATTTCTAGAAGCAGAGAAGCTTCAAAAATCAAATAGAAATTGCAGCATGTTTATGGGGCTCTGCATGATGAAGCCATGAGGGTTCTGCATGATGAGGCCACCAGCCAGCCAGTGTGAGTTGCTTTGGAAATGCTCAGCTGCTTAATGAAGAGCACTTTCTTCACAGGTTTTGGAAAGGGTCCTGGACATTAGTGCTTAGGGCACCAACCAGGGAGCAGGGCCAGGCAGGAACTGGCTCAGTTAACAAGTGCGCAAGGAGTTGCATGCTCAGTCCTCTGAAAGCACTCTGTGCTGCTGCTGAGAATGAGACCAGCCCTGCTGAAAGGTCCTGGCTCACTGGCCTCATCTTAAGCTTCTCTGTCCTGAGTTGGTGTGATCTCCTCTGAGCTTCTGCACTGTGCTTTGCAGATAGATGCAAACGGGATGTATCCAATCTATGATTCTGTGATATGTGCACATCTGTTGGGCTAATGATCTTCAGAGGCCCCTTCCAACCCATTCCAAGGTCCTGTGATCTGCACTGGAAGGCATGCAAAGGCTCTGTCTGCCCCAAAGCACTGGGCACTTCAGTCCCCTGCTCTCTCATGGATCTCCTTCTTGCTTCTGGGATCTTCCACATAGTGTGCAGAAAACCCTGTCTCTCCTGCCCGCTCAGAGACAAATCCAAAAGACACTGCCACCTTCGATAGTTCTCTGACTGCAGAGTAATTTGTAAATACTCACATAGCCTGTGGATTTATGGGGCTTCTGAATAATGCTAACCCCCAAGAGGAGCTCAGAAACCATTTGGGGACCACAATCCTGCAGTCATGTCCTCCATTGTTCAGATACACTTTCCAGCCTGATTCACCCCAAGCTGGAGTCTGTCTCCAAGCTCTGCTCAAGATCCAGGAGCTCTGTCCTGGGCTCCTGTTGTGTAGTCTGTAGTGCTCCATTAGCCCATTAGCTATACTCTGCAATTTATTTTGTGTCTCTGGTGTAAGTTACTCTTCCCAGCGTGCCATGGCTCTGATATGTGCCCATCTTTGCCCCCAGCAGATGCTCTGTGTGATGGGTGGGCTGCAGCTCTGCTGGCTGTCACACAGCTCAGAGCATGCAGGTGATCCTTTCCAGGCTTGGCTTTGCTTGAGGATCCTTCAGAGTGAAAGGCATCAAATGGGAATGTAGTATCTTGTTACTACCAACGCAATTCCTGACCGTTGTCTTAGTTCTTAATGCAGCCCCTACAGGGGAGAGAAGATGAGTGCCTTATTTTTAATACTGTTTTGACACAGCACCTGACTCCAGATATGTAGGTGTTACTTGGAGGAATGATGGTGACCGGGTCAAAAAAACCCCCAGACTTGGGAAAATGGTTCCCATTTTATCAGTGTCCGTTCTTCTCACTCTCTTCATTGTGCTGCCCTGGCACAGTTCCCCTGCTATTCTGTAGCCACATGCACAAAGAAAATCTTGGTGTTGGGGCAGGGGAAAGAAATCTCTCTTTTGGGAAGAAACAAGCCCTGTGGTGTAACCTTCAGTGGATGTACAGGTGGAGAGAAAAGTTGTGGTGCTTTTGTTGGGAGCCCCAGGGAATGCCCTGTCCCCCGTGTCTTGATGCTATAGGCTGCACCCCTGTTTGGATTTCTCAGTCCAGCTTCAGTGATGCTTTTGAGTCCTGTCCCTGTGTGCAGTGCACTCTTTGCCTCCTCATTGTGAGGCTGAGCAATAATGAGGAGGATGAACCCTGAGTACCTGTGATTAAAAAAGCAGAGAAGTTTTTCCATCCTCAGGCACAGAAGTTCATGTGTTAAGTTGTAGTTACCCCAGCTTCAAGCCCAGCTGCTGCCGATCCACCCAGGGGCGTGAGCATTACATCTGTAAGGGAAAGCCACTGGCCTACAGCAGGCAGAACCCAAGCCAACAGACAGACAGAAAGAGCCTGAGGGGCTGAATTTTAGAGCTATTAAATGATTAAATGCAAGGGGAAAAAAAGTTAATTTAGCATCGCGGTTGTGATTTTACACACCCAAGAGCCTGGAAATTGAGAGCTCTGCTTCTCACACAGGGATCGTAACTTGGCACAGCACAGATTGTACAGTATGTAAAATTAGACTGGAGAAATAGTAAATATGCTGCAGGGACCAATACTGTCTTGGCAGAGGGAGGATGGACTGAGTGGGACCCAACAGGTCTTTTACGCCTCTGACTTCCATAATTCTGTGCTAATAAAAAAACATTGCACAATGCCTGATGCTAATCCGCAGCCCTGAGTGGGGTGAGACGGGAGCTGGGTTGTTATGTGCACAAATAGCAGTCGCCCCCGGTGTATTTGAGTGGAGCTAGGCTGCTGTTTGAGGGCGGGCGTGTGGGCATTGGCAAACAGGGATGGGGAGGTGTGCACTGTGCACAGGGCTGGAAAGGCAGGCTGAGGTCAGCAGGGAGTGAGGCACCCCTGTGTCTCTATCCAGCTCTGCCCCCACCTCCCCCTCCCCAAACCTCAGTAAATACAGGCATCTTCACGTTGTTGCTGGACCACAATGAGCTCTTCTTGTGTTTACGGCCCTGATTTGGGCACCTAATTCTGAATTGTATTGATTTCCCCCTAAACAGCATTGAAAAACCTGATCTAAGCACTCTTCTGTGGCTTAGAGTTATTTGTCCTGTCTGCATGAAAAAGCAGGACCAAAAAACAAGCCTGTAATTCATCCATGGTGTTAGCACCAGTCATTTGGCAGCGAAGGTTGAAGGCTCAAGTGAGCCAAGCTTGGAGGATATTGGTGGGATTTTCCTGCTGTGTGCTGGTTCCCCTTAGTGCCATTCCCTCTGGTGTTCCAGCACCTTTCCCTCCGTACCTCCCCACATGCTGGGGCAGCCTGATGAAGTACAGGGAACTGGAGGAGTTGCTGCTTTGCCAAGCAACTGCACTTCCTCAGGATGAATCATCTCAAGCTGACTCCGCAAGGAGGCCAAGTGGGCAAGGTCCCATCCAGCCTTGCCTTGGGATGAAGCTCAGCCAGTTGCAGCAAGGAGAGCACTCAGAGTCCCAGAGACCAGCAGAGCTGGGACAGACATCCAAGTGATGACCTTATCAAGACCTTATAGGAAACGGGTCAACACATGAACTCAGGTCCTCTCTTGGGAAGCAAGACCAAAGCCTCCTGTGGAAAAAAACTAAAAAGCCAAGATCACCAGTCCAAAAGAATCAAGACCTCTCTGCTGTAGAGCTGCTGAGACAGAGAAGCAGAAGTAGCAGCATCTGCTCCTGGTCCCAGCTGTGTCAACACAATGTGATCCAGGATAGAGGTACCAACAATTGCAGATGGGTGCGCACCAGCCTTAGCACCCTCGGACAGAGCTCACTCCTACCCTGAATCCATGGGAAAGGAGAGCTTCTTTGTGCTCTCCTGCCCATGCATGGCTGAGGACACTCTCTTAGAGAGGCAGGATGGATTTGGTTGCTGTTCTCAGTTTTGCTTGACCCCTGTGACCAGGGTTAAGTTATGCTTGGGGCACCACATCACTGTACAGCTCCTGCTACTCCCAGCGAGAGCAGGGCTTGATGGTGTGCAGGAAAACAAGGCTGCCTCTGACACAGAGCCCTTCTGGCCTGCAGCCAGGAGCACTGCCAGTGTGCAGCTCTGGGCTGATGTGATTTGGCAGGTCTAGAGAGCTGCTAGAGAAGCTCTGTCCCAACATGGGTGTGATGAAAAGGCAGCAGTACCAGGACAAGACACAGACATAATTAGGCACAGAGAGAACACCCTCTCCCCTGGTGAGATCCCACTCAGACCAGACCAAAGCTGTTGATTCAGCCAGTCTGATGATATGATACAAGCAGAAAAATGACACTTGAGTTACTTGTCTGCTAAGGCACCATTCCTCATCCTCCTACAGTCTCTGCCAGCCAGGGCTCCCCACTGGCCAGCAGCCCAAAAGACATGGGGAGCTGCTGCATCCCATGGGCTGAGCCAGCGCTGCAGCAAGGGCTTGGCCCTCACTTGAGAGTGTGTGTCATCTGCTTGCAGGAGTGGGTCTCTGTTCTGTGGTTTCCTGCTGGATTTAGCACTGTGTTTTCTCCCCAGGAGGGTGCTGACTCTCTGCCTCTGCACAGCCTGGCTGTGCATGAGTGATGCAGGTGACGCCATCCTGATGGTGCTGCCATCCTGTCTGCTCCTGTCACCTGGAGCTCGGCCTGGGCATGTCAAGCTCATGGCAGGGCAGGCATCACACCTCCCCACTGCTGGACCATCAAGTCTGGGAGGGAACCCGTGGGTTGGACTATCGTTTGTGACAATGGAACATTTGATGGTAAAAGTGTCCCCTCATCCTCAGAGCATTAAGGCTCATGGGAGAGGCACCAGCCTTGTGCAGCTGAGCAGCTAGAAGGGTCAAGAAGGCCCTTGTCACCCCATCATAGACATCCCCAGCTGGGTTTGGGGGCAGCTTCAGAGAGAGGCAAAAGGAGAGGCTGGTGCAGAGCTGGAGCAGAACTTCTGCAGGAGCATCAGGGCTTTGCCAACGCCCACAGGAGGATGTTTTGTTGTCACATCCAGACTGAGGGAAGAGGTTTTCCTGCCCTGGATCCGGCCCTGAGCCAAGCATGTCAGAGGGGTCAAGTCCCTCCTTCACAACAGTCCTGAAGCAAACCAAGGTCTGCTTCCAGGCTATCGTGGTGTGATTGAGTAGAAGTCCTTTAGCACCCATCTGTTATCTCTTAATTAAAGTTTCTTTCTAATTATTTTTTCTTGTCAAGAGCAAAGCTGCTGACACCAGGGATTTACCAAAGTAGAGCAAACAAATGCGGTCTCTGCTTTCTGCAACTCTTCATTAATGGACAAAATTAACTTGGAGCAGTCCATATCTTTGGCTACATCGATGATACTTAATTATGCTTGTTTCCTTACAAAGATATATCCAGTTTTAAATCACTTGTGGAAGAAGTGCCTCCTTAAGCATGAAATTTCTTCTAGTTGAAAGAAGATTTCTGCTGGCGAGAAAATCTCTGCAAAGTCCAAGTGGCATCACAGGGAATAGATGTGAGATCAAGACTGGGGTGTACTTCGGGAAGCTGGGGTCAGGAAATCCCCTCCGTGGCCAGGGGCTGCTTCATCTCAAGAAGGGCAGGCTTCAGGGGCTGTCAGACTGCGCAGGGGAGTGGAGCCACTGGCATTCCTTGGACACAGCTGGTGCTGCTCAGGCCAGTGGGCAAGGGAGAGGCCATAGGATTGTGCCACTACCCTGTCCTATGGCTGGAGCAGGCTAGGAACATCCTCCCACAGAGGCTGGTCAGGCCACCTCTTTGTCCCCTTGCCCTCTCCATCCTCTGGGGCTCCTCTCCTCCGTGGGCTGATTGTCTCATTTATCATGGGAAGTTGAGGAATGAAAGACCCTTCTGGTTTATATGCTTGGAAAGCTCTTGGCATAGTCTGGGCACTGTGTAAATATTAAATGTGTAATTTATTCTGTACACAGACAGAGAACTAGCTGCTGAGACAATTATTTGTGGCTGGTTTCTCAGCTGTGGGAGGGACATGTGAAGGCCAGTGGGG
This sequence comes from Melospiza melodia melodia, assembly GCF_035770615.1. Lineage (NCBI taxonomy): Eukaryota > Metazoa > Chordata > Aves > Passeriformes > Passerellidae > Melospiza > Melospiza melodia. Next base: position 8,692,809 of record NC_086226.1, read on the forward strand.
TGATGTGAAGGCCTCTGTCCAAGGACATGTATGTAGTGCTCTGTCCCACTGCAGAAGTGCTCCATGTCCTGTCAGAGAACGTGGGCACTTGGCCTTTCTCACTGTGCTGGTTTCACCATCTGCAAAAGAAGGGCAGAGCCAAGGGCTGTGGAACCTGCAGGGTGCTCTTCCCTCTCCCCAGAAATGCTACAATGCCTTTCTTTTTCTCATTCTGTGCTTACTCAAGCCACAAGCCTGCAGTGCATTTCGGCTCAGAGGGAATATTTGTCCCGGTCTGCCTGCAAATCGCTGTGACAGCGAGGGTGGTTTTGGCCCTGTGTGTGCCTGCTGGATGTTGTCTTGCCACAGGCCCTGGCTGAAAGACCCCCATTAAAGGGCTGTGGTGAGCTCTGGTGCCAGGAATGCAAACTGTCCTCTCCACTTCCTCTGCTTGCTGTTCCAGTGACCCCTCAGGCGTGTGGGCACAGACCCGCAGTGCCAGTCTGTGGCTCCACACATGCCAGTGCCCAGCAGCATTCCTGCCATGCCTGGCAGCTGCCCATGCTGGCTGGGTGGGAGCCTCAGCTGGAGCAAAGGCACAGGAGTGGAGATGGAAGGTGCCAAGAGGAGTTCTGCTTGTTCCTAGCACAGTGCATGCCAGGGCAGTGCTCACCTTTTTGCAGGATTTCCTTGTGCTGTTGCCCTTCCAGTTTCTATGTATGTCAAGATTTCATGAAGGAGGAAAATGAGGATGAGGTTTCTGTTGGATTTCCAGCTGGATGGGTTTGGGAAGCATAGAATATTTTACCATGGGCCCCATGTCTCGGCTGCTTTGTCTCATTTTCCCTCCACATCTCTCTGCTGGATTGCTGTCTGCTGTCCTGTTGGTCCCTGTTGCAGTTGCAGGACCTATCAAGCTGCCACTCATCGTTGCTAGTGCAGCAAAGCAGCTCACAGCTCATTTCACCAAGCTCCCCCAGCTTCATTACTAGAATGTGTATGTTTATGCCGCAGCTAGAAGCTCTGATGTTTATTCCCATCTTCCCTCCACTGCAATTTTGCAGAGATGTGGGTAAAGCTGTAATTTCTCCCATTGTGCATCACCATGGCGCCTTTCTAGATGTGGGACTTCATGCTGTGCCTGGCAGGTGTGCTGTGCCTGGCAGGGGATGTGGCCTTTGGTGGGATTGGATGCTGAGGCATGTTGGTGGTTGGGGTGCAGCCCCTCTATGGTGACATCACAGCCTTGTGATATCACTTGACCCAAAGGCAGCATGCTTTGGAGAAGCAGGGTGGTGCAGGCACAGAGCAGGGCAGCATTTTGATGTGTCAGTTCTAGCCAGTGATCACGTCCTTGTTACTGGGAAGGAATCTTTGGAAGTGTCTAGTCCAGTGCCCCACTTGGAAAAGCTCTGTCCTCAGCAGAAAACCAGATCAGCCGTGGCTTTGTCAGCAGAGCACTGACAAACTCCATGGATGAGAATCCCCCTCTCTGTGGGTACCTTTCCCAGTGCTGTGTTACCCTCCAGGAGAATAAATTATCCTCCGCATCCAGCTAGAATCTTCCACCAGGACACTCCTGTCACCAGCTGATGTCCATCCAAAAGGGCTGGCCCTGCAGGACAGGCACCATTGTGGTCACTGACCCCATGGGTTACCAGTGAGTGACACAGTGACCAGGAGTGTGGACAAACCTCCCTTCCCTCCCTGTTCAAGGGAGCTGTGGAGCTCTGGGTTCTCTCCTAGCCTGCAGAAAGTTCAGGATCCCAGCAGAGCTTTGGTCACAGCCCCATCCTACAGCAGAGCTGCAGGCTTCTCCAGCATTCCAGGGGAGCTGTCCCCATGGTGCCCCTTCCCAAAGAGGCTGCCACACATCTGATGTCACTGTCCCACCCAACTCCCACACCTGGCATGGGACAAGGGAGGATATGAGAACTTGTGTCTGCCCAGTAGGATCCTCAGCAAACGCTGCTGGAAGAAATGCCTCCTCTGAAGCTGTGCTTTGGGTTTCTCCTTCATCAGGAACCTTAAATCATTGCCTTGGAAAGGAGCATTGCTTTCAAAGACCTGTCTTCCAGGAATGGCTCCCTCAGCCCTTCTGGATGAATGCCAGTGTGTTTGTACTGTGTTTAAGGAAATAACTCAAGGTGACTTTTTTCCTTCCCAACTTAGTCCTTCAGCCACTAGCTACAGACAAGCTCTCAACCTCAGTCTGAGAGGCAGAGCTGAGCATCCCAGAGCTTTCCCCCATCTCAATCCTTCTCTGGAAATAAGCACCAGGCAGGTAGGAGCCAGGCAAGGGTGGCAGGTCTGTGGATCCATCACTGCACTGAGCCTTTCTCTGTGCAAGGCTGGTGGGTGGTGCAGTGGTGGGTGTCAGAGCTCCAGTGTCTCTGATAAGCAGAATTCCAAGTGTAAGGACAGGATAGTCAATTGTCCTGTGAGCCAACAGGAAATGGGAAGACAAAACCTCTTTACCTTATCACTCGAAGAAATTAGAGAACTTGAGTAAGGTGCTTGAATTCTTACTGAAACTCTGGTATCTGTGTTTGTCTGTCCACACTTGTGCCTAATCATCTGCCTGTCCATCCATTCATCATCCAACCATCCATCCACATCCAGAGCCATTCAAGTAGCCAGCCATCCACCCAACACCACTCACACTCACTGTCCTTCCATGCCTTCTTTTCCCCATTCCATCTGTGCCCATCCAGCCTGCTGTTCATCTGTCTGTGGTTACACACATTCATCCATCCACTGTCTTCTTCCACTTCTGCCTATCTGTCTATGTATCTAGTCCTGTTCCAGCTATCCCTCCTCACACAGATGCTTCATCTTAGTTGTTCTCCACTCTTTCTGCCTGTCAGTACATTCTCCCAGCTTTTTTAGGACCCTTGAAACATATTTTTCTGGTCAGCATAGTTTCCCAAAGGTTTTCCATCCTTGGCTTGTGTCAGAAATTGTACTGGGGCATCCCACCAGCAACTTACTCACAACAAACCAGTTTTTCCTTGTCCTTAGCACCCCCTTTCCCTTTTGGTGTTTCCTTTAGGGATAACATCCCCAAAGGTGTGCTATTCCTGTCAGAAGCAGGTGTCCTGACAGACCATCTGCAGGATGGCTGAGACCTGCCAGACATTCCTCCAGAGCCAGCCTTGCAGATGGGATCAGGATGTGGCCTTAGGCATGAGGAATGCTGGATCATATCCATGTGGTCCCACCTACCAGTGGGACCCAGGAGCTGATGTCTGGAGAGGGAGGAAAAAAAGGAGAAGCCTTGGAGGTGCTTGTCCCATCTGTCTCCACTATCAGCTGCTTGCAATCTCCCAAGGCTCACTGGGCAGATCGGTGTTTTAGGTCATCTTTTGCTGTGAATTCATCTACACACTGTTCCCCCCTCCTATGTTGACATCAACAGCATCTGATGGATATAGATTTCTGTAATTTAATCACAATTCGTGCAAAAGAAAAAGACCACTTTCTATTGCTTGTCTTGCTCCCCCTTATTTTATTAGGAGAAAGAGCAAGCAGTCCTTCTCTATTTGTCCTCTTCGTGTCACTTGTCATTGCTAAGGTGTCTGTCACATCTTTGCTTGGCTGTTCCCTTTTATGGATGAAGGGTTAGTCTACTAAACCAACTTCACATGGAATCTGTTTCAAGCCTTAGCTGTTCTTGTTTCCTTCCTTTGCCCTGCTTTCAGGGATGCTGTGCTCATAATAGCATGGGGACAGGTTTCTTCATGGCTTTTGAGTAACAGTGCTTTCCATTTTGGGTTTGGGTTCTTGGTCACCGCTGAGCTGATGTTCTCAGGGAGGGGAGCGTGATGACTCCAGGGTGGGTTCCCGTGGAGGCTGTGGCACATTTGAAACCATGAGTGTGTAGGGAAGGAAGGCTGCATGCATTCCACTGTGCATTAATCAGCACAGGGTTACTGCCTGGTGGTCTGTACCACGGTGTCCTCCTGCAGCACTTTGGAGCCCAGCTGGGCTTTGGCTGCCCTGACAGCCCCAGCAGCGCTCTGTCTTCTCTCTGCCCTGGCCCCTTCTACCTGTGAGTTACGAGGGTGCTGGGCAGATCTGATCCAGCTTAGATCTCCACCAGACTTCAGCAGTGACATCTTCTGCTGCTACATTTGACAGCTTGTTTTCACCTTTGGTCTTGTGACTTTAGCTGCTATAAATCCTCACAAGGACTTTCCCCATGTGTCAGGGCTGCTTAGTTTCCTTGGAAGGCACCTTGTCAAATGTGATTTTGAAGCCCAGGAGAATTCTGAGAAGTGAACCACCCTTGTCTGTGCACAAAGGCTTGATGAAGCCTTGAAGGAACCTCATCCCAATTCATCCTCCCATCCTGCTTCACCCTGTGTCACGCACACGCACTCACGTGGTTTTATTCCTGCCACATAGAGCTCAGCACAGCCAAGTGTAGCAACACAGGAAATATTCAGTTGCTAAGGATCATTAATGAATGTCAGCTCCAGCTCCTGCCCAGAAACCTGAGAAAATTCAATTAGGCAGCTGGTGCCCAATGAGCTGTGTTGCCCCACTCTGTTACATCAAACAGCTCAGCAAGCATCATGTTATTGTGGAAAGAGAAGAAAACCCAGACAGGAGACAAACAGCACTGCATGCACCAAGCAGCTGTGCCTTTCCACAGCATAGCACAGTTAGTTTGCAATCGTCCTGCCTGGTTTACTGGATAGGGAATTGCAAGGAGAATTACCTGCTTCCCATCTGCATTAGTAAATACATGGATTTTGCTGGTGACAAGTCCTAAGGCTGTGTGATCTCTCTGCTGGGAGTTTCTGACACATGTGTTTGGTTTGTGTCCTGCAACAAGTCACCTGGACACACGACTGGCAATGCCTTGTGTGTCTGGCCATGCTGGGGGGTGTTTGGCTGGTGAGCCATACATGCAGCCCTGACATGTGTTCACCATAACAAAGGTGAGAGGAAGCCATCCTGTGGGTGGAGGTGGTCCCTGATCCTGTGGTATTTGTCAGCTGGTCTAAAATAAATCATGGCTGGGGTCAGGAGCAGAACTTGGGCTTCCCTGTCCACCAGCAAAGTGTCAGTCCACACCCCAGTCCTTCTCTTTACCTTCTAGACAAGAAGGTAAGATCTTATCCACAAGGCAACTGTTCTGAGGGGCTCTGAAATCACCTGTTTTTCCCCTTTTCCTTCCCACAGAGAGCCACACCCAGTACGAGCGGGTAGGTGCAGACGTGACCATGAAATGTGGCTCCATGGACTGGGACGCAGCCGTGACCTGGACAGCCAACGGCACCGACATCGACGAGTCCCACCTGAACGGCTCCTACCTGGTCCTCAAGAACGTGGACCTGTCCCAGAGCGGCCAGTACTCCTGCTACGAGGGCTCCTCCTGGCACCTCAAATACCAGACCAACCTGAGGGTGGGAAGTGAGTACCCCAGCATGCACATTGAGGGGGACAGTCTCTGCTCCCATACAGAGTCTCCACAGCCCCCCCTCCTACCATCTCAGCCCCTCTACCTTCCATACATAGGGTTGTCTGCTGCACACTGCTGTATGAGGTCCTCATGGCATGCTAATCCCATTTGGAATCAGCCACTCTGCCCCAAGCTTTGGATAAAAGCTAGCAGGTTAAATGATGCCTCAGGAATAATTTGAGAAGGGATGTAGCTTCTTCCTCTAGCCCTGTGACACATCAGCCATCTCTGTAGGTAGAAAGAGCTATTGGACAGGATTGCAGTCAGCCAGGGGAAGCCCTGGCCAGGATTACAGCAGTGTGGTTGTTTCACAGGAGCAGCACAAAGGTGTTGCAGGATCCTGGGTGCACAGGTGTGCTGGAGGACAGCTGCTCGTTCCCCAGCATTTTGCATATCTCCGGCATGGGATGCGCTGATTCCCGGGCCTCAGCAGGGGAGATAAGAGTTGTGCTGTATTTCACATGATGCTGAGAGCTGATAGCAGCTGTGTGTTTTGAGGGCTGCTGTGTTTGTACAGCTGATAGCAACTGTGTGTTTTGCAGCACGGCGTGTGCAACTGGCAGCCGTGGGTGTCTGGGAGCACCAGCCAGCGTGGCTGGCTGTGGGATGGTAACTGTGATTCCCAGCTGGGAACCCCGCCATCCAGGGATGTGTCGTGTAGGTGGCTGTATGTTCCCAGGTTTGGAAGACACAGCAGAGTCTTCCTCTACCCCTTATCTCACCTTCTGCACTGGTATCAGAGCCAGGGTGGTGTTTCCATCCTAGGCCATGCTCCAGGGACAGAGGGTCACAGTAGGGTCTGTGTAAGCCCTGAAGATAAAGCATGAGGTTCACTGCACCTAGAGATTTGAATTTTAGAGATGCTCTGCAGTGTACAATTCATTTAAGGATGTGTGGGATGGATCCTGGTGTCTGGGCCAAGGAGAAGGGATGCTGGAAGGAGCTGGAAGGCAATGTGAGGAGCAGATGAGGGGAAGCAGTCAGCACAGGGCAGGGTTTACAAGAGTGAGCAGGAGTGGGGGCTGGGAGCATGGCAGACAAAAAGGCCACTGCCACTGCCCAACAAATGAGTCAGGGCCTTTTTATCTGCACTGTGCTCAGGAGGTGTTCACAGCTGGGTCAGAGCCAGAAAAGGCAGGAGCTGGGCCCAGTGCAGGCAGCAGCACAAGGAGGTTGTGCAGTTCCTCTGCTTGGGCATGTGCTCACCAGATCCCATCTGGGGAGAGGTCCCAGGCTGTGCCAGTGCGCAGAGGGCTGCAGCCCAGGCCTGCAGGAAACAAGGGGAGTGGGGAGACTTCCACAGCCTCCAACCACCTCCTCTGCAGCTGTGGCATCGCTGTGATTTTGCAATGGCTCCTCCATCTGCTAAACACCTCGCTAATGGTAATCCCTGTCAATCCGCTCAGGGACCCGTGGGAATTGCTCAGCGTTAGAGCCCAAATCCTGTCTTCCCTATTACTGTGTGTTCCCATTTGCTGGTGAATCACAGCCCCCTGAGCACTGGGACAGCTGAGAAGCCCAGTTGGACGCTGCTGGGGCCACCAGCCTCCAGAGAGAGGGTGACAAATAAATAAACAAGTGTCTGGCATTGTTAACACAATTAACTGTGCAAGGAACTAATCAGGTGAGACGCTTTTAGTGGTAATTAATTTAACTGTCTGGATTTTAATTTAACGCTCTCTGTGAGGTTTCTCTTCCCAGCGCTGCACCCCCAGCCCCTGCCTCCCCACCCCACCCTAAGTGTCCTGGCTCTGCTGGAAATGATTGATTCCCTGGAGGTGTGAGGATTCATGCAAAGGAGTGGATTTGGGAGCATCCTGGCAGGGGATGGAGATGGGTTTGGGGATGGAGGTGGAGATGGGTGACTTGTGGGAGGTTTGCAGCATGGCCCTGTGGTAGCATTGCTGCTGCAGCTGAGTGCATTGGGAGCCCAGACCTGGGATTTGAGGGATCTTGGACTCATTTTGTTTCAATTGCATGGGAAATTAAATGAAAACAGGCCTGTGCCTGCATTTTTCTCATTTGCTGGGGCAACAAGAAAGCTGATTGCAGCGAGAGTGAGAGGCTGGGGCTGCTCGTGGAGAAGTGCTGGGGATCTCATTAAATAAATGGTGGTACCTGGAATGTGCTCCCCAGGCAAGGCAGGGGTGCTCCTGAGCATACAACACCACAGGAAGGATGTGTAGAGGGAGCAGAGGAGGGTTGAGGACCAGGAAAGGGTGTCAATTAGCAAAGCAAGCTCTGTCGTGGGGGTCAGCGAGCACAGGGATAAAGGGAGACCTGCCAGGAGTCAAGCTGAGCGAGACCTTGCAGAGGAAATGAAAAGGGGGGTTAGCCATATAAATACAGAGCAAACGAGGAGAAAAGAGCAGACTTGGTCCTGCAGACAGGTTTCAGGGGAGATTAAACATAAGCTCGGCAGAGCCCGATACCAAATGAACCCCACCAGGTCTGAGCAGTGATGCTGAGAGCCAGGGCAGCACAGGCTAAGGGCGAGGAGGGAGCATAAAACCTGGAGGTTACCCTCTGTTCTGGAGGCACCTTCAGTGCACTGAGGGCTTGGGGAGCACCTCATCCCCACGTGAGGACACCTGTTCATTAGCAAGGCTCATTAGCAGCTGAGAGGCCAGTGGTGGTACCCAGTGCAATGTGTCTCCTCGTCAGAGAGCCTGACCCCACAGCACAGTGGGGCCACACCGTGCACTTGGAAGAGGGAGCAATTAAAGATGTGGAGAGAAATGGAAAATGGGAAAAAAATACAAGGGGGGCCTGCCAGGGATATATCACAGCAGATTAACCTGATAGCTCTCTTTGATAAGGGAACTGGTTTCCTAAGCCCAGAAATGTGGTCAGTGTAATCTGTCTTGACTTCAGTGAAGTATTTGCTATGGTGCCACATGGGAAATTATGAGTTAAACCAGAGAAAATGTGGATTAGTATGAGAATTGGAACACAGCTTAGGAAATAGCTACAGGGGATCAGATTGTGCTGAAAGGGGGAGCTCCTGGAAGGGATGGGGAAACTTTGGCACCATGGTTGGACTGTGTTTGGGCCACTCTCTGCGGTGTTATCTGTAATGGCTCTGGCCCACAAGGACCAGGGGCTTTGGTTGGAAATGCCAGTGGCTAAGGAGGGACAAGAAGATATCTGAGGTGGGGATTTCGTGCTGAAAGGACCAACATGCTACATTAATGGTGCAGGCACAAATGTGGGGAGGTGTTTTATCAATATGCTTCAGCAGGGGGGAGGGAAGGCACAGATAGCTCATCTGATCCCTTAGATGGGTTTGACACCCGAGTGCACATCGTGGGGGATGTGGCTGGGAGCCCAGCAGCACCCTGCAGAGGCTGGGGGTAGCTGGGCTGTCTCACTCACTGCAGAAATGGGAGCACTGGTGCACATGTAGTGGGACAGTGTGCATTCAGGGATGGCAAGGAGGGATCCCCAGGCTTGTCTGTTGCTGAAGGTGCCAGGTCAGCCCTCTACAAGGCATGCATCCTCCTCAGCGCAAATTGGCCTGAGGGAAGCTGGCATTTCTGCAGAGGAAACCTCTTCCAGGGCACTTTGAGCAGTGACTTGTTGGTCTGCCCCTTTCTTCAGGCAGCTGAGCATGAGGTGAAGAACAGGAGAACAACCAGGTGCTTATCTTCAGTGATCACCTGCCCTGCAGTCTGACAGCAGCAGATGCCCACCAGAAGCAGGAGATGGGTCCATGTCTTTTTACACGCCAGGCATCCCTGTCCTGAGCGCAGGGCTGAGCACCAGGAGCAGGGCAGGAGGGAGCACAAGGCTCTGGGTAGCAGCAGTGCGGTGCCGGGCTCCTGGCTGCCCCCACAAGCCACAGCTCTGGATTTGGAAACGCGCAGCCGGAGGGCCCGGGGGTGGATATAACAAAGACGTTGGGAAATAATGCACTCTTGAGGTTTGGCACACGGCACTGTGCATTACAGAATGTTATAAAAATACTGCTAATGGGCCAGAGAGGAGTGGAAACGCGCGTCGGAAAGGCTGCCAGAAGCCAGAGAGTGCACATGAGAGCGGGGAGGCCTTGTGTGCTGAGAAGGGAGGGAGGCAGCGAGGGCAGGCACCCTCCTTCTGCTCCCATCCCTCCATCCCCTTCTAACCTGCTTATCTCCCTCCCGACCCAGCACCTCCTCCCCTCTGCCCTTCTGTCCCACTTTGGGGATGTCCCAGCCCTCGTGGACATGCATCTGACCCTCATCATTCGGCCTGCTGCCCAAAAAGGCTGCTGCCTGACAGGATGGAGTGCAAGCATGGGAGAGGAACTACAGCAGAATCCCCTCCAGCAGCAGGGGCATGGATCGGGATGCAGGCAGTGGAGTTGTCTTCCATGTTGCAGTGGTGGCCTGGGTCTTGTGGCCTGGTGCCAGCCCCAGCGCTGTCCCATGGGCATTGCTGCCTCCCAGGCCATGGATGTGGGAAAGGGACTGGCAGACTACAGGCAGTCCCAGGCTGGCCTGCTTCCTCCATGTCTGTCACTGCAGTGGCTGGCGAGAGAAAGAGGAAAAAACATGCGGTTTGACAGAAAATGACATGGAAAAAACAACCAAATTAACAGAAAAACAAACAAAGCAAAACCAGGGAGAGGGAGGGGGAAAGGGGCAAAGCAACAGGAACCACATGTGAGCGGGGAGGCCAGGAGAGCCTGAGTGTTCTCTGGACTGATTAGCAAGCAATCAAACATCGGCCACTAATAAATAATCAGAGCCTCCCTTTTCTCTGCCTTAGAAGTCTTTTTCCTCCCAGCTGGGCTCCAGCTGCAACCAGAGGGTTGTACTGCAAGTATGCATCAATTATTTGTTGTTATTTTTGAAACGTTTTTTTCTGTTTCACCTATCCAAAATAAAGAAGCAAAACAAGAAGGTAGTGACCTCTCCACGTAAGACATGCACCTCTGGCTCCTCCAGGGCACACATGAGCATCCCATGGTGGGCACTGGCTAAACAGTGGAGGAAGGCAGTCCCCAGGACTGGTGTGTCCCTGCCTGTTTCCATGGCTTGATGGGGGGAAGAAAACTGCAGGAGGGCACTGATGACATGCCACTTGGGAGAACAGAAGTTTGGTGGCACCAGGCTGGTGCTCCTGCCTGGGTGCTGCTGGAGAAGCATAGGTTCTGGGTCAGTGTGTGCAGATAGCTCCTTGCTCGTGTCCAGCGATCTGTGATGCAGAGCTTTTTTTTTTTTTTTTTTAATTATTTTCAAGAAAGCCCTTTTGATGGATTTTTTCCCCTCTGAACTCTTCCAATCCTTTCCTGTGGTGATGTAAACTTAGGCTATTTCAGGAGCAGCATGTTAAACATGACTGCAACCATTCCCTGGCACCAGGGCCAGCTGGCAGGGAACAGCACCCACCCCTTCGATTCATCCCTCTCTCCCTCCCAGCTGCTCCTGCTCCTCAGGGATAGTCCCACACAAGGGCAACCCCAAGGCTGTGCCCAGGCAGTGCTTGAGGGCAGGACTACATCAACATGGACCAAACCTACAGCAAGGGTGGAGCTAATAAATTTAAATGACAGTTGATATTCCAGAATCAGAAGATGCACCCAGAGCTGTTGGGTTCATTACTCTGGAAGGTTTTTTCTCCCCACTGGGGGCTGGGTAGGTGCATTGGTCCTGGGGTGATTCACAGCCCAGCATGACCCCCCCAGTTCCTGAGAGCCACAGAAAGGGAGCGGCAGCAAGCTTGCAGGTATGCTTTGTTCTTTGAAATTCAGCTTTATTTCACAAGGCATGCAGGCTCTCCTGTTGCTGCCTTCCCACATTGTGCTGTTCGTGCATGGCTGGGAAAATTCAGTGGATGAACTGTGCTGCTGCCTGCGACCAGATTTCGGGTCTTGGCCCGGCTGAGAGCTGAAAAGGCTTGCTGGGTAACAGTATGCAAATTACTATCCCGGCTCTTTAAGGAGAAAGCCAAGAAAAACCCACCCAAAAACTCCACCACGCTCCCAGATGCAATTAGTCCTAATCGAATTAGGAGCCGGACTAGAAAAACAAACACGTTAGCAGGCAGCAGGCGACCTTTCCTCCCCGTGCAGTGGGCTGCAGGCTGCATGCCACAGCGGGAAGGGCTGAAGGGAGCCGTGCCCCGTGGCCCACGCGTGCACACACTCAGTGTTCGCTCGCGCCCGCGCCCCGCTGCTCCGCTCCTCCTTCCCCTCGCCGGGCTGGGCAGCCAGCCCAGCTGCAGCATAGCAGAGTGATGCTTCCTTGGCTCGCTCTGTAAAACATGATAATCTGGGGCAGCCGGTGTCAGGAACAATAAAAATATCCCCTCTCCCATGCTTGTGGCTCCCCTCTTCCCGCGGGGGAGTTGGGGACAGCAAGGAGCGCACGGTGGTGGGGCCAGCAGAGCCCCACAGGGCATTTATGAGCAGCCAACAACAGCACCAGCAGCTCTGCCCTGGCCTTGCCAGTGCTGTTTGAGGGAAGAGCATGCCCAGGAGGTGGCCAAAGCATGCAGTGTCCCATTCCCATATCCTACCACTGGTAGCTGAAGGGATGTGGCAGCACACTTGACCCCAGTGAGCAATGAGCCCATGCCGTGTTGGGGGCTGTGGAGAGCTCATGGCGGAGTTGTGGCAGGGGCATCATGTGGCACAAGGGCACCGAGAAGGGGAGAAGTTGGTCACTCCCTTGCCATCTTCCTTCAGTTGCAGAGTTCCAGCGACGAGCCAGAGCCAGGGATGGAGTGTCTGTCAGGCTGCTTAATATGCAAGAACCCTCTTAGTGAATGTGAGATCCTGAGCTTTGGAACTCCACGTGAAATGAGCCCCTGTGCACCCTCTCCTGCAGCTGGGCTGGGAATAAGATCATGGGATAGGACTGAGAGTGAGCCTGGCTCCAGCTGCTGGGCTGGAGGAGAAAAGGAAAATGGATTTGGGGGCTTGGCAGCTTCCTGGGAAACCCTCCTCATCCTTACCAAATGCTGCATGCAGCACCATCATCCATGTCCTGGGTGGATGGCAGCACAGCCTCCTTCTGCTCTCCTGAGATTTGTTTATGCTGCCCAACATGACAAAAACAGCTCTGTAATTAAAGAATCCCAAGTCCAGTCTAAACAGCTTCCCACAACCCTTTCTCTGCAGTGCCAGGAATTAGGGATGCCCAGGGCTGGGAAGACAAACCCTCCTCCTTGGCTGGGGGATGCTGGCCATGGGTGGGGACCATGACTAGGGGGACACACACTGGTTCTCTGTTTGCACTGGCCTCTGCTCCAGGAAGGATTCTATCTGAGCTGCTCCTAAGTGGCCCTTGTCAAAATATTTGGTGTGAGCTTCCTGCCACCCGCCAGCAATGTGTCCCCATCTCCCAGAGTCCTGGGAGGGGAGGAACAGGCTGGGATACACACCTCCTATCACTGCAGCTATGGGACAAGGAGCAGAGGAGTCAGTGCTCCACGTGTGAAAGCAGCTCCACGCTGCTTTCCTTTCTCCACCAGAGCTCCAAAGGGCTGTGGTATTTAAATAAGAGGGTGCTGAAAGAAGAAACCCCACCAATGTCACCAGCACAGGGTGTGACTCTTGCCTGTCACTGCCCACATGTGCCCGTGTTTGCAGGTACCCAAGCCAGGCAGTGTCACCAGGAATGGGAAGATCCTCAGTGAAGATCCTCAGTGTCCACATCCCTCCTGTCTGAAGGAGAGGAGATGGCAGGCAGCAGCAAATTCCCATCTTTTACCAGTATGCAAAGCTCTTCCATCTCTCTCTGAAACTTCTGGCAGTGGTGGGAGCAGCAGTGGGGCCCAGCATGCAGTGAGGTGCCAGCCAAGGGCTCGGCAGGGTCAGAGCAAGGCCCAGGGTACATCAGCATGAGAGACATTGTCATTAGCTGTGGTTTCCCGAGCTGCTGCGTCTGCTGTAAATAATTTAGCAGACTAAATGTGTGCTAACAGCAGGTCAGGACAGGGAGCAGAGGAGAAGGAGCAGAGCTTTGGGCCAGGACTGCAGGGAAGGGCACCAGGATAAAGTGAGATTATTTTCCTCCTGTTAGCAGGACAGGATGGTGTCTCCCCTGCCGGAAAAGGAGTCAGAGGGTTCCCATGCCCGATGGATCCCGTTCCTCCCCAGTCCCTTCCTGAGCTGTCAGCATCAGTACCAGAGGCAACTGCAGGACAATTTCCAGTTGCTCTTGCTGCAAGCACTTTAATGCTGTTTAAACAATTACGCAGTTGATAAATTTTGACAAGAAGAGATAGAAATAGCCTGGGAGAGCCATGCAGTAGAAATGCTCTAAACAGATGTCCCTTTTCTCCCCCTCCTGTGCTCCCTGGGGGTCTTTATCGTTTGCTGCCAACTGAACAAGGCAGCGTTTGCATGAGTTAGGGTGGTGGGGAGGGGGAGCAACGTGCCTTATTAAAATGGTTTATGATACCACCCTGGGGTGACGGCTGCTTGTTTTCTCTTCAGGATGGTCTTCTCTGCCCTGGCAGGAGCCAAACAGAGCCTGCTGAGCACGGGTAATGTCAGGCTGTGTGCCCCTCTCTCCACCAGCTCACAGGTACCAGCCTGGGCAGCCTGGCTGCTGATGATGCTGGGGAGGGACAGGGGTGTTTGCCTAAAGCAAGTGAGCAGTGACAGGCTGATGTGCCAAGCAGCGTGGGGAAACCTGGTCTCACTCTGGGGACCAGCAGCGTGTGCACAGAACCTTGTGTCAGCAGGGACCAGCAGTGGCTCTCCAGTGCTTCAGTTTGCCCCAAGTGGCAGATGTGGAGGACAGAGGGATCACAAAAGCAGGACTGGACCAGAGTCAGGTTCACAGGGAAGCTCAGTGTCCTGTGTGGCTGAGTTTGGATGTGTAGGATGAGAACATGGATCCTCTGGAGGTTCATCTCTGGAGTCCAGGAGATCACTCAAAGGGTCCATGGCAGGAAACCAACAGGAGGTTTGGAGCTGTAGCTCAGACCTTGGTGCTGCATTTTTGCTCATGTTGGGCCACCTTGTCTTGAGCATTCCCCGCCCTGGATGTCTTTCCTCTCCACAGCTGGACAGTGTGAATAGCTTTGTACTGGGCACACCCCAGCTCTGCACATTCCATGAGGAGCAGCCTTGCATGGCATGGTTTGTCACATGTCATGGGTACATCGTGTCCTCTTGGTCAGGGAAGAAAGCAGAGGGTTGCAAGCAGCTCTCTGCCTTTTGGCTGCTTTCTGGCTGCTGTGTGACCTGTGTTGGTCTGAGCCAGTGCCTGCTTCCAGCAGGCTGGAGCCAGAGATCTGTGAAATATTTTGTTTGTATTGTGGATGAGCTAGAACTTGCCATCTTTTGATGTCTTTGCAGGTGATGGGGTGCCATTCACTTTTTTGGGGAAATAGCTGCTCAGCCCTCCAGTGCAGAGTTCATCCCTGCTCTCTCCATACGGACCCAAGCTGCTTCCCCTTGCCTCTGTGCTGCCTGACTTCCCTGAGCTTCCAGCCAGGTGTAGCTGCCCTCTGAAAAGGCTCTTTGGCCTCACCAGCCTCTTCCTCCTCTTTCTCTCTTGCCCTTACAGAAACTCACATGGACTCCAGTGCTGCCCTGGGGACACAGGGCAGCATGTGCCGCCTCTCATTCCTCCCCCAGCTTGGTGGAAAACAGAGATGTTAGAGTCTAACTTGAAAGACAGAAGGGGAAATTAAGACATAGACTGGGGAGGAATTTTCTGAAGCTGCAGATTTGAACTTAAGACCCTGTGGGACGGTTCTGTGCCATCCTCACCCTCCAAGGCTTCCCAGATTGGGTGTGTTTGTTGGGACACCCCCAATGCCAGGCCTCACACCCACTGCAGCCCACCCCAGGGACCCCTGATCAGCCAGGTCTGCATGTTTCTGCATCCCCCATGGAGTGGCACAGCTCCCAGGCAGCCAGCCTGCACGTGTCATGGGCAACCTCCCCGTTCTGCCACAGCCTTCATCATCCAGCCCTCCCTCCCATTCCTCCTCGCTTTCCTGGCCAGCATGTGGGTTTGCCCCCACTTCTGCTCACAGAGTTGTGAATCCAGGGGAGAGGAGAATTCCCCTATCTCCAGCTGACCTGAAGCATTGCATTTAAGTTGCCAAATCAGGTCCAAAATCAGAAAACCCTGAGTTCCTGAAGTAAAGAGCATGGAGGGAGGAGCTGGTACTGTGGGCACCCCTGCTGTTCACATCCATGCAAAGCAGGTGTGATTATGCTGCTGGGTGGCTCTGTGCAAAAGCACCAGGCTGTTCTTGCTGCGAGTATCAGTGGTGATACACAGCCCCTTTGCCAACCCCACTTGCTTTGCTGGAGCAGCATGACCACACCAACCATACTCCCATCGCCTCCAAAGGCTCAGGAGGGGAAGCGCCACTCGCTTTTTTAGCTGCCAAAGCACTGTTCGTGGATGTGATTTTTGCCATGGCGGTGTGAGGACTGATGTGTCAGCCCATGGGAGGTTTGTCCAGAAGTGGAAAAGAGCAGTGGGGTTTTTCATGGGCATTAAAAAGCTCACAAAGCTGCTGTGAGACACAGTCATTGCAGCATTTCCTTCTCCCACTTCCCTGCCTCTCAGCAAAACTCAGGGGTGATTCCCAGTTGGAGTGAGTGGAGCAGTTGCCCAGGAACAGTGGCAGTATGAGGTGTGTGCTGCTAAACACCTCCAGGGCTTAATTATGACCAAAAGCAAAGCAAAACAGCAGAGAGCACAGAAGACAGCTCCTGCAGGAGGGTGCCAGGATGGAGATGCCCCACACAGTGAGTTTGTGTTGTGACAGGCCGGCCAAAAAGGGGACTCTTGGATCCAAGACTGAGCCAGCTCTGCCAACTGCTGCATATGCACAAACAAAGACAATATTAGATCCTTGCTTAGTTCCCGTGATGTTATCTAAGAAATTATTTGAGAAGGACCCTGGGAAAACAGGAGTAAAGAAGGACGTGAAGGGAGCAGGGGGAACTGCCAAAAGGAGAAAGACTTAAAATAGTCTGTTCAGTGACTTCAAGGGGAGCTGGAAAGATGCCTTGACTCCTTTTGGTAATTACCTCCAAGCAGAGAAGATACTGGGTACTAACCCAGCGAGCAAAGGCATAACTAGAGCCAATAACTGGAAGCTGAGCCACAACCACATTTGAATTAGAAATGAGGCTCATATTTTTAATAGAAAAAATGATTAAGCATTGGAACAAACTGCCAAAAGCCGTGTCGGCTCCTCTGTTGCTTGTTATCTGCAGAGCAAGGCTGGCTGCCTTGCTGAAAGATGGTTCTGTCAAACACGAGTTATTGGGCTCAATAGAGGGGTAATGGAGGGATGTAATGGCCTGTGCAACCCAGGAGGTCAGGTGAGATGAACTAATTTTCTCCCATGGCCTTCAAGTCAGTGACTTAAGGGAGGTGCACATCCCTGTCTTGCAGATTTAGCTTCGCGGTTGCTGTTTCTTTCATCGGAGAGCGTGGCTCAGGTGTTCAGTGGTGCAGATCAGGGCTGCAAGGAAAAACCTGCAGAACAGGGGGATGTGGGGTGTTCAGAGGATGCTGCTTGTCCCTGCTGAGGATGCTCCTCACCCTGCTCCATCTCAGCTCTGTGATGTCTTGGCTTTCTTTGTGCCCTGCTCCTGGCTGGGAGACAAATGTTACCTCAGAGCTGGGGTGTCTGCAAGGCACAGGGCAAGGCAGGAAAAGAAAATGGGGCAAAATGGGACAAGATGGCTTGGGTCTGTGGAAGGGAAGGAAGAAGAGAGATAGATAGGATGGAGATACTCATGTAAGCATTATCATGAAGGACAGAAAGCTCTCCCAGCCCTCCTTCGAGGGAGGAATTGACAGAGAGCTTTTGATGAGGAGCCGAATGGAGATAATGTGCCATCAAGCAGCACGAACTCTGCCTCCAGCGTGCAGACAGGAGCTTGGCATAGTGCACCCAGAAGCACTTACCTTCCTTAATGGCCAGGCAGAGCCTCCCAGGCCACCCCATTACGAGCTGCCTCCCCAGGCGAGCTGGCACAAAGTGCTTGGCCAGCCCAGGAGCAGTAGTGCCACAAAGCCAGTGATGCTCCAGCCCCAACAATCCCAGCCCCTCCAACTGGGTGTAAGGCAGACCCTGAGAGTACAGTGGGGCAGCACACAAGTTTGGGATCAGACCTGGTTAGTTTGTGTCTTTTTGAAGCTGTCTGACTGCTCCAGAGCAGGAAAAGCCTTGCATCAGTCACAGGGGGCCGTGCACCCTGCATGCCACCGTGCTGGCATTGCTCACAGGGCCACTCCCCACTGCCAGAGGAACTGGTGGCCCAGGGTAGTAAAAGAGCTGTGGTGATCTTGCATCTGGAGTTTCAGGGTGGTGTTGCCCGTGGGCAAAGCAGCACTCACTCCCCCAGGCTCTCCACCAGCACCCTGCAAGCAGCAGGCACAGCTGGGCTTATCCTGGGGGGGCAGCCCAGCAGAGACACAGGAGGAGCGAGTGCAGCCCCAGCACAGGGCTCCTGCTGAGCAGCTTTTCCCCACAAAGGAACTAACATGCCAGCAGCTGCTGGCAAACACAATCCAGGGCAAGTATCAGCAGGAGGAGCTGGCTCCTGCTAGGAGGGGGCCACGTCGTGTTCACCTCGCACCCCGACAGTGCTCCCTGCTTTGCATGAAAGAGGTGCTTTGATTGCTGACATCTGTAGACAATCAGATAAGAATTAGAGTTATTCCTCTAGGCATAAATGGTATTTCTAATCTCATAATCCCTTAATATTGTTCTCACCAGGATGTGGCTGGTGCTAATCCCAGAGAGTTTGTTCTAGGGCAAATTTCAAGGAAGCCAGGGAGGTGCAGGAGGAGGGGTTGCCCACCTTCTCTCACTTCAGTCCTGGAATCCTTTCTGGGTGCAAAGCAGGCAGGGACAGCACGTCAGCCTGCAGCCCCTCTTCCCACTAGGGAAGTGTGAGGATGCTCACACTAGGATAGAGGCATTTCAGAGCCCTTTCACCACTGCTGTAAAAAGCCCCTGCAGGTGTTCGTGCCCCTATCCCTGCTCCATGTTTGTCTCGTGGCTGATCAGGTCTGTAGCACCAGCAGTAGGCTCCAGCCTGGTTTAGCCATTTGGCTGCTTTCCAAAAGCAAATACTGACCCCTGAGGAGCACATGGGAATTCTGTTCTGAAGATGTGCAGTGAGGGAAACACCCTGCTCCTGCAGTGCTGCAAAGTCTGAGGTTCCCAGCCAGGTGAGGGTGATAAGTGTTTTGTAAGGACCTTGGGCTGCCTTTGGTCCTAATTTTACACCCTTTTGGGACAGTATAGGGAGAACCACTTGGGTTGCTCCTTACCCCCTGTCCTGACATTGGTGTGCTGGATACAGATGTGCCCCTCTTCAGCAGCCCACAGTGGGCTTCCATCCTGGCCACCTTGCAGGCATAGTAAAGGTGCAAAGTGAGCTGAAAACCTCTCACCATCTAGTATCAGAACAGTCAGCAATTCCCACTTCTCTTGTCCCTGCTGCTCCTTCCTTTCTGCAGCCCAGCCCAGCTGTGTGTGACAGCTCCAGTGGTACTGCACCACTCCAGGGGCTTGCACACCTCTCCCACCAGGAGCAGGGATAAAGTTCAACCTGGCTCGTGATATCAGGCTTCTGTGCTGCCTGCAGCCATGAGCATCCCACCACAGCACAGAGATGGAAATTGGTGCTCTGGCCACCAGTCCATCCCAACAGATGGTCAGGGGCCAAGGTAGCATTGTCTCAAGGAAGCAGCTTGCAGTTCAGAGGGCCTGGAGTGTGCAGGCACAGGTCTGTGCCTTTCCTGTCTCCTGGGTTCCCTCACTTTTAGAGCAGCTGTTGCTTCTCCTGCCACTTCAAGTTTTTCCCCACGTTTATTCTGCAAACAGGTTGTAGAGGCAACACAACTGCTTCAGCCATATTTTGGGCATCTCCTTCATCCTGGCAAGGTGAGGGTGTTGGAGATGGCTTGGCAGCAGTAAATACCAAACAAGTCTGTGTCTGTTTGTGAAGTTTGGAGAGCCTCATGCTGGTACAACATGCCCATGGCATGGGCATGCAGCAGAGCAGGGGATGTGTGAGGAGGCCCTTTCCCTAGGGAAGCACGCCCATCACTGTGCCCTCCACGCTCCCCTCACGCCATCCTATCCACCAGCAGCCTTCCCATCTGCCTTACTGAAACCTGTGCATCACTGCCTTGCAGCTCTGAGCAATTTGTTACCACAGCTACATATTTCCATTCAGGGAGAGCTCAGATCTCTGCTTGGGTGAGGTCTCCCTCTCATTCTTCAGGGCTGGAAGGGAAGGACAGGGCTTGGCCTGGAGGCCAGGCACTGAGGACTGTGCCATGTGAGTACTGTGATGGCAGATGGCAGTGTGGTGGGATGGTGCAACTTTTCCAGGAGCCCCTTAGTGCCTTGCAAACACTGAAACTCTGAAAAGTCCCTGAAAAGAGAGGGTTGGATGGTGTGAGTTTGCAGTGAGCCAGCCTAACACTGCAGCGTACATCCCTTCTGCTCTCTGAAGGGTGGCAACGGGAGAAGGAGCTAGCAGGAGCCCTCATTGCACTGGGAGATGCTAATCCTCAGATTCCTAAGCAGTTTTCCCAGAGAGAAGAAATTAATGGGATTTGCAAATCACTGGCAACTTTGGAAAAATGCCCTGGAAGTCAGAACCAGATGAAAATTTTTGTTGTATGTTGTTACAGAGTTAAGCACTTTGTGTTCAAGATTTTGCTCATTTTATTTTGGTTTGATGAGGTTTTTAATTAAATCAGAGTGAGCTCCAAAAGGAAAAGCCTTGAAAATCCAACTTTTCATTTCAAATCACCAGAAGCAAAAAAACCCTGCTGTTGTCCTGTTTCTGTTGTGAGCAAACAGGCTGCAGAGCAGCCACAATGTCTGAAAGCCTTTGGCGTAGCCAGATCTGTGGTGGTCCCCGGGGCAAGGTGCTGGTAGGACAGTCTGCTTTGTACCCATTTGGGTGGTCCTGGTGCAAACTGGTCCTGCTGGGTCCACAGCCATGGGTGGGAGAGCAAATGCTGTTCTGAGCCACCTGGAACTGGTGTGGGTGCAGAGCAAGGGCTTACCAAACCCTGACACACGAGGGTGGGAAGGACACAGGTAAATGCATCCATTGACACTGGAACTGTGCACCTCTGCTCCCTCCCATGCTTCCCATCCCATCTGTGCAGGACTACCATCACTCTGCCCAGAATCTGGCTTTGCCCTGTGTCAAATCTCAGACACAGAGTCCTTGAGATCAAGCAGACATCCTAACTTTGCCTGATTAGGGCATTCTCATCTGCAGAGGGAGGGCAGTGACAGCATTCCCTGGACTCTGATGACCTCCAGAAGTGGATTGTGCCTGTGTTATCTCCCTTTTATGAACAGCCCAGTCCCTATCTCTTAAAACTTGTTTAAACCAGCTCTTTTTCTCCTTGGGGCTGGGATATCATTGCTGTTCACAGCCGAAGGCCCTCATGCCTCCATGGAAATCATCCAGGGCTGCACCAGGAAAAGCAGATAATTAAATTCAGGCCCTTGCTTTTCCCCCATCAAGCAGATGCAGCATGATGGCAGTCCTACAGAGACTTTATTTGGGGCAGGGGGCAGAAATTTCAGTCTTGAACCTCCCCATAGCAGCTGCTGTTATGTGTCCTCTGAGCCAGGGACCTGCTCCCCCTATCTGGCCATGCCTCGCTGGCTTATCATTTCCAATCCTATCAGAAACAAAACTGCTGCTGCTTAATGCTTCATTACAGGCTGTTATGTGTCTTCTGCACTGCCCAGGAGAGCAGCAAGGAGGGCTCTGACTCTATTTAATAACTGTTTCATGGTCCCTAATTGACAGATAAAAACGCTACTAACTCAGTTTCATCAAACATAAACCATGGGCAGGAGCAGTGTTGCCCTTCTGGAGCCAGGGTGGCAGCACGGATTTTGATCCATTATTTTGACATGGGAAATCCATAATATGCCAATCTGCCATCACAGTGACGGGTTTATGCCTCACTTTTCCCCCCCTGTTGGTTTTGGCTTTTGCAGCCTGGGGGAAGCTGTTGGGGAGGGGTTTGGGGAAGGTTGGCCGGGGCAGACAGAGGAAATTAGAGGGTGGCTGGTGCTTTATTCTGAGGGGCCTTTCCCATGAGGGGCTGCAGCACCCTGGTACTTGGCAGTGAGGATTTGCTCCTGTCTGCTCATCTCAGGACTGTCCCTGACCCTGGCAGGTCCCCAACCCCAGGACTGTCACACTATGGTTGTTAGCCTGAGCCACACTGGCACCCTGGGGAAGATTCACCAAGATTTTCAGCTCTGCTAGAAAAGGACCTATATATGCTCAGATGGAACAGGTAAAGATTTATTATTGTAATTTGGAGGTGCTGGTAAATCAGGGTGCTCCTTTGTGCCCTGTGTGGTTAGCAGGATTGTGTCATTCCCTGGGGCATTCCTCTCCCTCTTTTTGCTGGTGTAGGTGACACAGTGACCCAGACTTTTTCCATGCTCTGCGCTCAGAAACTCCAGACAGAGAACCCCCTGTTCTCTCCAGGAATAGTAATGATAAATGTTGTGATTCAAAAGCCACATGCTGGACCTGAAACCTGCTATTCAGACAATCTGGGATTTGCCTTATCAGATCCCACATGGGGCTGGCACTCAAAAAGAAGTCTTCGGAAATGAGATTTTTCAGGGCTTTCTCCTCCCACCACAATGACTGGAAACTTAAATACCAGCTGGGAGTCCTACAGGTATTTGTGACTGCTGCTGGGGTGGGAGAGCCACACTCCCAGGAGGTGTGGGCAGAGAGGTGGAGTTGCAGGGAAGTGTTAAGGGTTCGTAGCTCTGTGCAGAGCAAAGCAAAGCTGACGGCCACTGAAGGCATGCTGAGAGGATGAGAGGTTATTAGTAGTGAGCGCTTGAGGGATAACACGGGAGATATTGATTTAAATAAAAATCACCATAACAGCAGCTCTAACAGCACCCTGTGGGTCACTTGGAGGAGAATCAGAGGCAGCAGAGCTCCGGTGCTGCCACAGTCAGAGCATTTCCTAGCTGGAAATATCACGCTGGAGAGAGCCAGGACCTGCTGCCCATGCTCCTGAGCGGGGACAGGGACAGGGACAGGGAAGCAGGCGCTGTGCCAGGTGTGCAGCACACTCTGGGATGCCTAAAGAACATCACTGCAGTGAGGGGAGAGGCTGGACCCGCCGTGACCCACGGGGACACACCGCGCTGTTTGCAGCTCTGCTGGGAGCCGCAGTGCCAGGACATGGCTCTCCATGATCTCAGCCAGTGCACAGCCCCCGTGGAGGTCAGATTCCCGTGCTGTGAGTCAGCTGCATTCCTCCCCAGGGTCAGCCAACTGCGCCGGGCTTCGGCGGCCCCAGCTGCCTCCTGCCCCGGCGCTTGCAGTGATTAACTGCGCCGGGGATGCTCGCCCGGGGTGGACAGCACGGAGGGTCTCGGGTCAGCTGGGGACAGCTTCAGCGGCTCCTCCATGGGAGAGGAGAGGAGAGGAGCAGAGCAGTTTCTTGGCCACCCTTCATACCAGGAGTGCTTTTATCAATGGGGCGTGAAGGGGTGATAAAATGCTACCAACCGCCTCCATAGACAGCTAATCCATCGGTATGGATTTGTTGTTAGGGAATCCTGCGGGCCCCTTGTAGCTGGCTGCAGCTCTCCTGCCATGGGTACAGCCACCTGCAGCACCAGCTGTCCCCAGCACGGCACGGAGCCGTGTCATGTGCTGTCAGCAAACTGAGATGTGATGCGAGATAACAGCCAAGCTGTCAAGACAGGGAAGGTCTCAGCACCTAACAGAAGGGTTTCTCCACTCCGGGGATTTTTGTATGTGGACGTTTTTGTGTGGTTCCATCTGATCATGAGCTTCCATGAGAATTGGGTGTTTTGCAGGGGAAACCTCCCATGCCCTTCAGCTTTGCCATCGAATATGGGCAGACCCATCTGCTGGACCTGCTGTACAGACAGCACAAGGTGGATCTGCATTACCAGATCTCTTGTCACTCCCTGCTCAAGGGAATTAAAACCACCTGGAGCAGCCCCCTTCCTCTGGGAGGACTCAGCTTCCCTCAGGCCAGCTCACAGCCTGGTTCTGGCCCTGAGCAGCGTTTGTAAGGGTCAATCCAGCACATTCATGCATTACTGTCAGTGAATGGAGATCCCCACCCAGCCTGGAGCCAGCCCTGTCCTGCCCACTGGGCTGTCCTGGCAGCATCACACACCTGATCGAGATCAGCTTCTCTCTGAGGACAGGGCAAAATGAGCAAACTCACCTGCACTGGAATGGCTGCTGGGAGTGGGGTCAGGTGCCAGGAGCTGTGGCTGGGAGCTCCCCATTGCTTTCTGTGGTACCCCAGTCTCTGCTTTGCCCTCAGACTCTGCACTGAGACAGTCGCTCAGGTGTAATGTCCCTGTAAATTACATGTGTGGGGCTTTTTTACAAACACAACCTCCTTGTAGATGTGAGGATCGCAGTGCAATGCTGCAGCCCTCCAGCAGCACCCCTGCACTCTGCACAACCCCTCAAGGAGCTTATTTCTACATGGAAAACCCCACATGGGGCAAAACTGAAGGAGCACAATCAAAATCCAGCTGTGTGGGGCTGCACAAGCCTTACTGTCAGTGAGTCCAAGGCAGTGGTAGTATGAGCACTATGTCAGCATCTGCAGCAGGGGTAAGGCTATTTCCAGCACTCTTGGAGGCCAGCTTACAATGCTGGGATTCTCTCCAGCTAAACCACTTGGGTTCAGATTTTCACTAACCCACCTCATTTCCTCATTTTTCTTAATCTCCCAGCAAAAAAGTTAAACCACTGGCTGCTTTGACCAGCTCCTTGCCTGGATTTAAATGACAAACTCCTGGCCACTGGGGGTCCTGGGCTGGCTTGTCCTTGGAAGATGGCAGAAGAGAGTAAAAGAGGGGTAATAGAGAATAAAATTGCAACCACGGAGCTTTGGCCAAGCAAGCAGCTTTGTCCTCAAGCATTACAAGACGATTGACCCCAATATCCTTGTGCCATGGGAAGAGGGAGATGTGCACCCCCTGCAGCATCCCTGTGATGTGGGCTGTGAGGAAAATGTGGCGGCCCAAGGCTGCTGCCTGCCCCGCTGTGTGGCCCCTGCAGGGCTGGATACTGCCCTCAACAGATCCCTCTTTGAAGGGCAGCTTTTCCTGTGAGGAAAGCATTCAGCCCTGATATGAACACTTCCAACGGCAGGGAATCCTCTTGAGCCTTTGGCAAGCTCTTCCAGGTGTCAAAAACATTTACAATGTTTTATGCATTTTCATCAGGCACTGATCTTTTCTCTGTGGTGCCCAGTGACAGGACCTGAGGGAATGGCCTCAGGTTGTGTCAGGAGAGATTTAGGTTGGATAATAGGAAAAGGTTCTTCTCCCAGGGGATGGCTGGGCACTGCAACAGCTCCCCAGGGAAGGGGGGAGTAAGCACCAAGCCTGACAGAGCTCAGAACTGTTTGGGCAATGCTCTCAGGCACATGGTGGATTCCTGGGGCTATCCTGTGCAGAACTAAGAGCAGGATTTGGTAATCCCTATGGGTCCCTTCCAACTCAGCATATTCCATGATTCTGTAAAAACCCTGCAGACAGGACTCTCCATAAAAAGGAAAGATTTGATTTGTTGTCCCCAAGTGTCTGTCTGTCCCCATCAGGCACAGAAAGAGTTGAGACAGACTGCTTGGCCCAACCAGCTCCTTTCCAGGTGGTTAAATATAGATAAAAGCAACTGAGAGCATCAGCCCAGCCCTTCAGAGAGGTGACTGTCCAGCTCTCCATGGCATTCCTCTGAAGTTTCTCACCAAGCTTGGCTCCCATCAGGGTGGCATCTCTCCTGACTCATAGCTTGGGGAGGACAAGATCTGCCCTGTACGTCCTCACTCTATGATTCAACTCTTCTAAATTCTGCCTTGAGAGACATCCCACATCTTGAAAGGCTTTTGGCCATGTCAGGGCCGGCATCCCCATCTTGTAAACCCTCAGCTCAGGCAGAGCTCAGGTGGTTTTCCTTACTGGGATCTATTGGCAGCTTTACTTTTAATAGCATGTACGTGATGTGGAGTGGGATAGACCACTCCAGCTCTGGCTGGCACGTTATAAATCTCAGAAAGGAAAAAAAAAAATGCAAAGGGCCAGGAGACTTGGGGGGGAAAGGGGGGGACCATGAAAAAAAAGCAGAAGAAAGAGGCTGTTTTCCCAGAACCCAAAAGCAGACAGGGGTGGGGAGCGGGAAAGGCAGGGTCGTACGGCTCGCTGGGGCAGAGTGTGCAGTTGTTTATACTGGAAATGAGTTTCTGTTTATTGCAAGCTATGGTGGGGAGACCACAAAGTGAACGTAAAACAAAATGGGAAGGGTGTGGGAAAAGTCAGGGGAGGGGGAGCGGGTGCCTTTGACAAACTCCAGAAGTCACGTCCAGTAATAAATCAAGCCGGGATCTGTCCCGGGACACAGGACCCAGAACATCTGCTTGGGCTGCAGGGAAGCCAGGCAGGCAAGGAGGGATCTCCCGGCCTTGCCTGGGGCCAGGCAAGAGGCAGAGGCTTGGGCAGCTCAGCCACCCATGGGTGCTGAGCTCAGCAGTGCTCAGATGCCTGCAGAGGTGTCAGAGCACCTGGGGTTCAGCAGGGAGCTGCTCTCAGGGCTGAGGGGTTTAACAGGCATCCTCTGTCAGCCTCTCCATCCTCAGTAGCCTTCCTTGACTGCTGTGTGCCTCAATTTCCCTGTAAGGTGACTGTAAGGTGGCACAGGATGCTTTCCTCCCATCTACCACTTTTCCAAAGCCCTGCAGTAATTCCCACGTGGGCAGGCAACTCCTGCATCATTTCAGAGCCTAGGCATGGTGTAGGTGTCACCAGGAAGGGAGGCCCACTGCCCAGTTCCAGGGCAGCAGGAATTAGTATGTTTACGGGGCTAGTGGTGAAATGAGAGACAAATCCCACAATAACTCCACTGGGACCAGCAACGCATCCATTCTGTGTACAGACTTTGAAGGTATTAAGTGCTAAGGATTTTGGTTTGACATCTGAATGCAGCTGCATTGTTGTGAGAAGCCCTTGCAGGTTATTGCTCCAGACCAAACTTCCATAAATAATCTATTGCCTTGGGTGTAGTGCTTCGGAAGGGGCGGTGAATGTTTGTTTTGCTGATTTAAGCATTCCCGTCCTCTTCTTCCTTTTCCCCTTCCCTGGAAAATGGATCCTATTAAACACTGCAGATGACACAACTCATGCCAATACATTTGCAACCCATTTTGGCTCATAGCGACAGCTGCTTTCGAGCTACAGACTTCCTCAAGTGTCCAAGTGAAGCATCAGCATGGGGGTGGAACAAAGACAGTGCATCTGCCCGGTGAGTCCTGGCCCTGTTCTTGCCTTTCCATCCCATATTAGTGCAGAAGGCAGGACAGAAAGCCGCCAAGATGCATGTGTGAGTTAGGACCCCAAAAGTCATTTGAGTTTCACTGTGCTGGGCCATGGTTTGAGCTGTTCTACCATAAAGCCGTGGGTGCTGCTGTGGGATCTGCTTTCCAGAAATGTCTCTGAACAACCTTCTGGGCATGGGGCAGGTACCCATGCAATGCCTCCAGCACCTCCCTCTGTCAGGCAAGCCCCAAGTCTTCCCATACTGCGTCCTGGCCAGGTTCAACCTCATGTCACCACTGGAAAGGGCCAAAACTTTGGCAGCACCACAGCATTTCCCCACTTATTCCAGATGGGTTGCCTTCCTTCCCACGCTGCTGGTGACTTATACATCACAGGACAGACCTAACTGCATTGGCATTAACCCAGTCAGAGGTGTTTTTTCTGCTCCAGTAGAGGATGGCAAACTACTGGATAAACCCAGACTGCTCTGCCCTGTCTGGTTTTTGCCAGCACACCCTTGCAGCCCTCATCTGCAGCCAAGCCCTGGCTCTCAGACCTGTCCCAGCTGCTCACCTCATCTCAGAAGGATTGTGGGCCATCTGTGTGCACCAAGAGGAGAGTCCCTGTTGCAGGAGGTGTTTGCAGTGTGCTTCTGATTCATGATAGGGAAATGGGACTCATGTGAGCCCAGCCACCACAGCATCCTTATGCTGCTGGCAAGATCCAGACCACGAGGCTTGCTCTTCACCTGTAATTTTCTGTGAAACGCTTCAGAGAGCACAGCAAAATCCTTCAGTGACTCTAATAACATTTCTCTCCAAAGCTCTAGGGTATTTTCCCCCCCCATCCCTGTGAAGTCATGCTTCAGGTCTGCTGAAATCCTAGCAAATGCCTCCTAAAATCCCCTGGAGCCCCTGCGACAGTTTATTGAGTCCAGGACTGTTTGACCTTGGAAGAGGTGAGAAAGGGAGGGGAAGAAAGAGCAGCTCTAGGCTTCCCTGCCAAACTGCTTGATCCATTGCTGAGCCCTTGCAGGGACCACAACACAGCCAGAAATCTCTCCCAGACCATCAGTGGGGTATCTGGGCACAGTGCCTTCCTCTCTCCTCTGCCCCAGGTCTCTCAAGCATCTCCCACTGTGCTGGGCAGTGCTGCTGCATGAACAATGTGCTGTGTTCCCTAAAAAAGCAGCAGTGCCCCAACCATTTGTGCATGGTGCCCATCCCAGCATCCTGGCCCCCTCATCCTGCCCAAAAAATGTCTGTGATCCTCTGGGTCCGAGCTCCTGCCCTGCTGTGGGTGCTTGGAGTGTGCAGGAAGGTTGCCCACCCTGCGGGAGCTCCGTGCTGGGGGCTCCCACCATTCCTCAGGAAATAATTAAAACACTGATAGCAGTATTTTTACATGACAATAAGTGCTTCAAGTGCTTTTTATTTCTTCTTTGTTGTAAGCAAATCAGAGGATGCGTGGCAGGCTGCTGTCCTCCACGAGGTGGGAGAGGCTGTGCTGAGCATCCAGATTATCACTGTCAGGACAGGCTTGGCAAGGATGCTGCTACTGCCACTGATCCGGTGCTGATGCTCCCAGGGAAGGTGTGTTTGCTTCTGGGGTTTCATTGTTAAAAGGCCATCGATAAATTACAGGGAGTCCGGAGGAAAATTGATTAAAGAATTAAAAGATATCCTATGACCTAAAGGGGAGATTAGGGGAATTTAGTGAGGTGCTTGCTGTGGAGTGGAGCTGGGGATGGTAGGGAGGGAGCAAAATGAAAACAACCTTGCAAAGGTGGTGATTAGAGCAGGTGGAAACAGTCTCTGTGAGTAAGTGAATTGGTTTGTGGCTCACGTTTTGTTTTGCAAATGCCAGGCTCTCGCACACGGTGGGAAGGGGCTCCCCAAGCTGGAGCTGCCCTGGCCACACATGGCACAAACATCCCCTGGGGTCTGCCCACTGCTGCTGGTGGGGATTCAAGCAGGATTTGAGGAAGATGAGCGTCGTGTTCATAAAGCAAAGGGCCTTTTTTTAGCTCCATTTCTTTACAGATGGGCTGGATAATGGGACCTCCCTTGAAGCCAGCTGAGTTAAGGACACGGCTATTACTTCCAAATGCAGTGAAGTTCGGAGCTGTGTGACTTACATCATCCCAAGGACCTCATTGCCTTAAGAAAAGAATGAGGCCAGGGTCTGATTGAGGCCTGAGGATAAAAAAACAGACATTAGTAACGAGAGCAGTGCTGTTGAGTAGTGCTATTAGCTGAGCTGGTATTGCAGCCACACGCCTCCTGAAATGTCACACACTTTTGTTTTTCATCTGCTTGGACACATTTTGGGTGAGCTACAGAGACTGATGATCTTCCTGCCTCCATCCCTAGGTACCAATAGCACAGGGGAAATTTCAGCTTGAACTGGGAACACTCCTACTGTTAGTGACATGTCTGATATTTTCTCAAAGACAGAGTGAGCAGTTAAGGACTGGTGTGGAGACCTCATTCCTTATGATAAATGAGGCATCTTCCCAAATGCCTGTCATTATTGGGCTATCATCATCCCTGAGCAGCCAGAATAACACCACAAACCAGAGCCACCCCTGTGGTGTCCATCTCAGCTCCAGTGCTGTGATTTTTCCAGACTTCATCATGCAGAAGCACAGGTGGGATGAGTCAGGTGGCTTCTCTGGATGTACCAAAGGAGGCTGACTGCTGCTGGGAGGACTCTCGCATATCCAGGGTGGGAATAGCATGGGGAGAAGCTCCTTCTGGTCCTGGGTCAGTTCTCTACACCCACCTCCAGCATCTCCTTTGGCTCCAGCCCAGCTGTTTTTGCAAGGAGCCTGCAGGTGGTTTCCCAGCAGGACTGCAACAATGACCTGAAGCTGGGCAAAGCCACCAGCATTGCAGGGGACAGGGCTTTCCACACTCACAGCACGGTCCTGGCAGCTGAGGGACAGGCACAGGCTGCAGATCAGCCCCAGGAGCAGAGCAGCATCTCACCAGGAGATCACCACGAGCAGAAGGGCAGCCCCAAGGATGTGAGTCACTGGCCGGGGGATGCTGAGTCTGTGTGAGCAGACCCAAATGCCGTCAGGATGGGCAAACACAGGATGAGCAAATGGCTCTGCCTGTGCACACATCTGGTGTGCTGTGTATTACAGATGCCCACTTTTAAGCCCCCTGTCCTGGCTGAATCCAAAGCAGAGCAGTCAGTACAGGCTCAAGGGCACCATGGGGTCTGTCCTGTGAGGGGATGGAAGAACAGACTGTGACATATTCCTAGCAGAACACATGAGTGAGACGGTGGTTTTCAATAAGTGCTGAAGGAAAGGAACTTTATATGCAAAAGCCAGTGCTAGTCTGAGGAGAAAGGGGGTAGGGGGTATATCTGCTTACTAACCACTCCCATCACTCCTCCTGCCCAGACAGGAGAAACCCAAAAATATTCTCTGTGCTGCCAAGAGAGTCAGAAACCTCTTACGGAAACCTCTCCATTTCCCATGGGTGAGAGGCCTCTCTGCCAGCAGGTACTTCCCTCTCTGGGGAAGAGGAGAGCAGGGAAGGGGACATAACCAGGCTGCATGTCAAGAGAGATGAAGAGAGCGGAGCCATTTTTGGAGAGCTGCTGCCTGTTAAAGGCAGCCCACACTCCCCCATGGGGAGATAGCTGGTAATATTCGTGGCTAGCTTGTTGCTCAGTGCATGACAAAGTGTTTATAGCTTCCCTCCAGAGGCTCCTCCTGGATAAATCTACAACTTCCAGGAGTTCTGGTGGGACAGCTTCGCCAAGGATACATGGCTGTTGATGGTCCCAGTTGTGTCTGATCACACCTGGTATTTTCCCTGTCTCCTCCATCTGGAGAGAGGATGGATTGCTTTCTTGCAGCTGTTAAATAAGGTGGTGGAGGGGGCAGGGGCATTGCATGGTGTAGGCTGTGCAGTGAATTTCTGCCTGGAGCTGGGGAAAGTGGGAGAAGGGAGTGCTGAGTTCTCTGCTGCATGCAGGGCAGGCATGAAGGCAGGGGATCCTTGGGGTCCACAATACCTGAAGAACCCCTGGGATCACCCTGCATTCCCCCTGCACGACCTAAAAAGGCACAGCTCTCCCTCTCAGCACTCAGGGAGGTTTCCTCTCTATGGCTTCTCCAGCTGAGCTCCCAAAGGAGATTGCTGGAGCTTTGCAGGCTGCTCTGGTCAAACCTTTTATCACAGAGAGCCAAGGAAGGCAGCTGCTTCTCCCTGGAGACCTGGGCTGTGATGTGCTCCCATGTGCACCCACCTCCACCTCCCTGGGGTGGGCAGCAGCTGCTGGGGAACCCATGAGTTGCAAGGAAGCATCTTGTGCCTGCATTGCCTGGGCACACTGCATCCAGCCCCATGTCGAGGAGAACAGTCCCCTGGAAGGAGAAATTAATTTGGCAGGGACTGGAAAACCCCATGTAATTCATGCCCTTCATCTTTCCCAGCCATTTTCAGAGAGACAGGCCCAGGATTCGGCTGGGTGGGAGCTGCAGGGGCATGAAGCTCTCCTCTCCAATCCCAGCCGTGGAAAGCCCTGAGAGTGTGCAGGCACTGAGAGCACGTCAGCCCCCTGCTCCCCTTCCCCGCTGCCTGGGCATGGCAGAGTGGCATCCCGGGATGCTCCAGCCCTGAGCTGCAGGCAGGGAAATGCTCTCCGTCCCCGGAGCCTCCCGAGGCCCCGTTTGCCGGCACTTTCCCCTCGTTCGCTGCACGCTCCCTCACCCCGGCCCGCTCTCCAGGTCTGCAGGAGCTGGACGGGGGCCCGGCACAGTCAATCCCCGAGCAGCCGGTAACGAGGTTCGGTCATCACTGCCCGGGGCTATGTGCGAACCGGTGACCTGGCTCTGAAATGGTTTATGTTACATGCAAATCCCCTCGCAGAGGTGTTGGGGGAGGAAAAGCCGGCCTCGCCGTGAACTCCCCGGGCTGATGAGCAAACCCCAGCGCTGCAGCGAGCTTCCCGTGCCCGGCCCGGCGCGGCGCTGCCGCATCCCGCCGCATCCCGGGTACCATCCCCGGGGTACCACAGCGAGCACCGCGGCCCCGGCCCCGCTCCAGGGCTGGCGGTGCTACTGTTATACACAAAACAATAATCAGCTGCCGTAACGAGGATGCAGAGTAGCTGAGCTGGCTTCCCTGCTGTTGTGCCGGCTCCAAGTGGAAACAGCTGCATTTGGTTTGGTTAAATGTTTTATTTACTCACAATTATCCCAGATAACAGGTTTGCGTTCGTTTGTTCAATATTTAATATTGTTTCAGAGCAAAGCTGCTCTTTGGTTTCTGGAGGAGGATTGCGGCGGGTCAGAAAGGATTTCCTGCTGTGGTGTGGTCCCAAGTGAAGGGTGGAGGTGTCCTGCGTCCCTGCTGTGCATCTCTCCCTAAGGCACCCGGCCTGGAATGCTGCCCCATGGGAATAAAGTCACCTCCAGGAGCACAGCTGAGTTTGGAGTGCTGGTGTGCTCAGCAGGATGGGCATTTCCCTGGGACAGCAATGCTGCCAAGCACCAGGGCTGCCAGAGGGAATGGGAACAAGAGAGTCTGTCATGGGTTTGGGATGCCAGATGGCTTCTCCTGCCTAAATCACCTTCCCGTAGCATCCTGCACCTTGGGGAGCACCTCCAGCAAAGGCTGCCATTCCAGAGAAACAGCCCACCCTGTGTCAGGGTTGCCAGAGCCCCTCTGCTCTTGCTCTTCCCTCTCACAGATCAATGGTGTGAGGTTTGCTTGATAATTTTCCAGAGGCTGGAGAATGGTCGAGTTTGAAGAGCAGCTCTGCTGTGCTGGAAGCAGCATGGCCTCATGCACTGCAGGATGGTGCAAACTCCAATGAGCCTGTGATCACACTGGGAACTTGCCCTGCCACTTTGGCTTAAAGTGGGATCCTTCTCTTCTCTTCTCTTCTCTTCTCTTCTCTTCTCTTCTCTTCTCTTCTCTTCTCTTCTCTTCTCTTCTCTTCTCTTCTCTTCTCTTCTCTTCTCTTCTCTTCTCTTCTCTTCTCTCTTCTCTCTTCTCTCTTCTCTCTTCTCTCTTCTCTCTTCTCTCTTCTCTCTTCTCTCTTCTCTCTTCTCTCTTCTCTCTTCTCTCTTCTCTCTTCTCTCCTCTCTCCTCTCTCCTCTCTCCTCTCTTCTCTTCTCCCAAAAATTTACAGCATTGCCTCTTGCCATGCTCACTGAATTTTCTGCAAGGGAAATGAGAAAATCCATAGCTTGGTTTATGAGCCCCAATCAGTGTAAAACAGGGCCTTTTAGAAATTTATCTGTTGCTGAGTCCACCTTTTTCTCCAGCACCTTCTTAGGGAATAAATTCTTGCTCTTTGAGGCTGGGGAGATGGCTCTTAGGTGGCAGCAGGGCCAGGGGTCTTTGGCTGCAGCTGCAGGTGTCCCTGGCCCATTTTGGGAGCTACCAGGGAGGTGCTGCAGTGTTGAGTCTGAGGGCTGGGCTGGATGCTGGCTGAATGTGGGCAGCTCTGGTGATCACTTGGGGTGCCTCACACTCCAGAGGGATATATCTTCAGTGTCAAATTTCAAGGGAAAGGAATGTCCCCCAGAAAATGTCCATTTGCTAAGCTTGGGGTGGCTTAGACTGAAAGGGAGAGACTTAAACCCTGTCTGCATCACTTGCCCAGGTCACCCAGGAGGTCAGTGAGAAACAAACCCATCTCATCCTGTGCACCTGCTCCCCTGGGTTCTCTAATTCTCTCTCAAATGAATGTTGCTGCATCAACTAAAAAAAAAACCAAAACAACAAACAACAACACAAAACCAACAAATTAAAAACACCTGCTTTATCCTTCTTGGAGAAGTGGTGGTTATGAGCATGATGTTCCTCGAACATAGGGAGCCTCACCTGCTGTCCTCCATACCCCTTCTCATCCTCACACTTATCCAAGAAGAACAGATGGTCAAGGGGAAACAGAGCAAATTCAAAGCCTCACCTCCCTTTCTTCCTCCAGCAACAAAACACAGTTGCACCCCAACATTTGGGTCCATGGAGGGACTGTCCCCAGCCACAGCCATGCTGCACTCCAGCTCAGGTGGCACATGGCGGACAGATGCTCCCCTGATACACCTGGCAGTAGAAATATGATTTATTCATCATTGTTTTCTTTGTTGTTTCCTACCAGCCTCCTGTACACAAACAGGCTTTTAGAAAAGCAGCATTAGATAAATAATACATCGTGCTGGCAGCCAGCATGTGCATAACAAAAGCATCTGTGTGGATGCGTGTGTGGAATAGCAAGGTCTGCTGCTCCCGTGCCCGCGTGCTCAGTGCTGGCATCTTGTGCCCAGGTGGGTTCCTATTGTGCTGTCCAAGCCTCCGCAGCTTTGCTTTTGGTCAGTTGGGTGGCTTTTTCCCTGTATTCTGTATTTCACACCACAGCACTGGTGTGAAAAAAAGTCACTGGGTGATGCCAAACTCCTGCTGTTTGCACCCCACGTGCCCACTGGACCAGTGCCCACTGCTCCTGCCATGGGCGCGTGGGGTGCAAACAGCAGGAGTCTGGCAGCAGAACAGCACTGGTTGTGGGGCAGCACGGGGCTCCTGCCCGTGTGCAGGCGGGCTGTGTCACAGCTGTACCTCTAGCTCGAGCACATGCTGCTGCCATGGACCCTGGAGCTTTTGCTGGCCCCAGACCGAGATGATGAGTTATGCAGGTGACCCCAAAAGCACACCATGGGCTCATTATCCCCCATCAGCCCAGCGCCTGAATGTGCCCCGAGTGCACCAGAAAAAATACCTCCTACAGAAGTGTTTGAGAGGCCTCTTAAAACTTTTATTGGTGCTATTTTTTGTATCCCTCCACCTGTGGAGCAAGGCATCTTTAGTGCATTCAGCCCTCAGCAGGAGAGGAAAATTATAACTGATCCATTTCAGAAACCTCTAAAAGTGACCTAAAATAACTTTTCTATATATAAAAGTGTCATGATTTTAATGTCCATTATCTCATGACCTAGCAGAGCTAGGAAAAGCTCTTGTAGATCATTTTTAGTGGTTTCTAAAATGGATTGGTCACAGTTTTCCCCTGCACAGTGGGACTGAGGGTACAAGGACAACTGGGCTTTAGAGATGAGGAGGGAAACAAAAATCGGTTTCTGTGCTGGTGTATCCAAAACTGTTTCATCCTCCAGGACTACTGGTGGTGCTGTCCCCCGCAGAGCAGAAGTTCTGAAGCTGGTCAAGTGACAGCTATTTCCAAAAAGCTGTAGAGACAGAGTTAAACGGATGCAAAGCACGAGGCTGGGAAAGCCAGCTCTATCCATGCTACTGGCCTTTTCAGGGATCTGCAGGGACAGTGACCCTGGCACCAGCTTTCACTGCTGTGGCAGACCCAGATTTTGCTGGAGCATCTCACAGTTTGTGAGCCACGTGCCCAGATGGGACGTGCTCAGCTCTGAGCCTTTCCTCACCTCACCCAGGGCTTTTGCAGTGAGGCTGGTTGCAACCCAAGCCTCTGGGAAGCTGCCACAGCCAGGCATTAAGCATGCTGGGTTTTCAGAGAGGACATCAGCAGAGCACATGGGAGAAGTGGCTCCCTGCCATGCAAGAGGTTAATAGACAGATTAGAGAGGGCAGGCGCTGTTTGTGGCAGAAAGAAAAGGGCTCTGCTTTTACACAGTTCAGCAGCTCTATGAGGCAACACGGGTGTAAATATTTGCCAGAATTAGGGAGGCTGTGTGCAGGAGCCCAGGGAGGAGTGCCCGAGTAGCTCAACCTGTTGTTTGGGCTGTTTGTGGTGTGGGGCAGGTGCTGAGAGCTGGACATCATCTGGGGGAGGATGGAGAAGGTTGGAGCAGGACACCCCACACCCAGCAGCACTGCCTAAAACCTCAGGGCAGAAAAAGCCTTTAATGCTGCTCCCTTGATGGCTTTGTTTTCCTCCACTGCCTTTCTTGCTCTCTCTGTTGGCCTGATGGGCTGGCCCACCTCCAAAGACAGCATTACAGCACGCTGGATCGATTGGAGCCTGCAATTTTATTTGCTGTCTTTAAGAGCCTTTGATGGGCAGCCTGAGCCGTGCCAGTGAGCGCCTTTCCTGGGAGAGGAGGGGAGAGGAACAAGGTTGCAGGCTGCCATCTCCCATGGGAGGATGAGGAACCTGCCACCAGCTTGGAGAACATACCAAGGCTGGGTGGGCAAAGAGAGCCCTCCTGATGCAGCAAGGCAGCTGGGAAGGGGTTGCAGCTCCATCCTTTGTGGTGCCTGGCAGTGGTGGCCACGGTCACCCATGTGTGCCATGGTCACAGCCCCCAGTGGCACACTGCATGGGCCTCACGCTCTGCCATGAACCTTCTGCCCATCAAGGTGGAAAAGGGGATATCTGCCTGACAGAAAAAGAGGGCAAAGGTTGGGCTGAGACAGGCTCCATACAGCAGCTTCCCTTGGGCTGCATCTGTCCTTGAACTCTGCATCGGGAGGGCAGAGATGTGAGGATCACTTTATTTCCCTTCCCCAGGCTCTCCTTCCTCCTCTGGCTTGCTGAAAGACACCAGAGGCTAAGAGGTGGAGCAGGCTGGACACAAAAGGTTGGGGCTGCTCTTGGGGGCCAGCCTAGAAGCAGAGGGCAGGATTTTCACGGCACTCAATGCTGTGGAAATGGGGCACCTTCAAAGGCTGCTGCAGAGAGGGGATCGAAGCGGGATGCAGGATGCGCAGCCCTCCCTCCTCCTCCCAGCCAAACGAACCTGGAGGAGCGAGCCCGCCCCAGCCTCCTCAGCGGAGGAGTTAGCACAGATCACCAAGAGCCAGATCCGCCGTGATACTGGAGACAACAGAGATAAATTATCCTGAGATGGACTAATTGCGGCGCACAGCAGTGCAGCATCTTGGGCCGCGCCGGTAGGGCTGCACCCTGCAGGACTCCAGGAATGCTCGAAAAAGCCCCGCCTGCTTCAGCCCGGCTTCCCTGCGACTCCCGGTCCCGGGAGGAACAGCTGAACACCAGCAGCAAATGTGCGAGCCGCCCACGGTGGCATCCCCGGTGTCCCCAGCATCCCCGAGCAGCAGTGCCAGCCCCATCCCGCTTTGCCGGGCAGGTGCTGCTAGCCCACAGTGCCACCACGCGGTCACCCGGCACCCAGAGGCTGTCCCCAGCCCCCCTGCACCCCTTCAGTCCCCCCGGGACACCCCCGACCCCGCATTGCACCCCGCAAACAGCAATGCTGCCCTTGCCCAGGGCCGGCAGGGAAGGGGTTAAGGAGCCTGCGGGGAGGAGGAAGAGGATGGCGCTGTATCAGGGATCAGGCCCTTGTCTCTGGCTTTGCGATTAGCCATTCTGTTTGGACGTGGAGGGTCTGCTTGAATAATTTAACCCGGAGGCTCATTAACCAGGCTCTGGCCTTCGTCTGCCGGCTGAAGGCTGAAATGGCCATTAGGAGGAACACGGAGCGGAGCGGCACAGCCCTCCCTCCTTCCCTCCCTCCCGCCGGCCCCCTCCGCTCCCGCTCCCTCTCCCTCTCCTCCTTGCTCCCTGGCTCTGCTGCACTTGGCTCCCTTATCAGCTGCTTGCCCTCCAAGCCCTGCCCCAGGGGTGCACAAGGCCCGTGCCTCAGTTTCCCCGCTGCAGACCGTGGTAGGCTGTAGGCTCCAGCCGCAGGTGGGGCTCGTTCCCGGGAAAGCTGTGCCCCAGCGTGTGCCGTACCAGTGACACCCGGGCTCCGCGGCTGGAGAGGCTCCGGGGCCGCCGGGTCTGCTCGGTTTGATTCAAAAAGCCTGCTGGGAAAGAAGAGCAGGCCCTGGGATATTCCCAGTGGATGGATGGGGATGAGGGCTGACGAAGGAAGGGGAAGAGGGAGCACCACAGGATCAGACAGCCTTTCCAAGGGGAATCCTGGTGCACATCCAGCCCAGAGAGTGTATTTTATGGCAAGGCACTGTGCCAGGGTGCTGTTCTTCACAATCAGCGCAAGTGCCTGGGTACCAAGAAGAGTTGACTTTGGTGTCAGATCAGGTAAGGTTTTTACCCACAAGGGCAAAATTTATCAGCCAAAATGTATCAAATCTCATTCTTTGCATGCACCTTCCCTCAGCATTTAGCAGAGCTTTCCTGCAGCCCTTGCTGTGCTCCTGCAGAAAGCAGAGTGCGCTGCACATGCCTCCAGGAAAGCCAAGTACAGTGTGAACACTTCACTGGGTTTAAAATCCTCTCGTGCCTCCAACCTCTAGGATCAGCTGGTGAGGCCAGAGTGTTGCAGCCTAAATTGCTACTAGTAAAGTCCAAGGTAAAGAAGCAAAAATGACCTTTGCATAATATCCACAGATGTTTAATTCAGCCACATGGTGAGACGTTCAGGTCCCAGCCCACACACGTGGAGAGTCCCCCTGTCCTTCTCCAGGGGCCTGGGGGCTGACCCTGGTCTCAGGGCAGTACAAAGATAAGGGCCAACCAGGGAAATGGGAGGCAGTGGCTCAGGAACACCTGTGTTCAGACATAGGAACGGGGGAAGGAGCCAATGGGATGTAACTTAGGAGATGCCTCCCAAAGGTTCCACACCAGAGGAAGGCTGCTCCCCCTGGGTGCTCTCATCCTGTCTCCTTTTGCCTTTGGGACTCTTTGGAGGCAGTGAGCAGAGTCAGGGATGCTCTTCCCCATGCCAACAGCATCAACACTGTTAGTCCTCTTGCAGAACTGGATTGTCTCCACTGGTTTTAGTTTCCTCCTCATCTTGGTCCTTCTTCTTCCCTTTGGTGACCTCTGATCATTTGCAGGACCATCCCTCAATAAGTTTATCACTCCCCAGGGATGTGGCAGAGAAAGCTGTGAGCAGTGTAGATTAATGGGGTCAAGAGAGCAGCACCTCCTCCTCATCAGCAACATCTCTGTCACAGCCTTGAAGACAATTTCCCCTGGTACCTGCAAACCATCTCTATCACTCCACCCCTCATTAGAAGCAGTGAGCTGCCCAAGGAGGTGAGGTTTGCACTGCCCAGCCCAAAGCAAGGTGCCGTAGAGGACCTCAGCAGAAGACGTGGGACAAAGATCCCCAGATCCTTCCAACACAGACCAGGCTCCCCTTGCAAACTCTTCCCCCCCAGTGTGGCAGCATCTGGCAGTGATGGGTCATCCCTTTGCTCAGAACATGGTGATAAGCCCACCTCAGGAGGCTAATTAGGTTAATTACCCTTTCTCTTTCCCTGGCAGTGCCCCCGAAGGAGCCAGTGCTGATGTGCCGGTCCAACAACTACCCGAAGGGTTTCTACTGCAGCTGGCACCTGCCCACTCCCACCTACATCCCCAACTCCTTCAACATCTCTGTCATGTAAGTGTCTGGGAATAAAGGGTGCAGCAGGCTGAGTTTCAATCCCCGCAGCCTGGAGCAGGTCTCAGGTAGTGCCATGAAGTCTTGGGGCAGTGGGTCTGACCTGTGCTGAGCATATGGCATCAGTGTCCCAAAAGTGGGCATGGGGAAGGATTTTCTGAGGACATACAAACTGGATGTTTGGGACCAGGACTTTGTGCCAAGAAAGTTTCAATTTCCTTAGAAGGGACCAGGAAAGTCCCCATCCCCCAGGTCCCCTTTCCCTGCTTCCCAAGACCATCGTCTCTGCACCACTTGTCTGTAGTGGATGTTGTGCCCACTGCTTTTTGACACATTTGGCACATCCATGCTCTTTCCTGGTGTAAGCTGGTTGTTGTTGGGCAGAAGCAGTGTCTCTCACCTAGAGCTGGCCATGGTATGGCATCATTCCCTACCCTGAGTCAGATTCTGGCACAGGTCTTATAGAGGCTGATGCCATGTATTATCTTCTGAGGTTGTGTCACCATCAGGAGACCTTGTTCCTCCCATGGGAGGGCCAGAGCCAAACCCAACCCCAGCAGGGTCCCATTCTTCCCTTGGGGCCAGCATGAGGATGTTCACTGAAGCCTCTGTGTAGGCCTGGGAGAAAACCTCATAGACAGGAGCCCACACAATTCCCTGGCAGGAGGAGCGCAGCCCTTAGGCTGCAGTGAGGGCTGGTGCATGGGGACCATTGTCTTAGTGGGCATGCAGAGCTGCACAGTCTGCCTCCTTCCTCCAGCAGCTTGGGTAACTGCATCCACAGGTAACAGCTCTCTCCCTCTGCATTCCAGACACGGCACGAAAGACATGGTGTGTGAGAAGGATGCCGTTCCCAAAAACAGGTGTCACATCAGATACCTCCAGCTCTTCTCGACGGTGAAGTACAAGGTGACGCTGACAGTCACAAATCCTCTGGGCAAAAACTTCACCACGCTCACCTTTGACGAGTTCGCCATAGGTAACTTCCACAGCAGCAGCAGGCGGTGCTGGGGCTGGCTTGCTCTGCATTGTCATCCCCTGGGAAAATGGGGAAGGGAAGGGACTGGCTCTCTGGGTGGAGATTCTGCCTATCCATGGAGATGGGGTCTGAGCCACTCTGGCCTCCTCCCTGTGCTCCTCCCATTCTCAGGGCCCTGCTGGTGCCTGAGCATCCTGGGGGAGCCAGGCAGGATGCCCACAGGCAGCCTCCATGCTGGTCCCATCAGTGGCCTGGTGTCACGTGTGATCCCACATCAGTGTCATGTGTGATCCCACTCCCAGTGGTCCAGATCACCCATGGTTGCCAAGTTCTTCCCTGTTTGGGATGCTGGGGAAAAAGCTGCCAGGTATTAGGGCAGAGAGCTGTGAAAATTGTGTGATCCAAATGGTGTTGCCATTCTTACCCCTCAGAGTGTCCCTAAAGGAGAGGTTTGGTGTTTGTGCTGGAAGCAGAGTCATGGGAATTAGGATTGGAGGAGAAATTGAAATGTCCCATTCTCTTGTCTCCATCCTTAGTCAGGATAAAGCTGTCCTATAGTCAAGTCCCCCCAGCCCTTAGCTAATACTCTCCTAAAAGCCCTATTCCTTCTTTTGCACCTGTTCACTGCCCCACCAGGACAGCAGTGTGGGACAGGGAGCAGCAGGCCCTGTGGGCTGGGGTGTCCATGTCTCAGGCTGTGCCACAGGGATGCTTCCCAACCATGTCCAAACCCAAAGCAGAGAAACTTCCCTGACTGCAGAGGGTGGGCATGCACTGAGCAATCCAGTGCCAAACACTGCCAAGCAAAGCAGGGAGCTTTCTTCACCATCCAAAGCTGGATTACAGCTGGTGCTGTGACATCCTCAAAGAAGAGGAAAAATAGGAGAGAATGGAGTTCATGAATACGCTGGAAAACAATTTTCTGGTTGCGAGTGGCAATTACTGAACCTGAAAAACAAGTAAGTGAATAACTAAAGTGCAGCCAGTGGTTGGTCTTTGCCTTTGATGTGCTACACATCACAGCAAGGAGAAGCTGGAAGTGCTGGTGTGCAGGAAGAGGAGCTCCACTGCTCTACCAGATTTTTCTTTTGTACTCCAAATCTTGAAAAATATCTAACAAGGCACCCGGTCTGAACAGAGCAAGGAAATAACTTTGGAGTGGGACTGTCCTGCTATGTGTCTGCAGCCATGGTCCATACCTGAAGCTAGTGTTCATCAGTGCTTTGGGAATGCTGATAACAAGGGAGAGAGCTTAGAAAGGAAGTGGTGGAATTTCAATCACTTGGGTGCTTTAAATGGAAATTGTGTTTGTGGAAGATACACTCCTTAAAAATGAGGGTAACCTCCAGCCTGCATGACCCAGGACAGCAATTATGCAACATTTTCCAAGTTCCTTGCATTCCCTCCTGCAGGAGTTCAGGGCACCTTCTTGTAACATCTGTATCCCACCCAAGCCCTGCCTAGCTTCCCAAACATCTGCTCCTCCATCCAGCACACAAGGGCAGCTCCCCTGGGGAAGCACACCCAGCTGCAAGCCTCGGGCATCCCAACACCAGCACAAAGCTGGATCCCGCACAGCAGTTTGAACTCGGCCCAGGTCAGAGGAGTGGTGAGCAGAGGCCAGCACTGCCCCAGGCCAGCCCTTAGGACGGGTCTACTATTGCTGCCTCTTGCACAAGTGCCTGGAAGGGTGCAGGGTGCCTGGACACGTCTCAGCAGTGCACTGAGGGGTCACACCACCTGGCATCACCTGGCTCCAGGATGGCTCTTGGGGAAGGGGTGATGGGCTGGTGCTGATAGGAGAGGCCGTGTCCTGCACCAACCCACTCCCATGACCACTTCAGTATCCAGTGGCCTTAAAATCTCCATATTCTGCACAACTGTGAAATTCTCCTCCTCAGGATTTGGTACAGGTGCCATGCATCAGCAGCACAGACAGGGTGGTGACAGAGTGCTGAAGCAGGCAGTGGCAGGCTTAGCAGATCATTACAGCATCTGCTGCTGCTGACAACACCACCCACCCCAAGTGGAACTTCTTCTCATGCCATCCTGGTGTTAAGTGCACTGCATTGCTGCGTTTTGCTAGGCAGTTTTGCCCCAGGTTGCCTGCAGTCCTCACTGAAGCTTCAGTGTCTCTTCCAGCTTTCCTCTCTGCAGCTGCAATCCAGGACTGTGTCCCAGCATGGGGAGTGGTGGAGGTGTGGATCTAGCATCCAGTAGGTTCTCTGGGGATCTCCGCTGGCCCAATGAGCTCTCATCTGGGAGATTTTTCTGGGTTTCCCTTTGCTAGATGGAGAGTGGAAAACCTATAGCTCGGGGCAAAGCCGCTGCTTTGGCTCATTGAGAAAATGCTGAGTGGGAACATTGCACCATCTGCACACATCCTGCTAAAATGAAGAGACAGTGTCAGCCAGGACCTGTGTGATGCCTCTCCAGAAATCCCCGGGCTCTGGCTGTCAGACCCTGCCTTGTGTTTTTCCCTTAGCCTAGAGAAAAACATCATGTCTTCTGCATGGAGGTTAAAGTGCAGCCACGTAGCCCCAGTCTCATGCCCTGCTGGGGACAGAGCAACCCAAAGCCAAGGAGAAGGCAGTGCAGGGCAGGCAGCTCTCCCTCCCAGCACCATCTGAGCTGGGAGAAGACCCTCTGCTGGGGCAGACCACCCATCCAGCCTGGGCAAGCACAAAAACCCCCTGGGAATGAGTGACCTCCTTTGGTTTTGCTTCTTCGCTCCTTTCTCCATCCCCAAAGTCTCCAGAAGAAAATCCCTCCCCCAGCCGCTGGGAAGATGGTCTCTAATTGAGTGGAAAATGACTGGTACTTTCTTTTGCTGTCCTGAGCCCATGCCTT
The DNA here is from genome assembly GCF_035770615.1 of Melospiza melodia melodia. Taxonomy (NCBI): domain Eukaryota; kingdom Metazoa; phylum Chordata; class Aves; order Passeriformes; family Passerellidae; genus Melospiza; species Melospiza melodia. The sequence continues at coordinate 8,735,673 of NC_086226.1, forward strand.
GCTGACAGTCATGCCGTGCTGGTTATTAGCAGCCAGCTGCAAAGGGTCACTCTGCATTTCATTTTCAATGATGACTGGAAAAGCTTTTCCGGCCCTCTGGCCCCCATCTCCTATTGGTAGGAGATCCGGACTGCCTTCTTCCTCATCTTGCTCCTGCAAATTGTTTTCATAATTACATCTTCTGCAAAAGTATTAATATTAATAAAGGTGAGTGTGAGGAGGTTCTGCAGAGCCCTGCGGACATCAGGCTCCAGCCTCAGAGAGGAGGAAAAGGAACTGTAGGGAAGAGGACCTGGAGGCAGAGGAAGATGCCAGGGAGGAGTGAGGTGGTGTGTAAGGAGCTGCCACCTCCTTCATGATGGCTGGAACAGCATGGGGACATTTTTGGCTGACTAGGACACAACCACACCTTCCTCACTTATGTTTCAGCCCAAGAGGTGTTTTTTGCACTCCCCAGGAAAGCCAGGACAGCACCACCATGCAGCAACATCCGCATCCTGCCTCAGCACCTTTCTCCTCATACGATCCTGGGGAAAAATATGAGAAGATGCGCAGCATTAAAATGAGGAAGGCAGCCTTCGATGGAGCCTTGCAGGTGTGGGTACCTTCATCAAATGTGCTGCCCATGCCTTGTGTGACCTTGAGAAGGTCATCTGATCCTTCCAGTTCCAGCTCTGGGCTGATGAAGATGCAGAGCATCTCGGAGAGGCTGCATGATGCCCATGTCTGTATGAAATTCAGAGTCTTTGAACACAGGTATACAGTTGCCTAAGCAGAAGGTCAGTTCAATTCATACTACTTAGGAAGGCAGAATTAAATTACCTAGACTGACATTTGGCTAAGACATGGAGTTTAATATCCCTCTGCTCATGGAAAATGCCAGGGGATATTTAATGGCCGCAAGGGATCCATTTTAGTGCTTGTTGGAGAGACGGGATGGGCGACGGGCCGCTCCATGCCACAGGGTCTCAGCTGCCTTTCTGAACCACCAGATTCATTTTGAGACATGTCTGACAACAGCCAGGGGCGATGGATAGCTGAAGACTCACAGTTAACAGGCGTGAGCGTGCAGCGCCTTAAGGAGAAGCTGCTCCCTGATGCTCTTCTTCCACTTCAAGCCCTGTCTTAGACACAGCAGCCAAAAACCAAGAGGGAAGAGCTGTGAGTAGCCTCCTGGCCAAGTTGCCTTCCCAGGAATGTCTGATGATGCTCCCTTAGCTCTGCAGGATAATATTACATCTGGTTTTATAGCCGCTTAACCAGTACTCAGCCTAATGCCCATCATCCATTATTATTATTACTATTACTGCTTTTATTACGTTACTGCCTGCAGGCCCTCAGTGAGGACAGGGCTCTATTATGCTGGCTGATGTACAGCCAGACAGCCCCTGCCTCACCATGTGCAGGCTGAATGGAGGCAGACAAAGGCTGGGGAAGGAGGTGCACTCGTCCCTGTCTGCAGGGTATAAAGGACTCCTTCAAGGTCATACAGAAATCAGAAAGCTGGACACAGCCTGTCTCCCCTCACTCCTCAGCTGCCCCCGTGGGACCAGTCCAGGTGTTTCCTGTGATGAGCACAGCAGGATGAGGTCTGTCCTAAGAGATATAGGTTTGTCCTCTCTGGACTGGCTGCCAGAGGTATAGGCCCCTCTCCTGGCTGTTGTGTCCCTGCTGCCTTGGAAGGACATGGCAGGAACAGTTTTGGCTTTGTGACTTTGGAGGGATTGGCCCTGCTGTGCTCTTTAGCCTGGGCTGGAATCCTGGGGATGGAGGGACACATGAGGAGGTACCAGGGACTTTTGGTTTTCCTGTTTATCTGCTGAGCTGTTTGAATAGCAGCTGGGAACATGAAACTGCAGCCAGGGCAGCCTTCCTCTGTGCACCAGCACCAGTGTCCAACTCACAGGAGAGAGGCTAGGCATCACATCCCTGCAAAATGGGCAGGTGACTCCCACCTCAGCCTCAGGGCACTTTTTTTCCTGACTTCCTTTAGCAGTCACAGTAATATTTCTCATTGCTGCCCAAGCACATTTGCTATGCCCAACTGAATTTAATAATGCCTTCAGGCTGGCATGCTGAAAACCAGGGCCAGGCCCCCTGCATTACCCCAGGGAGTATCCATTGCATCCATCCCTAGCCCGGCACTTTCCTTCCCACCTCCTCGCTGCAGAGCTGCAGTTCACAGTCATCTGCATTCGTTCAGCCAAACAGACTTTTGTTTTGCAAACCCATCCTACTGAGCCAACGCTGGATTTATACTTTTCTGTATGTGTTTGGACTCCAAGTCCCTGTCGATGGAAGCTGATGTCCAGCCCCAGCCCTGGGATTCGGAGTGAGCAGAGGAATTGCAGAGCCATCTGGAGTAGCTCAGCACAGCACAGCCCCAGAGAAGCGTTCCTGCTGCCGAGGATAAAGCTGTAAATGGAAAATTGCACCCTGTCCTGCCACAGAGAGGAGCCTGTGGGAGCTGGGAGGGGGCACTGGGCACTGTGGTCAGGCTCACCAGCTGGCCAGCCATTGCCAGAGTCTCTGGGAGCAGCCTCTGAGCCTGAAATGACATTGGGAAGGAGGAAGCTGTCCAGCCCTGCTGGCACTCACTGTGACAGAGGGAAGGTGGTGAAAGCCAGGTGGTGGTGAAGATGATGGTGATGATGGCACACACACAGCAGGGTGTGTGCCTGGGTGCTGAGCAAGAGGAGGCTGGGGAGACAGAGGTAGTGGTGGGCCATGTCTCAGGGGAAGCAGGTCCCACTGAGGTAGCTGGGCTGTGGCTTCACTTCAGCACCCTCTCTGCCTCACCTGCAGACAAGGAAGTGAGTTCCCAAAGCACCACAGGCTGGTTTCTCCTGAGAGGGGCAAGCAGAGGCAGTGCAGGGACAGTTGCTGCAATGCCACCATCATTCTGGAGCAGGGGTGGCAGCAAGCAGCTCACACGTGACTGCACTTGCCCCAGACTGGCCAGGCATCAGCACCTGGTCCCATTTGAGTGAGGGAAAGATGCCTTTCACACATTGGGCAGGGCTGCAGGCAGGCTCGGGTAATGAGGGAGCAGCTCACTCACTACCACCTCCTTCCTCTCTCAGGGTAAGCAAACCCCTGTGAGGGCATCACTGCCCACCCACAGCAGGTGGGACAGCATGGAGAGGACCTGACTGCAGGGCAGGAGCTCTGCCAGGCAGAAGGGGGCTGCCCGCAGCCCCACCATCCCTCCCCCCATCCTGGGGAGGGGGGTTTGATGCTGACATCTTGACAGGCTTCTGCTCAAGGCGGTCAGAGCCCGGGGACCATTGTTCAATCCAGAAATTTTCAGGTCAGGAGGGATCCACTTGCCTGCGTGTGGACTTGGAAGGGGCTTAAGCGCCTTCCCAGGACAGGAACACTCATGTGCATTGCTATTTTTGGAGTGCACAGAGAGCCCTCATCCACCTCTGGCACAGCTGTGTGCCTAGCTCCATGTGTCCAGCTCCTTCATGACCATGATTAAAGGATAAGCATGGGCGTACACGAATTTTTTTAGCTTTGCTGTTGCAATTGGGAGTTTGAGCTGTCAGGATTTGATCAAACCCTTGGCAAGGAGCACAGACTGCTCTGCAACAGGCAGCGACATCCATCACAGTCTGTCTGGGATGAGCTTCCGGCACTCTGGAAGTAGCTGCAACATCAAAGCACGTTGCATAGCTCACAGCCAATTAATATTCACCTGAAATACATGGCAGGTAGCAAGAAAATATTCCCATATCCCAAAAGCAGAGCAGGGCAGAGAGAGAGAGAGAGAGCTGGGTTGGAAGGTGACCAGGGCAGGCCTTCTCTTTTAGTAAATACAATGTGCCAATGCTTTGAATCCTCAAAACCCCAGCCCTGAGCCCAGGGCCCAAACTCTGCCACATTATTGTGAGGCTTGAATGTGTGTCAGACTCACAGAAATCACAACTCACAGCAGTTGCAAGGAAAGTGCAAGATTTTGGCTTGGTGGGCTCCTCATCCTGATCCAATTAGCCCTGTGTAGGAGGGACGCTCTCTGCCCTGGCCCGGTTGTTTCCATGTGTCTCCAGTGCTGTCACCTCCTTGGTGGTGGTATTTTGAGCCAGGAAAGCCATAAGCTGACCTGGACAGCAAAAAGTGATTTGCATCTAATTAGTTTGGGGAAAGGATGCATGTTGGCTGCTTCTCTTGGAAAGCACGTGGTGCAAAGCCAGCCAGCTTTGCCAGGGGGTGTAAAGGGAGAAAGCCACATGCAAAGCTTTGCCAATCCTCCTCTTTTCTTCTCTTACAGTAAAACCAGACCCTCCGGAGAGTGTGGTGGCCAAACCTGTGCCAAATAACCCTCGAAGACTGGAGGTGTCATGGCAAAACCCCTCATCGTGGCCTGACCCTGAGTCCTTCCCACTGAAGTTCTTCCTGCGGTACCGGCCCCTCATCCTGGACCAGTGGCAACACGTGAGTGACCCTGCACTGCCTGGCATGTGAGGGACAGGGGCGACCTGGTGACTGGGAACAAGCTGCATGGCAAAAAAGTGTTCAGGGACAAAAAATATGTATATTTACTGCTCAGGCAACCTGGAGCCTGTTCCTCTCCTTCTCTTTCTCATTGCTTTTCTCTTCCTCTCCACCTTTTTTGTGGCTCACACTCTGCCTACAAATGGCTCTGCAGCCTCTCCCTGCTCCGCATTTTCATCCATGGCCCCTATCTACTTTCCATACATATGTTCTATATAAAACTTGCCAACGAGATGTAAAAGGCATTTAAAGTATAAATGTCACCACATTTAAATGTGCCTCTGCCACATTTAGATTTTGAACTGGAGATAAAATACCGCTCACCATAACTCAGAGCACAGTCACCGAGCAATTTCTGAGATGTTATCGTATTTCTTACTTTTATTTCTTGTTTCTTTAAAAAAAATAGTCAGTGAAATCCTTGGTAGCCTGGAGGACCGATTTCATTTGTTACTGCAGGAAGATAACAAACGGGTTTTTCTTTTTTTTTTTTTTTAAACCTCTGTGTGCTGCTTTTATGCTCAAGTTGGGTAGGAATGCATTCTGTGGCTGGAGAGGAGATGCTGCTGCTCTGGCATAGCTCATCCAGCATCCCTTCTATGCCCAAGCTGGGCCAGTTGAAAGCCAGTTAGGTGCTTTGCTTGATAAAGGATTTTGCTAAAAAAACCAAAAGTGAAATAAGAGGCAGGACTGTGTCCCTGGGCACCTGCATCAAAGAGCCAAGTGGGATTTTCTTCCAGCCAGCACTTCCTGGGGAGAGGAATGTTGGAAGAGTGGATGGGATGCTTCGCTCGTGGCTCTGCGAAGTGTCTGGGTGACTTTTTCCTTTTGCTTGGATTTTTTGTTGAGGCAGCACCACAGGTTGTGTTTCAAATTGCAGAATTTGCTGATGGCTCTGAAAATAAGAGGGTTTTCCTGCTTGCTGATGGCTCTGAAAATAAGAGGGGTTTCCTGCTTGCCTCTTTGCCCTTTGCTTCTCTCCTAGTAGTGGGAGAGCATCTGTGGAGCATCCAGAGGGGTTAGAAAGCATTGGTAGAGACTGGCTATTAGTTTTTTGTAGGTATTTTTTTTCATCTGGGGAAGGAATGCTCAAACTGTAGAATCTGTGTAAAAAGGGGAAAATTTAGTGGGACCTGCCAAACACAACACTGTTTTTTTCCCAAGGTGTGCCACTGTTGTGGAAAAAGCTCATGGTTTTACCCTGCCACAGCCAAATATCCTGGTTTGCACCCAAAAATGATGGGGTAGCCACTGAGCTACCTCCTACCTCAACACCCTCGGAGTGGCTGGTCCCTCCATCACTGGGTGTGGGGTACCATAATTGCAGAGTCAAGCCAGTCCCCTCTGGCAGAGCCCTGAGGGGATGCTGTGGCCTCTCCATCAGTGCCCTCAGGCAGGCAGCGACAGTGGGAAATACATGGAGGTGTTGGTGACACTGGTGGCAGGGCCATCCTTGTGGGTAAAGGCAGGTTTTGGGCAGTAAAAATGTAACTTCTTCTATGTAAAAGCACCCTGAGGTGCAGAGAGATCCTCTCCTGGTGGGTACAAGGATGGCTGGGAAGGGTTTCATTTCCCAGCACTTCGGGAAGGTGCAACAGTCCTGGGTGCAGCTTTTAATCAATATCCTCTTGCAAAAGACATGTTCCTCATCACTGACTGATGGAGAAGACTGTTTGGGGAATAATTTGCTCAGTGAGCAAGTGCAAGCATTCAGTGAGTGAGGTGCCAGCCTTGTTTTCCGACTCCCTACCCTGCTGGCTGGTTAATGAAAAATTTGATTTGTGGATGATTTGAGGAAAACTGCCACTATTCATCAGATGAATTATTTGCAAAGCCTAATTCAATCGTTTCCCAAACACCAGGGAAAGGCAGTGCTGCAGCAGCTGGAGCTGCTCTGACCCCAGACCCCACTGGTACATTCAACCTGCTTAGCCCAGCTGAGCACCCTGCAAATGCAGGTGTTTGTACCCAAAATTAACCCCACCGATGCCGTCATGCTGGGAGCATGCCCAAACCTCCCTGCACTCTTTGTTTGCCTTCTTATTATTTTGGAGAGTGTCCCTGTCCCCCCAAATTGAGACAGAAGAGGGAAGGACGCAGTTTGGTAGGTCCAAGTCTTGCTCATGTGTCCCTCTTGCCCTGCAGTGCAGTGTTGGGTCTCAGCTCAAAGGGATGAGTGCCCTGAGAAAGGATGAGGTGGTCACACATGTGATGCTTGCATGGAGGTGTCTTAATTCTCGTGGAGTTGCAGGTCTCTTGCCATGAGCTGCCCCTCACCTTGGCTCTTGCTGTCCCCACTGGCAGCTGGCACGGAGAAATCCTTGCTTTTTTATAACCTGCACGCTGACAATGGGGCAGCTTGGAGCTCAGTAGGGAGAGGAGATGTCCCTGCCAGCAAACAGCAGTTGGGTAACCCCATGTTCTGGCACGTCCCTGTCTGCCCAGGGTCCACAGGCTGAGCCCTGTCCCTGCCTCCTCATGGCAGCCCACCTCTGCTCTGGGCTTTTAGCATGTACTTGGCAGCACTGTGGGAAGGATGCTCCCACAAAGGAGCATCCAAGGCTGCCCAGAGACAGAATATCCATGCAGGCCCTGCTCACACGTGGTGTTTCTTGGCAGAAGAAGCAGCTCCTCTTTCACCTCTCCACCTCCCGTTATCTTCGCAGGGTCTGATTTATGCACAGCACCTGGGCAGGCAGGACCCAATGAGCACTAATAGGATCAGATGGATGTCGAGCTGTCGAATACCATAGGGCCTGATTCAATCAGCGTCTGCTTTCTTCCAGGCTCTTCCTTTCAGGATTTTAATAATGCCAGGGCTTGGCACCAGAAGATGAAGCCATCCGTGGCGGGAGCAGTGGATCTTATCGAGACTGCCACAGTGTGAGCTGGCCAGAAATGCAGTTTGCCTGCTCCAGAGAAAACCCAGTGGTGCCTGGCCCAAGCACCCACGCCGTGAAGCAATCTCTGGGCTGACCCAGCAGTGGGGAGAACACCCTTGTCACCTGCCCAGCGCTTTGCAAATTGGATTTGAGCCCCAGCATGCCATTTGCAGTCCCTTTCCCCTGCTCAGCAGCATCTTTCCACTTAGCAGCTCTCATGTTGCAGTTTGCTCTGAGAATTACAGTGATGTGCTCTGGGAATTACTATCATGGAGGGATGATGATGATGAGTTCTCACATGGGCATACAGTGAAACGTGCCAGATTGCACAGCAGCTCCCTTGAACCTGGGCACAAGCATTTCATAGCTGTTGGGGATGCAGCCATGTCACATCGTGCCACATCATGTGGCCAAAAGCTCCCCTCCACCCCACCAGCACTGAGCTCACTCTGAAACTCAAGCAACTTTAAGATCACACTCCTCCCTTTCTGGAAGAGGGGCTAGTGGTTTCTCTGCTGCCAGAAGAGAGATGGATATTTGTAGCCTAAACAGGTTTTTTATTCTCTCCTTTTGGCAAAATCTCCCCTTCTGTCTCCTAAATATAAAACATTAAATGTTTAGGGTATCCTTTATTTTTCTCCCGCTTTTAAGTTTGTAATTCAAGCCAGATTAGCGTGGTTTCCTCTTCTGTTTTATAGCCCCATCCTGGCCCCAAGCGAGCTCTCCTAATGCTCTCAGATGTTCCTCTAATGGCTTACCTAGGCTGGAACTGGATACCCTTTCCTAATGGATCGCTAATAGCCTGTTTCTGGTTTTACAGGCTCCCTCAGTTAACTCGCAGCAGCAGCAGCAGCAGCAGCAGCAGCAGCAGCAGCAGTGCTCGCACATGCGATCTCCCTGCGCGCACATCTGCACGCTCAGCCCTGCGCAGCCGGGTGGCCTGACACCATCCCGGGCATCTCTGGGGAGCCACGGGCAGGCCTTGCGCCCAATTCACTCCCTTCCCGTGGCGTTTCGTGGAGCTGCGTCCCCGCTTCTCGCAGTTTTTGGAGGGAGATCACGTGCGCTGAGCGCTTGCCAGCTGGATGCACATCCCAGGAATGTGGCAGGGCTCAAGACGGTATTTCTTGTGCAGCGTCAGAGCTGGTGGCCAGACCGAGGGAGGATTTCCTACTGTGGGTTGCCAGCAATTTGCAGATGCCGTCCTGAAGTCTAATTGAACCCATTGGCCGCGCTGACAACATGAAATGTTAACGAACCGTGAGGCGGGCTGCACCTCAGATCTTGAGATTTGCAGGAAAAGGTCATGAGATATTTAAAGCTAATAATGTGGTTGAGTTCTCTCCTTCCTCTTCTGCGTTGGAAGCATTAGGGCCATGTTCGTGAGCATTTGCAAAGGCTGGAAGCGTCCTTCTCTGGAAGTGCAAGCTGAAGTGCTCCCACTATCACAGGATTTTAGGAGCTGGGGCAAAAACAAACCCAAAAACCCCACGCAGACATCTGTGCCTGCTCTGATGCAGTTAAATGATGGGGTCTTGGGGACAGGAATGAAAAGTTTGTGGGCATTGCCGAATACTTAGTGTTGGGTTTGTTGGTGCAAGGATGGCATTGTCCCCTAGACTGACCTCCCTCGTCCCTGTTGGAAGTGGCTGCCGGAGTGGGCTCAGGCTTGTCTCCCAGGCAAAGCGACATTTTTTTCATCAGAGAGGTGAATTTTACATGCTGTCTCTGGAAGTTCCTGCCTTGGAGCAGCCTGAAACAGCCTGAAAGTGTGAGCTAATGCATATATCCTATCTCTGATGGGCAAGGAGAGGGATGGAGCAAGCTGGGTAGGAAAGCAATTAGTGCCACTGCCTGCCACAGCAGCGTCCCCGCCGGCCCGGTGGCAATGTCACTTTGCAGCAGGAGTGCCTCCTTGTGTCCATTTGCATCCCCCTGTGCCTCTGCTGCTTTGCCTGCACTCCCCCTCTTTGCAAGGCAATCTTGGCAGGGAGGTCACCCTGAGCAAGCTGGGTTACAACTTCACGCCTGGTAGCTTTTATTGCAGCATTTCTCTCCCTTTCCCTCCCAGCTGCAAAGTCAGTGATTAAAAAAGAAGGGGGGGGGGGGGGGGGAGAAATCCAAAGAATTAATAAGTGGGAGCAAAATATTTAGGCTGTAATAGTGTCACTTGCAGCTCAGCATGGGGCAGGCAGGGCTGGAGCAGAGATTTTCTCACAGGAGGACAGGGGTGGGAAATGCCCAGAAATCACTTTTTCTGGTACAGAGCAGGTTCAGGACCCTTGGCTGGCATTGCCTGGGTGCTCTCAGCACCCTTGGAAGCTGCTGGTGACCTAAAAGCACTGAGCACCTGACAGCTGTGAAGGTCCCACAGTGCAGCAGAGCACTCACACATGCATGTCCTCACCTGCAGGCTCACACAGGTGGGAAGGTGCTGGCAAGCCTAACTTTCCATGCCCACATGCAGACCACACTGGGCAGGTGTCTGTGCTCTGCCATGGCCTTGCACAAGCTGCTGTCAGCCATATCAGCATGGTGAAGGCATCTGCAGGCAGCCTATACCAGTGCCAGCCAGGCTAGAGCTGCTGCTGAGTGCCCTCAGCAATCCTCATCCCATCTTCCCCAGAGCCACGAGCAAAAGTGACTTCTGACAGTTGTCACTTGGCAGGACGGGGCCAGCACATCTGGAGAAAGTTTCCTGTTAGCTTGTCTTCCTGTAACAGCCCCTGCTTTCAAAGATGGTCTTTATTTTGAGCCAGAAGGGATCTGTTCAGCTGCATCTGGTGTGGCACAGCCCAGGCTACAGAGGAGCCCTGTCATAGCTCATCCTCCAAAACCCTCCAAAACAGCAGGGCTGGGCTCTGTGCAGCACCACAGCTGACAGCAGAAAGCACAGCTCAGACCCTGCTAAAGTGGCTCTTCCACTACCCAGCTGGCAGAGAATAGGAGGAGGTCATTCATTTTTCCCAACCTTCAGTGATCCCAGAGTCCAGGTAGGAAGTTTTATCTGGGGTTATACTGACTGATTCTTGCAGCTCTGCAGAAGGAGGAGGTATCTGGGGGTATCTTTGTTAGTGATCACTGTCATTCATATTTGCTCTCCAGGCATGGCTTTCAAAGGGAAAAAGCAAAACATTTCTTTTCCACGTGGCAACATCTTTTCTCAAGCTGCACTGGCCATTTGCAGTGACCCTCCTGAGCTTCCCAGTGGCAGGGGAGTTTGCTTAAGATTACTCCTGTTTTTGGTTTACCTTGTTCCCCAGGACAGGTGGAAGTCCTGCTGGGATCTCCCTTCAATTGCAGGTCCTGAAGGCACCTGAAACAGCAGTTGTTTGTGTGGCTGAGTCCCTGCACAGCTCATTGCAGCCCAGTGGCAGGATCTGGCCCTTGCCATGGGAAAAGTGGCTGTGAAATAGAGCTCACTGTGTGTCCCATCCCTCACTCAGTTCCCCCATCAACCAGTATAACTAGAGTCGCATCCAGAGGAGGAGTTGCAAGGATGCCAGATGTTTGGTAGTGCCAGGTTGTGCTCTTAGAAGGGGGTTTTTTCCACGAGTGCTGTGGGTAGCAAAGGCTGTGTGAGCACACCAGCTTCACCTTACAATAGCTAGGGAGAGTGCTCCTTTTATTGTGGGGAAGGCAGACTCATCTGAGCTGGATACAGCACCTGGGACAGGTGTGACACACACAGAGTCAGTGCATCCCTGCCTTGGGACAGAGGGGTGCCATCCTCATCCCCATACTGCCAGTGGAGCACTCCCTTCCCACTGCAGGAGCTGAACTGGACAGCAGGAGCTGTCAAGGAATGGGAAACAGAGCCACTGCCACCATGGGGGAGCCAGCAAACACATTTTCATGTGGGATGCAGAAAAGGAGGCATCTGATCCCCCCTTCTCTCCCTGCACTTCCTTTCAACACACACCAGCCCCCAGCCCACCTGTCGGGGCAGAGGAGGGTGTAGTTCTCTTCCCTGCCTCCCTTCCCATCCCCTTCCAAAAGCCATCTGGGCTTCATACCTGCCCATGCATCGCCCTGTTCACCACTAATTGCTGCCTGGTCACCCTGGAGCAGGAGCAGAGCCTGGGTGGGAACTAAGCCCAGTGCCCTTTTTCACTGCCAGGGCAGCCTGGCAGGGCGGGCTGGGGGCCTTGGGAGCAGGATGAGGGGGGCTCAGAGGGGATAATGGCTTCCCTAACTCCTGCTGTGCTGAGCACTGAGACAGGGACAGCAGTGTGGAAGGAGGGCAGGCATGGGTGTTGGAGTGTGTATGGCTGCTGTGGCTGTCCCCAGGCCCCCAGCCTGTGCAGGGGAGACCAGCATGGACAGGGGAAAGCCAAGTGGCAGGCAGTCCTGCCCTCAGCCTGCCCTAAGGGTCTGTCTCCATCCCATCAATGTGGTGCTGGCCCTTGTGCTCATCCTGGCACTTGGGGCTGTGGGTAGGCACTCAGCAGCTCTGTAATCTTTCCAGGCAGGAATGTGGGGGTATGTGACCATGGCAGGGAATGAGATCCCAGCCCACGCTGTCCTCAGCAAGCTGTCATCTGAATTACTTAGGTTCAAGGGCTTTTTTGCTTTTTTTTCGTTTCTCTCTCCTCTCTCTTTCTCTCCTCTCTCTCTCTGTCTTTTATTTTTCTTTCTTCTCTCTTTTTTTTTTTTTTTTTTATTTTTTTGCAATGCTAATGGCTCTGCATTGCACTGGCTACTGATCCCTCATTAATCTGGGCAGCACTTCACAGCCAGTCAGAGTGACTTTTGGCAGGTGCACAAAGGCAGGCAGCGACACACAAACCCCCACCCTGGCCAAAAAAATTACCATGCACAGCCTTCCTCCAACTTTTGTCTCTGTGTGGCGAGGACATGGATTAAGGAATTTCTCCCTCTGCCTTTGATGCTGTGTGTCCACCCGTCCCCCCACAGCCTCCTCAGTGTGTCTTCCCCCAGCTCTGTCTCTCTCTGTGCTTTCCCATTTGTGGTGGCACTTCTGTGTTGGGTCATGGGCACCCACCCGGTGGCTTTCTCCCCACCATGACAAATGCTGGATGTATCCAGCAAATGTGGCTGCCCAGCTCAGAAGTTCTGCATACAGAGGCTGTTTGTGTGGGAAGAGATGGGTGATACCATCCATGCTTTCTCTCTTTAACTGCTGTGCAAAGCAGAGCTTAGGGCAACATCCTCCCAGGTCCTACAAGGAAGGTCTGGGTCCTTGGGGGACATCCCCCTGCCGAGTCAAGGCACAGATTTAACCCCATGGTGCCTGTGACACCCCACCTACAAACACTCTCAGCTGCTGGTTGGTTGTGGGTGGGAAGAGGCAGGAATTGCTCCCAAGGGAAAGCTGGGAGGAATCTTGGGATGGGGAAAATGCTCCTGATGGGAAAGCAGCCTGGGCAGGTCACCAGGACCTTAGTAGGGCTGACCTGCCTGCAGCCTGCTTGGTGCAGGTCCCAGGGAGGAGTCAGGGGTTCGGAGCATGCTGGAAGTCCTGGACAGAGTCATACACCAGCTGGATAAGCCCAGCATCCTTCAGACCCCTGTCCCCATTCTCCAATTCCAAGCCATACCCCAGCACTGAGCAAGTCAAGTCAGCAGGGCAGCTCACACTGTGAGGTTTCATTTCATTTAATTATCATTAGGAGTTAATTTAACTTGATTCCCTTGGCGTTGCCATCCACACTGGTGGGTGCCACCAAAGAGCCCCCAAGGTCTGGGTGGCACAGAGAGCCTCACTGTGCCACTACACTGCAGGGAGGTGCCCTGCCTAGCACACCTGATGATTCACAACCTGCTGGGTCCCCTGCCTACCCACCCCAAGGCGCCTGGGCTCCCAGTGGAGTCAATCCTGCATCCAGATGGGGGGCTCAGGTCGGGTGGCAGAAGCAGCTGGGATTGCAGAACCCAAGGGCTCTGATGTTCTGGACAGAAGGCTGGAAGTGGGAATAGGAAAGGAAAGGCTTTCACTTGGAGCAAGAAAGCAAAAATTCCCCTCCTCCTGTAAGGAATTCCCCAGAGTGACAGTAAAAGCCTGGAGGGGGCTGCAGCTTTCATGCCACAGGGATTGCATCTGTGCTGGGCTGTCACATGTGCTGCACAGAAGGGACTGGAGAAGGCCTGGTTCTTTCTCAGGGTGGGTTCCTGCTTTTAAGGTACTCCTGCAAGCTGTGGGGTGATGGTAGTGCCCATCTGGTGTGCACACATCCCTTGTGTGTGTACAGCCACGCTGCCAGGGCAGCCTCATCCCACAGGTGCCCAGGTACCTCCTGGGCACCCCAATGGTGCAGCCCTCCCTTTCTCCCCTCCTCCCTTCCTGACCAGGCAAAAGTTTGGATCTTCCTCCTGCAATTGAGCTGTTGGTGCTGCCCAGGGCAGCATGATTCTGTGCCTGACCTTCTCCTGGCTGGCTGGGGACGTGTGGAGGAGCCCACACGTGTAGCACCATGGAGCTGCCCCCACCCATGACATGATGCTCAAGCCCCTGGCTGTGCTCTGGTGCTCACAGCTGGGCTGTGTCAGTCCCACACCACCCCTCATCCTGCAGCATCTTTATTAGGAATGTGTCTGGGCAAGAGACGCCCTGTGTGCCCCCCAAACCACGCACAGCAGCAGCACAGGGGGGTACTCAAGTGGGCAGCATGTTGGTTCCTTGGTCTCAGAGATGGACTGGAGTGCAATATCCCACTCAGCCTCTCCAGATAGTCCTGCCCTGGTCCCTTGGGTGCTGAACCCTCCTCTATCAGGCATGTGTGTTTGCTCACTGGGGTTGGTGCCAGCAGGGTGCATTTCTGCTGAGCACCTGCATCCCTCTGTCCTGGAGCCAAGCTCCAGATGGATCAGAGATCCCTCAGAAGGTTAAATGGGGTTAAACCATTGCACTTTGCAGCACAAAGGACAGCAGGGTCTTCTACGGCTCAGACAGCAGTGACAATGGGGCGGAGGGAATGGTTTCTAGGAAGAAACCATCGATCATAACTTGATACTTGTCCAAGGGCCCAGCTGGAGTGATGCAAGCCAAAACAACGGGATGCCATTAGGCTGGCCAGCGGTGGTGCTGGTGGGGAAGCCTGCTCCCAGCACTGGCAGCGGTGCCCTGAAAGCGCGCTGCACATCGCGGCCACTGCCTGCAATATCCAGCTCCCAGCTCTGCGCTGGCGTGTCCGAGGAGCCCGCACACACATCTGCTAGTTTCTGGTGACCTCTAGAGGAAGCTGCTCCACTCTGACGCCGTGAGTTTGGGAGTGGAACCAGGTCTTTAAACCTTTAGTGGAGTTGCAGCTGGAGCATCTCCCTCCACTTCCCTCCCTGTCCTGGGCTTGTGCCTCTGCCCACAACACCTCAGTATTTCCAAAAGTGCTGCAAAAGCCTTGTTATCATCTTTTAGGCGAGTTAAATTGCCTTACACGTCCCGGGGACCCCTCTGACTGCCCTCCTGTACCCACTGCTGCCCTCAGGTCGAGCTGTCGGATGGGACATCGCACACCATCACAGACGCTTACGCTGGCAAGGAATACATCATCCAGGTGGCAGCCAAAGACAACGACATCGGCACGTGGAGTGACTGGAGCGTGGCCGTTCATGCCACCCCCTGGACAGAGGAGCCCAAGCATCTCACCACGGAGGCCCAGATCACAGGTAAGAGCCTCCTCCCAGTACAAATAGGAGGAACACAGAACTCCGGGCTGAGGGATCTCCTCTTGCTCCATGCAAGTTTTGCCCACAGCCAAAAATAGCCCCAAAAAACTCATGGAGCTGCAGCCCTTCACGCTGCACTTTGCCCCCTCCTGTGGCCAGGTCAGAAGGTGTAACCATGGCCTGAAGGATGCTGACTCAGCTCATCTGGATCCAGCATCCTTCTCACCAGGATACTTGGGGCAGGACAATGAGGCTAGCCATTGTATTATTGTTGTTGTTGTTGTTGTTGTGGTTGTTGTTGTTGTTGTGGTTGTTGTTGCTGTTGTGGTTGTTGTTGTGGTTTTTGTGGTGGTTGTTCCGTGGAGTGTTGTCTCCCTCCAGCCCTCCCTCCCCTCTCCAGTCCTACCTCCTCCACACCCCTGACCCCTCACAATGGCTCAAAGGGATGCCAATTCAAAATAAAAGCCACCAAGTTAACACCAAGTCTCTGTTTCTAGGAAAGAGCTGGGACTCTGTCCAAATGGGTGTTATCAGCCCTCTGTTTCCCAGAAAGGATGGAGCAGACCCTGCACTGGTTTCCTTGGCTTGTGTGCAGAGAAACCCCCCTTTTCAAAACAGCACCTGGTAGAGCACCTGGATATTCAGGCAGCAGCAGGGATTTACAGCCCCCACCACCATTCCCAGGTGGATAAAGCCCCACAAGGAGCGCAGGAGCACTTTGCAGCAGTGCTACTGTCAGCGTTTTGGTTTTTGCTTCCATTCCCACCTGTGTTGTGCTAAATGCAAATGCCCCTGTCAGTGTCACCTGCCTTGTGCAGGCACACGAGTGTCCCTCACGCACACATCCCTGTGTGCCTGCTGCAGCCAGGTAGGGCTGATGTGGGACACCCCAGCTCCAACGCTGAGCCCCACTGTGACGCCTCAGTGGAGTCTGAGAGATGCTGAGACAAACTCTGTGGTGCCCGGCATCAGCCCAGACAGTCTGGCCTGGACATGCTGGGGCCATCTGGATGTGGCCAAAGCTGCCTCTGCCTGACTGCTCATCCAAGCACTCCCTGCAATCCTGCACCCTCTGCAGGCACAGACAATCCATCTGGTTCAGGACAAAGCAGGACAAACCTTGTGAGCCAGCCCAGTAGATGCAGCCTGCTGTGTGTGGCGTGTCCTGTGGGTAAGGGATGCTCTCATCTGAGCCCTAATGGCTCATTGTGACTTCCTAGCTAAGATTCCCACAGACCTGGTGCATGGAGTGGCTCAGCTGGTCAGGACGGGGATGAGAAGGATGCCCAGCTCTGCCTGGTGGCAGAAACATCTCCAAGCAGTAGGTGCACCATCACAGCCAGGGAAATCTCATGGATCACTCAATCCCTTGAATCATACCAGCCCTCTACCTCAGCCCTAGTGTGGTATAGCACTGAAAAGGGCAATTTGGAGCCAGGTCCAATCCACACCAGAGCAGGGCTGCTCCTCTGGGATGAATCCCAGGGCATCCCAGCCCTCCTCACCACCCACTCTCCTTTCTTGCAGAGACAACAAGCGCTAGCACCTCCTCTTTCATGGCACCACCCACAACCAAGATCTGTGACAAGGGGGCCGTGGTGGGCAGCGGGGCCATGGCAGTGTGTTGGACAGCTGGACTGGTCGTGGCTGCCTATAGTGTCCTCTTTATTTAGTGAGTATCTCCCAAGTCTGAGGCATGAGAGGTAGGATGTGGATGCTGGGATGGGGCAGGGATACAGGGATATGGGGTATGGGAACCCTCAGGGTTCTAATGTGGGTGGGAAGGGGATGCTCTGGCCAGAGAGTGGGTGAAGGGCATTGGAAACAAGTCATTTGGGTTTTTCTTGCAGTTTTGTAAATGCACCAAGTCTGACTGCTTTTCCAGATGGATATTTGGCTGGAGGTCTCAAAAATGGCTTTTCAAGCAAAGCTGGCAAAGTGGTCAGTCTTTGATGTCTTGTTCTCAGCAGCCCTCTCCCAACCTCTCTGCTGACATTTTTAAGAGGCAAAGAAGCCACATGGAAATCTAAGGCCTTTACTTAATGATGAAAGAAAAATTGTCCGAGATCAAAAAATTCAGATTGCATCTCAAAAATGTCCTTAATTTGGCTTAGGATGGAGCTGACATCCTGGAGAGCCACAAAAAAGCTCCTCTCCTTTATAGACCAGGGCTGCTGTCTCATGGGTGTCACACCCAAATGCCCTTTCATATTACCCAAGGACAGGGATGGATCCTGGAAGCAGCCACCTGTGTCACTTTTGGGAGATAAAGGATAAGCCACTCCTCCTTGGTGCCCAGAGATAAGATCCTTATGGGCAGGGGGTTCTTTGCTCCCCTCTGACAGTGTCATCTCGTGTGTGACACCAGGAGAGGTGGTGGCGCGCTGTCAGAGGAGGGTGGGCAGGGCCCAGCCCTGGGAGGAGGAGGAGGTGGAAATTTGGGTACCCGAGTACCTGCGGAAAAGAGGGAAAAAGGAAATTCCGCTGGGTGTGTCCCACGGGTGGCTGAGCAGAGCCGAGTTCGGAGCGAGGCCGTGACCCTTGTGCTCCCCGCTTGCAGATTCCATCCGTCCATCCACCGCCGCCCAGCGCAGCCGCCTCCCCGCCGCCCCCGCCGCCCCCGCCCCGCTCCCGGGTCGAGTCTCTTCGCTCTTCGATTTTGCACACATTGAGGACGCACCACGCTTCTCGCCGCCACTCCGGAGGAGGACAGAGCTGCTGCCGTCCCCTGGGGGGCCGCAAAATCCCTCTGCCGGCCCGGAGCGAGGAGACAGACGCCCGTCCGTGCCCCTTTCCTCCGCCGAGGGGAGCGAGCCGAGGGTCCCGCTCATACAGCTAAACCCCCCCACGCCAAAGACGTGCCCGCCGCCCCCGCGGCCGCGCACCGAGAAAAGGGGATATGAAAACGGGGGGGTGGTGAGGGGAATGATGCTCCAAGCTGTTGTACCCCCTTATGGCAAAAGGGGGTCCCCCAAGGACTGGACTCGCTCCCCTGAGCTCTCCACCGCGTGGCGAGGCTGGAGGGGTGCACGGATCGGGGCGGGGGGGGTCGGGTCTTGGTCCTCTCCGAGGGGGCGGTGGAGGGGGGACCTGGTGGCTTTCACAAGTGCGATGGGGAGCAGGGAGCTGGCGGGGTTTTAATGGGATTAAAAAAAAAAAAAAAAAAAAAAAAAGGAAGTGAAACACCGGTAAAACCCCCCTGGCCCTTGCCGAGCGCCTGGGAGAGCTGTCCCTCCACCTCCCCCTCCACAGCGCCCTGCAGGAGCCTTCGCCACCCCCAGCCCCGACCCAACATCACCCCCAAACTTTTAACCGTGTTGGATACAGGGAATCACCCCCATTGATGTCTTTGTCTCATTCTCCAACAAAAGCAGAATAGCTCTGCTGTTGCCTTTAGAGCTGGAGCCCTGCAGACCTGTGCCCCGCTGTCCCTGGCTGTCCCCAGCTGTCCCCATGCCTGCTCTGCTCTCCTCTCCTCCCCATCCTGCCCGAAGCCCTGTTTTGTAAAGACACCTCCTCTTGGCCCTGCCTGGACCCAAGTGCAGTATTTAATACCATACGTCCTAGTATTCCCACTGTTGACATGCTGTATTTGAATTTTTTATAGATGTATATATATAAAAAAAAAAGAAAAATAATCAAAAAAAAAGTAATAGAGGGGATAAAACTAAGCTCACAGAGACAACGCACACGCACACACACACACACACACGGACACACACACATACCAGGAGAGACTGTCTTCATTAAATGTTCATTTCATGATGACTGGCGGCTCTGGGTGTCATTTCCCTTCCATCTGGGGAGGGGGGTTTTGGCTGCCTTCTTCCATGCCTGGTGCTGGCTGAGTTGGGGAAGACATGGGAACAGCATTGAGAGGACACACACGCACCCTGGAGCCCGCTCTGGCGTTTGAGACCGTAGCACCATCCTCCTCGAGGGGTGGGAGACCCAAAAACTGCCCTTCAGGACATCCTGAGAAGGTGCCCAGCCTGGGGACTCCTGGTGAGGGAAAGGAGATGGTTGTCACCAGCCCATATGACACCTCTGCTGTGATGGGGAAGTGCCACATCTCCCCATTCACGAGCCCTGGAGGGTCCCCTGTGTCCCCAAGCTCTGGCTGCACCCTGACATCCCTCGGGCAGGCAGGAGGATGGAGACCTGCCTGTGCAGCCTGGAGGTGGCCTGTAGTCACAACTAATGCACTTCCCATGTCTGATTAATAATTTCATGTTAGGAAAATGTCACTGGCCCAGCTGCTCTGAATTAAACTTTTATCAGGGCAGGGCTCACAGGGACCCAGTGTGGAGGCAATGGACATTGTTGGAGTGTGTCCTTTCCCCATGTGCCTGGCTTGGGAGCACCCCCTGGAGCAGGGGTGCCATCAAGCAATGTCCAGGGGGAAAGCTCCACTTTTTAGAAAATTACCTCTCTGGTGCCCCAACTGAGAGGTAGAAAATTACCTCTCTGGTGCCCCTCTCTGGTGCTCCACTTGTTAGAAAATTATCTCTCCAGTGCTCCACTTTTTAGAAAATTACCTCTCTGGTGCCCCAACTAAGTCTCTACAGCAGGGAGGTGTGTGTGGTTGGCTGGCTGGCTGGATGGATGAATGGACACATGAGTGGGGTGGATGGACGGGTGAGTGGGTGGAAGGAAGGAAGGAAGGAGGGAAGGAAGGACAGAGGTGAAGGAGCCACAGCCTTGGCTCTGCAAAGCCTGAAGGCAGCACCAAGCTGGTCACTTGCTCCCACCAGGCACTTTCTGTGATTTGAACAATGTTGGAGCTCTATTTAGGGAAGAGCTCAGTCAGATGCAGACCTGTCTCTGGCTTGGCCATGCTGGCGGCAGCGCTGACTTGGTTCACTGGTTAATGTTCCATTACCAGACAACATGCCTCCGTCATTTATTAATGTTTCATTAGTGTTAAAAACATCTGGTAATTAATTATGCACTAATTATGGATTCACAGTGCTAAAAGCTGGGGTAATCTACCATAGCAGATGGCTCTTTGGGGCAGGGGGAAGGGACAGCTCTTAGCAGAGATGAAAATGTCAGGCCCAGCCCTTGCTAGGGGGAATCATCCCAGACAAACAGATCACCTTCATCTCCTCCCAGCATTTCCAAAGCTGGTCCAGAGGCTTGCTGTCTCAGGTTATTAAGCAGAAGAAACCGGTCCCTCTCAAGCTGTTTCAGGGACCAAGGGAGTGGTGCTTCCCCTGCTCAGGGCAGCTGTGTGAGAAGCCATCTGAGAGCAGTGGCTTTCACGCAGAGCCCCAGGCATCATCCAGCACCTGGAGCTGGTACTCGGCTTTCTGCCAGTTCTGGGATGCTGTTTGTCAGCCCTTCCGTGGTTCCTAGCCACGTTAAGCAGCAGTCCATAAAGCAAGGGGTGTCGTAAAAGCCCACTCATTAAGTGCCCCAGGAATATTATGTACAGATGTGCAGAGATGTTTCAAACTGGGGAAGGTCCCAGGGGAGCATCCCTGCCAAGCAGAAAATCCATCCACTTAGCAGTATAAATCCATACAGGAAGAAAGAGGGAATTACAATGCTCAGAGAAACCTGTGCATCACATAACCTGAAATCCAATACACTACCCGGGTGCAGTGGGTCCCTGCATCTTTCCAGCACATATGTGGCAGTAAATCCCACCTTAGGTGTTGTTTTTGGGCTGTTGCTGATGTGAGAGCAGCCTTGCACGGAGCTCCCCAAGCTCTGCAAGAGGGATCAGAAGTGTGACTGGAAAGCAGGAGCTATTTCCTGGAGACTTGAAGCCTTGGAGGAAGCAGGAACTCCCCATGCTTGAGCGAGGGGCTGAGCAGTGGAAAGGGACTGAATGCACCTTCTGCATCCTTCCCTTAAGCGGGTGCTAGCAGAGACCTCATTCTCCCTGACCCAATAGTCAGAAAATCTGCCTGCTCCCACACCAGCCTCCCATCCAGAGCCTGGATCTGCCAGGGGACAAAAACCAGTTTATTTATCCCAAATCAGGCTGACAGGAATGTGTTGTGCAGCCTGTGGTGGGGTGGAGGAAGGAGGAGCAGTGGGTGCTGTGTTGTGTGTTTCAGCTCTGGCAGGGCGTCAGTCTGGCACAGTCACAGGTGAGAAAGGGGAATGAAAGCAGGCTCAGCTGTTGAGAAAGCACACCCATAGCTGCACTGCTGACCCGAACTGGGAGTTTGCTGGGCTGGGTGGAGATTCCAGGTGGGATCTTTTGAGCCAGTTGGCAGAGGAGAGCTGCTGCATATTTGCACAGTGGAAGATCTGGTCCTCCAGGGCAGGGACCCTCCTTCATCACAACAAATGGGAGAATGTCAGGTGAGGTGAAAGCAGCAGGAGCTGGTGGAAAGGCAGTCCCTGGGATGAAAGCATGAAGAGCAGCATCTGTGAGGGGTGAGACTGTAAACAGAGTCAGCTTGACTTGGAGAAGTCTCTCCCAGACTCTCCCAATCCCCAACTTGCAGTAGCATCAAGTCCAGCAAATACAAGAGCCCAGCCCAAAGCACAGGGTATTCATTCAGAAGAAGCTGATGTCTCCAGTACAGAGCTTATGTCTCCGGTACACTGGATGCCTCTGGCAGATTATAAACTTCCTCACAGGGATTTCTTCCCCAGTGGTAAGGGGGGTAGCTCAGACAACAAGATCCCACCGTGAGGAAAGCCTCTTCTCTGACATCTTTGGTGCAGGA
Organism: Melospiza melodia melodia; assembly: GCF_035770615.1. Taxonomy (NCBI): domain Eukaryota; kingdom Metazoa; phylum Chordata; class Aves; order Passeriformes; family Passerellidae; genus Melospiza; species Melospiza melodia. The sequence goes on from NC_086226.1 coordinate 8,757,367, forward strand.
GTGAGCCCAGGAGCTTTGAGTTAATCAGCCACCACCACACAGAAGCAGATGGAGCTGCAGGTGCAGACCTTGGAGGTAAAAACAGCCTTGGGCACCCTCACAATGCTGTAGGGCAGAGGTTTGTAGCAACAAGAGGTGATAGATCGTCACAGCAAACCACAAATGACAGTCTTGGACCATCTTATTTGTTGGTGGCTCCAGACAAGGACTTGATTCACCTCCAGAAGAAACTGCCTGTTGTTTGAAAAGCCTCCAAGCAGTGATGCTTTTCTTCCTTGTTTCCATCCTGACTGGCTCAATGTCTGTCCTGGCATTGTGTCCTTGGTCCCCACACATTTCTGCCTGCAGCCTCATGCCCTCCCTCCCCACTAGACCTTCCCTGAAACCTCCTCACTGCCCAGATGGGCACCTCCCGCCACTGTGTTCCTATCTCCCATCACTGCCCCTGTGCTGCAACCTCCCTGCTCACCCCCAGTCTGCCCCAGCCCCCTCCCTGATCTGGGCAGGGTGACCCACATGGATTATGTGCTCACAGCATCCCAAACCTCCCTACAGGCAGACACGGCAGCCAAGCACAGCCCACCCGGCTCAGCTGCAGCGTGGAGACCAGACCACACCAGGGTCCTCTAATAAGCAATTGACTCTTTTTTTCCTCCCTTTCAAGAAAAAGCCAAGCATTAATTTGGCTTCTGCCACTCTGTTTATCTAATAGCATTGCTGATTGATTGTCTTATTTATAACCCAGATCCGGTGTCTGGGCTGCTCGCGGAGACGGAGTGATTGATGGAAAGAAGACAGCCAGAAAGGGACTTAATGGAGCCATGTGGCTGAGAAGCGGAGTAGTGGCTTAGGCATGAAATGAAAAGTGTCTCCCACAAGTCTGGGCTCCTCTCCTCCTTTCCTGCGTGGTTCCCAGGGAAGCTGCTAAGTGCTGGGAGAGAGCAGCGTGCTCCCTGCGCCCTGCCAAAAGCAATCAGGGACCACGCTCAGGTCTCCTCCTGCAGTCTGGCCAAGGGGACACAGCCAACAGGGACTTGGACTGCTTCCTGAGAAGGCGTCACACAGTCTCTGGGAAGGTTTTCCCCTTCCAGGATGGAAGGGATGGTTGAAAGGTGTGAGACAGCCTGACCCTTGCCCAGCTACCAGCCTGCTGTCAGGATGCCTGTTCTGCCAGGGAAATCAGGTCCCTGCACAGACACATGGTGCAGAGAGAAGCCTTCCCCAAAGGGCCCACCTGCGGGCTGGCAGCATCTTCCAGAGGTCTGTTATATCCAAAGCTGGACTGAGATAATTCTACATCCCTAGGGAGCTTCTCTGTTTGTCACACCCAGTGGTCACAAACCCCAGCAGAGTCACCAGCTCACATGTGAATTACCCCATGGAGCCATAAAGCACCAACAAACAGGGAAGGAGATGCAGTCCCAGGAGGTGACGTGCCATCATTCAGGGTCATGCTGTGGATGTGTGACAGCCTGGACATGTCCCAAACCTCAGTCTGCAAATTCACCCCAGGGCAGCCTGTCCCCAACTGCAGGATTGGATCGTGGTCAGGATATGGCTGACAACTCCAAGTCCTCAGGAAGGCATTTGGCTTTGATCTGAGCCAGAACTAAACCCTCATCTTGTCCATAAAGATCAGTTTAGGAAGAAAAAACAACATACTCGTTCAGTCAAAATATTTCATAGCTGTTTAATAGTCTTTATTTCATGTCTGATTGTAACAGATAATCTAATACAAGCCTCAAGCAAAGCCAAACACAGTTGTTTCATTTTGAAGGACCCCATCAGCCAGCTTTGACGTGGCCAAACCCCACTCCTTTCCTTTTTTTGTTTCTTTTTCTTTATTTTTTCACCACATATGAAATTTGAGGAAAACCAAAGCAACTTTGTGAACACTGCTGTTTCAGTGGATTGAAAGAAACCATGCAGGAGACAGGTCTCCAGTACTGGACGTATTGTTGCTCCCAACACCAGTACGTGGCAAACACTATCCAATGCCTTGTGATTGTTTTATTGCTTCCAGGAGAATCCCCTCCTTGGAAAGTCCCCCTGGAACAGCAGATATGGGCAGGTGATGAACACTCACTCTGGCAGGGGTGTCCCCAGTCGTGGTGGTTCCTCTGTGGGTGATGCCACTACCACCTCACCATGTGTCCAGGGCTGGGAGGAGAAGGGACCAGGACAGGGCGATCCCTGCAGAATGCTGGAAGATGGAGGGGCCCCTGAGCAGTGGGAGCGGAAATGGCCTTTGATGTGGAAGCTCTCCTTTCGCAAACACAATGACTCGCAGAGAAGTTTTATAAACATGGCTATTGTTGCTCCATCCCTTTGGTGGGAACAGATGGTCCGAGCGCTCTGTTTGGCCCCCCTTCCCTCCCCTCTCTCCCTATCCCCATTAATAAAGCCCCGGCAAGTCCAGCACCGCTAAGGTTTTCCCAAGGGGGATCAATAAATAAATGTAATAACAACAAAGGGGCCCATGCAGACGAGATTGGGTTACAAAGAGGCCTCGGCCCCCCTCCTCCTTTCCGGGTGAGAGTCACTGCATGCAGGCACTCTGGACAGTTCGAGGAGAGGTTCCTCCATCCCCACTGTCTGTGAGAAGTGGGAACAGGATCTTGCCACTGAAAGAGCCAACCACCACCCTGCAGTCATGGATGGCAGTGTCTGACCTCGCTGTTCACCTTGGTCATGGGACATTGATGGCAAGTGGCTGCCAGATCCCCGCCTTTGGAAGTCACCTGAGGTAGCTGTGGGAACAGGTTCAAACACTGACCCTGGGTGTGCAGCAGGCAAGTGCCTTCTTCTAAGATTTCCTGGCTGAGAGGTTGCTCCAGGTCCTTTCCAGAAGGATCCCATCCTAGAGAGTGCACTTGGGAGCAGGAATCATGGCTTCACCTGGGCTCACTTTTTGCCTCGTTCTTGCCTGATGAAAGACCAGACAATTTTCTGGCCAGCTGGAAGACATTGGTGGCCCTAACCTACTCCTCAAAGGTGTGGTGAGATTTGATGCAGGTTAAAGCAGGGCAGAGCAGTTTGCAGACAGGGTTTTCCTGTGGAAACCACCAGCATGTACCAAATGCTGCCCATGAGAGTGCAGGGCAAGAGAGCAGCTTCTCCAGGAGCATCAGTATGGCTTGACTGTGGCCACAGCATCTCACCAGACTCTGGATGGTGGAGCAGTCACATGGAGGCACTCCATCGAGTGGTCTCACCAATGGGGAAGGAGGAGACCAGCTCCAAAAACCTTCCCAGGAGCTCATCTACTGAGGAAGGGCCTAAGGCTGGAGTAACCCCATGGGCAAGGCCCAGACAGGACTTTGGTGACATGCAGGAAGAACTGAGCAGATGGTTTGATCCAAGAGCTGACACTGAGCCCTGCTGACACATCCCTGTTAGCTGCCATTGTCCAACCTCCTCCCCAGCTGGTTCCTGCTGCTTGGAGGTGACAGGATGCTGGTTTTATCTGTGCAGGACTCCTGCAGCTGGGGGTCTGTGGGATGAAACGTGTTTCACACACGCACATGCACGCACTGCCGCCTCCCCTGCGAGTCCCTTGCTCCCCCCGACCCCTCGCTCATAAAAAAATTAAAACTCTAGATATCATCTCTCACAAACGTGGGTTTGAGGCCTCGTCAGTCACCAGACACGTCCCACAATCTGCACTGGCTCCAGACAGCTGGAGGGGTTTGCTGGAGGACCAGAATGACTTCATGCCGCCTCCCACGTACCGGGGATTACCCAAAGTGCTTGGTGCGGGGAGGGGAGCACAGGGGCACAGGGCCCCATCCTCACCATATGCCACCATGCCATGCCCTGCACCCAGCTGGGTGCTGCTGGCCTGGGGAATGACAGATAGAAAGGCCCTCCCGAGGTGCAAGGCTCTCCCTGTGGGTGCAAGCAAGGCAGCTGGGCTGGGCTCCTGTGCCGAGGAGGTTTATGAGGGCTGACCCCTCGCTCCGAGCGCCTGGGGCAGGAGAAATCCCACTCGGCCTAGGAGCGCAGGTGCACGAGGCTGCCGGGGAGCGGAAAGGGCTGCAGATGCATGGGGGATCCGGCAAGGGGGAGCTGGGGCCGGCCTAAGCTGTGTGCTGCTTTGGGTCCATCTCCCCTTGCCTGCTCCGGAGCCTGCTGCATTGCTCTGCAGTGCTGCCCTGCTCCTGGCAGGGCTGCCTGCACACAGCCTGCCATGGAGAAGCTCAGGGGTGCAGGAAGACTTGCACCATGCCAGTAGATGTGCTGCAGGATGTCCAGAGGAGACTCATGGCATCGTGGCAGTGCCCACAGCCTCCCTTGGGTACCCCAGGTGCTCGGAACATGAATTCGTACCTTAGTGCCTCACATTCAACCCTGGTTTAAATCCTATCCAGGACTTCCTAGCTACTGTAATGAAGGCAACAGGAGCTCACCTATTAGCTCCCTATTAGGCCTGATGTCTCAGCCATGGTGGCATGAAAGATGATGTGCCAAAGGCCTCAAGAGAGAATACAGGTGATGTCCCCAACTCTGGGGGCTCCTGACCTCCCTGCAACACTGGGAGAGGCTTGAGGCCTACACTGGAAATGGTACCTGGCATCAACATAGCCCTCAGTTCTACAAGGACCACCCTGGACAGTAGGTCCTGCCAGTCTGCGACATGGGGATCTTCATGTGCAGGGCTGGCAGAGACCTCTGCAAGAGCAAAAGGGATTCCAGCTCATGGCCCACCTCCCCCATTCAAGGATCTGAATCCTTACCTTAGGAGCCAGGCATGGGGTTGGGAACCTTTCCCTGAGTGAATTATAATCACCTTTCAAAAAAAAAAAAAAATAACACAAAGCAGGTGGCTGAGCTCAAAAGTGGATAAATGCCCATCACAAAGCACCTGGCTGAAGCCAAGCACAAGCTTAACTTTGGACTCTTTGAAGTCAGCACATCCTTATGCTCTCTGTCGATTTGGGGCTTAAGCCCTCTGTGTGTGCTTTCTACCAATGCTTGGGTAATTTATAGACTTGTCAGGCTGTTCAGAAATTTTTTCTGTGAACCTCTTGCATGAACCCCGTCCAGCTGGTAGGGTCATGTTTGCCTCTCATTCACAGCTTGGTAGAAACACTGTACAATATGAATCAACCCCAGGAGTAAATGCTAAGACTTGGTATCCCAATCACAGACTGCATCTCTCAGGCATGCCATTCCCTGCTGCATGGCCACTTTACCCTACCTGACAGGCAGCCCATTGACTAACAGATGTGCACACCCCTTAATTACAGCACAGTGAATCCACTTAGTGCTGTTTTGTTAGAGATCTTGTCTACTGGAGGAGCTCAAGTGGTACTCACTCAGCTCAGCAGCCCAAGCCTCTGGATTTTCAGGCCCTTAATATTCACTCTGATCTGTTCATAAGTTATTCATGGGGAGTGGGAAATGCCTTACAAGAGAACTCACTCCAAACTGCAAGTACTTCTGAGGCACCTTGCAATCTGCTTGCACAGGGAAAGGAGGGGAAAGTAATGAATAAATGATTGTTTACAAATTATTTACTTGTCTCCACTAATTTCCACATTGTTTACCTGGCAGCATGCTCAAGTCAGGAACAGTTAGAGAAGACTTCATCCTGGTGTATGAGGGGATGGAAGTTGAGCAGCATGGAGGGAAGGAAGCCGATGAAGCAGAAGAGCAGGGAGCCAGCTTTGGCTGCCAAAATTGGCTGCTGAGTGTGGTCTTGCTTGGTCTTCACATTCCAGAAGAAATTGCTGCGCAGGGATGTATCTCTGACATAACTTCCTAGGATGCATGGAGTTGAATCCAGGGCCATCTAAGCTGCTGAGGGTTCTAAAGTCCTTAAGAGGACTACATTATGCAGAGGATGATCAAGCTTTCCTAGGAGTTCACTGTCTATTCCCAGGGAGCCAGGACTTTGTGGAGAAAACCAGGAAAAGGTCCTTGCTGTGAGCAATGCAGCAGAGTAAGACCTGGCAGAAAGGCTGAGCTGTTTTGGTATCAGCAGTGTAAGATCTGTGAATGTGGGAATGAAGATGCTTACAGACCACGGCATGTTGTCCCAAAATGCAAATGGGAACTCTGCCCTGGGGCAAAATCACCCCAGCAGATCATGGCTACCTAAGGCAGGCAGCAGAAGGAGCCTGTCCTCCTCCTTAAAGCCATTTTAGGCTTCTCAGTCCTATCTCAAGCTAATTTCCCACAGTAAACCAGAGACAGAAAGTCACCATGAAGAGGAATGGGCAGCAGCAAAATTAATGTGTGTGTGGTGTCATTTGGAGGAGAAAAGGGCATTTGGCTATGTCAGGAGAGCAGGAAAAGCTGGGAACTGGTCAGTCTCAGCTGGATTGATGTGTCTTCCAGACTTCCCCATGCTTCATTCCCCTCCTGTTGCTCAAGGGTTTGTGAATTCCCTTTGGCTGAACATACAGATCCTGTATCTTTTCACACTAGGTGCTGGAGCATCATAGGAAACAACTATGGAAGGAGGCACAAGATGCCTGCGGAATGGAGGGGGAAATGCCTCCTGAAGCTTGAGCCAGGACGGCCACCAGCTGCTGGCAAGAGGGCTCAGGGCTTGGATAATGCAGCTGCACAGTGTGTGATTAACTCACCCTGCAGGACAGTGACCCACAGGACACAGAGTGACACTGTGAATGAGGGACGGGTGAGGTTCACAGAAAGGACAGGTGCAAGTCAAATTACCCAGCTACAGGCTATTTTCATTAACCAGCGTGGCAACATGTACAAGATGGGATAGAATCATGCCAGCCTGTCCCCATCAAGTCCCAGGAGCAGCCTGTCCCCAGCCCTCACAGCTGCCTGTGCCGTGACCATACCCTGGGGACAGACAGCAGTGCCAAGTCCTCAGGATGCAGGAGACAGCAGAGCTGCAGACACACCAGGGTGGGAGGGGAGATTTGGGATGTTACCACTTGTAGCATGGAGAGGGAAAGCTGTCTGAAGACTGCAGGACACTTTTGGGACTTTGTCTCCTCCATTCCATCCCTGGTCTCAGCTACCCCTCACCAGGTAGCTGGGATCCCACCACTCCTCAAACTCCTCCATGCCCTGCCCTGCTTGGCACTGACCCTGCTCACCACAGCCTTCCAGCTCATCACTCCCTGTGAGCAACCTGTAAATCATCCTTGTACACAAATCTCCCTTGGCCTTGGGGAGAGGGAATTTATCCCTCTAGCTCAGCTGTCAGAGACCTCTAGCTGCCAGAAGTGATCAGGATGCTCTTAATTCATGGCAAAGGGTGCAGGGCTCCAGGGAAGGCTCCCATGCCTGCTTCCCTGCCAAACCTTTGGTGCATGCTTGTGCCCCAGCCATAGACACTTTCTAGGAAAATTGCTCAGCATGATTTAATTGCTGTGCTCCTGAATGAGGGCACATGAACCTGGTCAGGAAGCAGAGAGGCAGGAGGGGACTGCAGGCAGGACATGCAGCTTGGGAGACTCTGATATGTTCAGAGTGACTATCTACATGGTGGAGACTCTCCCAGCTCCCTGGAGAGTCCTGAAGCATCCAGACCAACAAACAGCAGGCAGATGATTCAGGATTGCCCTAACCCTTGCCAGTGCCTTGTCAAGTCCCTCACAGAAGCATGAGCAACACATCCAGATGCAAACATCTGGCTGTGCAGCCCCTCTTGTCATTGACCCAAGGAAATTGTGCGGCTGAGAAGGCAGGAGGGAGGAACATGTGGAAATCCCTGTAGGTGCCTTGCCCAGCACATGGATCCAGCAGGGATGGGCTCACATCTGGGTGAGCTGACAGGGAGCTGGCAGCAATTCACTTGCTCACACCAGTCTGCTCATCTCCCTCCAAAGCCCCCCCAGAGCCTGCATCTCTGGTGTGAGATGAACAGTGAGCAAATACCCCTGCTTTCCTGCCACAATTACTCTCTTTAACTTTTCAACCTATCACCTGCACCGAGGTTTATAAAATTTTAAAGCTAATGGCGTCTCTAGTAATGATACTGCAGATGTACAAGCTGCATCCTGGGATGAATAAATTATAGGAGGGTGAGTAAATTGCAATGGGAAGGACAGCAGCTGCAGGATGGAAACAGATGGCTTCACAGTGAGCCACAGCTTGGTCTCAGTGCGGGGTGTGTTCCCAGGGCTGCCCTTTCCGTGGTGGCCCTGAAGAACACCTGGGTACACCTGAGGCTGCAGATCCCCAGAGCAGCAGCAAGTGCTGCAGCCAACATGAGGGGCTGTGCAGGTGGCTGAGTGCTGCTGTGGGACTGGGGCTACAGTGGCAGTCTGTGGGTCAGTAGTAGGAGAGTAGGAGACCTTGTCTTCCTTCTGCTGCTCACTGGGTTCTCACACAGGGGGAGCTCACAGCCTTCAGAGCTGACAGGATGCTTGGCAGCTTTCTTGAGGGGAGGTGGCTTGTGGTGTCATTTACCGCTGCATTTCTCCCAGAAGAGCTTTTTCTGCCTCTCTCCACCCTGCGCATGCACACAGACACTTTGAAGAGTGGCTATCCTACTCCTCTGCCCTTTGGCAAGAGGCATGCAGATGTATGGCGAGGATGCACAGGGGGCTGTGCCTCGGGTGCACGTTTGTGTCCTGTTGGTGTGACCAAAGGGGCTACCTCAGATCAGTGCTCGGGCTCCTTCACACTGAGGGGCAGCACAGCCCCAGCTGAAGTCCAACAGTGCTGCATTTCCTGAGCTGTGGTTCCAGCAAAGCTGATAGCACACTTGTCACATTCAGCAGGGAGACAGGACAGGGCTGTCTCTGTCCCACACACAAGGGATAGGTTAATAGAGCAGCTGTGATTCCCAGCTCAATTAAAGTCACATACCCCCTGGCTGCTTCAGTGTTCCCCTTTCCCTGTGCCTAGGTTCACATCCCAAACTCATCCTGAGACAGATAATTCCTGCCAGGGCATGTTCAGGGCTCCTCAAATGCTGCTGCAATCATGGCCTCAGACATTAAAAAGCCTGGCCTGACCCTCACTACAGGACTGGGGTCTCAGCCACATATCTGCTGTCCCCTCTGATTTGTTGCTGGAAAAGATTAGCCCCAGTGACATTGAAGAGATGCAAAGTAAGACACAGGTGGGAGAGGACCCAGGACATACAGACAGGCAGTCCCTAAATCACCCTGTTCCCTGCCTCTCCTTATGAGAACAGCATCCCCTGGTCAAAGGCATACACTGTGGAGCCTGCTTCTGTCATGGGGACCCCAGAGAGGCTGATTAAAGTGGGGACTTTTCTCCCAGAACTGTCGATGCCACCAGAGGTCCTCTGACAAGAATACAGATCTTCAGTAGGCAACCAGCCAGCATGGCTCCATCTCTGAGGGATCCACAGTTCATTCACACCCACACCCTACACACACGGGGTCCCACCAGCCTCACCCGTCCTGCATGGTGGCTGCACCACAATACCCCATCCCGCCTTGCAGGTGTCCCTGGTCCAGACTGGGAATGTGCAAGAGGAATTCACCCTCCTCTGGTCCTGCTGCAGGGGTGGCAGGAATGCCAGAGGACCACGCTGCCATCCTAAAAGGCCTTGACAGGCTGGAGACAGGGCCCAACAGGAGCTTTTGGCATTCAGCAAGGAGAAGTGCAAAGTCTCACCCCTGGGGAGCAACAACCCCCTGCACTGATGGACACTGGGGCCACTGAGATGGAAAGGGCTGGAGATCCTGGTGGGCACCAAGCTGAATACTAGTCAATGTGAATATTACACTCTTGCTGAAAAAGACATTCTGGATTGGATTGCAGAAACTGCTGGCAGCAGGTCAAGGGAGAAGGTCCCTGCGCTCTGCACAGCAATGGTAAGGAAACAGCTGGAGCCCTGTATCCAGTTCTGGAATCCCAATAAAAGAGAGGTATAGACATAATGGAGAGTATAACAAAGGGCCACAAGATGATGAAGGGATTGGATCATTTCTCCTATGATGAAAAGATGGGAGAGAGTTGTCCAGTGACAGGACAAGAAGCAGTGGGTACAAACCAGAACATGCAATACATTCTTTTATTGGCCAAGTGACCAGCCACAGGAGCAGATTGACCAAGGGGACTGTGGATTATCATCTTGAGACATATTCTAAGCCTCCTGGATTTGGTTCTTGCCAACCAGCTCTATCTGGTTGGGCCCAGATCAAACAATGTTTTGCTCTGGAGGTCCCTGAAAACATCTGCCATTCTGGGATTCTGTGAACAACTTTGCAGACGTTACAATTTTTGCATTACAAAAGACGTTACAAATTTTACATGCATTACAACTTTTGCACTGTATTATTTGCATGCCTGCAGGTTGGAGGCTGACAAGGCTACACTCAGTTACCCAGCCAGGAGAACCTGGGCACTTCTGGAGACATGGCCAAGCCTTAGCAGAGGGGAGAATACATTCTCAGAGCCTGTTTACATCCATGGGCTAAACGAGCCCAGCAAGAGCAACACCTGGCACCAGCACTGGTGGGGTTTGCTGCTTTGTCAGCACCCCCAAATACCAGCAAAGCTCAGGGTCCTCAGAGCTGAGCTGAGAGGGGACAGGGCAGCCTTTCTCTTTGTCTGGAGAAAGTTTTGCTGCACTGGGTAACACCGTCTGACTCCACTTTCTTCGACGGATTCATTGCCTCGTTCCAGAGCTATTGAGCAGGCGAATGTGTCCGAGAGCAGATGGATCCGCTAAGCGGCTCTTTCTTGCACATTATCTCATACAGTTTGGGTGCAATAAAACTTCCAGGCAGAACAAATCTTCAAGCTTGTGCCGTGCCTTATTTTTAGCTGCAAAGTACGTCTGTTTTAGTGCTCCTAATCCCCAGCTTGGTAGTAATTTATGGAGCAAGCTCTTGGCTCGCTTGGGCCAGAAGATTTGTAGTAAAACTTTTATAAGTTGCAGAGATAAATCCCATGGACTCTTGCAGTCTCGGGGGACTCTCTTCCAGAAGTGTGTTTTGCTGAACACTCCCTCAGCATGGGAGTATGTTCAAGACAGAAAGCCTCAGATGGCTGAGAATAAACTATCCTGGGTGTCATCATGATCTGCAAATCATCTGGAAAGGGAAATCGGGGAAGCCATGGATTCCCCAATCTCAGCTAGAATTTTGAGAGTACCTGCCCAGCAGGAGCTGTTTGCCCCACATTTAGGTCCTCCAAATAGTGTCTGGCAAGCCCTAGGGATGAGCAGCATTATCAGGCCATGCCAGGCAGTAAATTGAGACAAGAGTGGTGGTTCTGTCTTTAATGGGGTAATTGGTGTGATCAACCACTCGCATGTACATCACTGTGGAGCTTTTAGCATGGACAAGGCTGTGCCTTAGGAACAGGGGCAGTAGCAAATGTCTATTTCTCCACTGCCTTGCACTCCTTCAGGGAAGGAGTTTGCAGGATTCAGCTGTACTTTATGCTTCAGTAGAGTAGGGGGATGAAAAAAGTCAAGGAGTAGAGAAGGGGAATGGGATTGAGACACAGGACCCCAGAGTAGCCCCTTGCAGATCCCACTGGAACCATGGGCCCATAGCAGTGCTCCCAGCTCACCCTTCCACAGGCTATGTGTAGCACCAGACCTGGTTTTCTAGAAGCCCAGATGTTTTCTGGAGCTGGCAGCTCTCAGAGATGCCCTGTCCCTGAGGCCAACAGCTGGGGCAGGAGCTGCTGTGCAATGGCCATGGCACAGCAGGGAGAATGTTGATTTGCCATCCACATGCCGTGCTGCAAAGGGCTGGTATTTGCTTTCAGGTGTTCTTAGATTCACATAGACCCATATCCTCAAATACTTCATATTCCCAAAAGCACTTTTCCTGTAGAGAGGGAATATTTCCAGAAACCATAAAGGAAGGAAGGTCAAATCCTTCCTTTAGAAGAAGCTGCTGCAATTCTGCACAACTTCATAACCCAGGCAGGTACCATGGTTAGCTGCAGCTGATGGGTAGATGATCTCCTGGTGTGCTGGCTCCTCCAAAAATGGAGCAGCCTTCTCTGTACTTGGCATAAGGACCATGGAATCATAGAGGGATTCAGGTTGGAAGGGACCTTGAAGGTCACCTTGTTTCCATCCCACTACTATGGGCAGGGACATCATCCACTAGAGCAGGTTACTCAAAGCCCTGTCCCACCTGGCCTTGAACACTTACAATGATGGAGCATCCACAACTTATCCAGGCTCTTGACAACCCCCTAGTGCTGTTGCCTGCTGTTGTAGTGGGAAGGATGGGTATTTCTCAAAAGTTTCCCAGTAGCTGAATCAGGGATAAAGCTATCCCTGCCCAAATTTAGTGCTTCTGTTTGGTGTTCTTTGGGAAATGCAGACAGCAGAGTCTGTCCAATCCCAAACTGTTGGGATCTGATGAGTCTGGGCTGATCAGGGGATGGCCCTGAGAGGTATCCTGACACAGTCCTCCTTCCAGAAATATAGTTAGTCCAGTTTCTGGCATCCACCAGGGATATTTTCCTGGGAGAAAAGTCACCCAGACACCATCTGGAACTCGGAACCCCCTGTGCTTTCCTGTCTCTAATGTGTCTGAACAAGGAATATCTGACAGATTATCAGCCACATCCTAAACAACATTTTACCTTCTCAGTCTCCTGACTGCTGCTGGTCCCAAAAGCCTGCTGTTCCCTCTGCAGCTCACAGCCCACGCGTCTTCTGCCCTGTCACCCTCCCCAGCCCCAGCCTCTTTCCCCATCCCTTGTAGGAGCAAAGCTGCTCTCCTGTCACACTGGAGAGGCTTCTGTCATTGTGGGCATCCTCTGCTCCCTCCACAGGGCTCTGAGGGGGCACTGGGCCAAGCAGATCCACCCTTCCAGAACCCACAAGGGTTTTACCAGCATGAAGCTGGCAAAAACTTTCAGTGTCTCTCCCCGCTGTCATGCAAAGATGTGACCTCTTGGTGCACAGGGTAAATTCTCAGTGACCAGGGTTTCCCATGCAGATCCCAAAAAGCTGACTTTGCTTTCCCATGTCTTTCCCCATTTTCAACCTCGTTTCCCTAGTGAATGAGCAGAATTCATACACCTGGAGCAACGTGCACCCAGCCAGGATGGTCACGAATCTCACCCACCACGGAGAAAGGAGATAAAACATTTCCTGAGCCAGCAGCAGGAATTGCAGCTGCTCTACTCAACCTGAGCAAGCCCTGGCTGCTGCAGGGAGGGAGCACAGGGCAAGGTCTGAGAGGATCTGTGCAGAGAATTGCTGGGAAGCAGGTGTGCAGGCTCTGCTCTGCTCCTGCTGCTGCTGCTGTTGCTGCTCCTGCTCCCATTCCTTCTCCTTCTCCTTCTCCTTCTCCTTCTCCTTCTCCTTCTCCTTCTCCTTCTCCTTCTCCTTCTCCTTCTCCTTCTCCTTCTCCTTCTCCTTCTCCTTCTCCTTCTCCTTCTCCTTCTCCTTCTCCTTCTCCTTCTCCTTCTCCTTCTCCTTCTCCTTCTCCTTCTCCTTCTCCTTCTCCTTCTCCTTCTCCTTCTCCTCCTTTCTCCCGTTCCTGCTCCCGCTCTCGGCGGTCTGTGCTGCCCTCGCACGGCTGTTCTGGGAGCCCTGCAAGGATTCTCCAAACGGAGCAAAGGCACCCACAGACCCCGGCTGCGCTGCTCGGCTGCCACCGAGCCTCTGGGACACCCCGAGCAGAGGTGGATTTACCAACAGTGATGTCTGCAGGGACCCCCGCCCCGGGGACACTCCCTGGCAGCTGCAGCAGGTGCTCTGCCCTGGGAGAGATCACACAGACCCCCAGTGAGGGGCAGACACATCCCCAAAGGAGAGATGCATCCCCCTCTCCCACATCACCCCCTCATCCTGATTCCAAGAAAAAGGCCCAGACCAGCTTCCAGCAATGACCGATACTCCAGGGACTTACTAGAGACAATGGCTTTTGACATACTGCATAAATCCCTCTTTTCTGGTCACAGATTTCTTTATCTTCCGTATTGCTGCCCTCCTCCCTGTGTACAGCCCTGCCATGCTGCTCCTGCCACTGCAAGTGGCACCCTTTGCTGCACAGGTGTCATTTCTCATGGGGAGCAGGTGTGAACCAGTGACACACAGCCAAACATCAGATTTCCCTGGTGCCTCACGTGAATCCCCAGCCCAGAGCATCTCCCCCTGGTGCAGGGGTGGATATTGCTCCCTTTCTCATATGGGTGGTCTGTTCTCCATTTAGAACTGTCCTTGCTCAAGGGATGCTTGCTGTTAAATATCAAATTCCTCTGTTTTCCTGGTGCCTCTAGCCTCAAGACCTTCATCTTCTCGTGACCCTGTGCCACAGAGGTTATGCTGTTATCCTCTTCTGTTATGCTCCTTCTCTCCCAGGTGTCCCACTCTGCTTGGAGCCACAGGGAGCAGCAGCAGCTTGAAACAAAATGGTCAAACTGGATGCTTTTCCCTTTTTCAAGATTGGAAAGCTGTTGCCTGAAGGAGCTTCTTGGAGGATATACCAGTAAAATTCAAAACCCTGGTGAAGTTTTGAGTGAGGATGGGGTGTGGCTTGGCCCCTCTCAGGAAATCTCTGTCTCAAAGAAAAAGAAAAAAAATCTCTGTGCTGCCTACCTGTCCCTGAATGCCAGCATGTTTCTGTTCTGTTTCTGGGACAATAATTACACCTGACACAGTCCACACAGAACCACTGCCCTTTGCACTGTACTTTTCCTGATTTTTCACTTCCAAAACTTTGGCTTTTCAGAGGTTTTTGGGGGATTTTTGCTCAGAGTAAAAAACTCCCAACAGATATCTCCAGTGTTCTGACTGTTTCAGAGTTCCATGTACCCCTGAGCAGTACTGGGCCCCTGAGCTCCAGGGAACCAGGAGACCTGGAGCACGGAGGAGAGATGCGCCTGCCATCTTCTGCACAACAAGCCATCACTGCTTAAAGGGAGCTTGGCCTTTAAAAAGAGAGAATTTTCACAAAGGCAGATAGTAATAGGGTAAGAGGAATGATTTTAAGCTAAAAGAAAGATTTCTATCAGATGTTAGAAAGAAATCTTTTTACTGTGAGGGTGGTGAGGCACTGGCACAGGTTGCCCAGTGAAGCTGTGGATGTCCCACCCTTGGAAGTGTTCAAGGCCAGGCTGGATGAGCTTTGAGCCCCTGGCCTAGTGAAAGGTGACCTTGCCCAGGGCAGGGGGGTGCTGCAATAAGGTCATCTTTAAAGTCCCTTTCATCCTAAACCATTCTGTAATTCTATAAGATCCCTGCCATTAGATATCCCAGCACTCTTTTCATCAAGTGCAAGGAGCATCATTTGGCCATTTGAATCCTGATGCTGCCCTCGCCCCTGCCACAGCAGTAAAAGTGGGGTCACACAACACCCAGGGAAGCTCCAGTTTGATGGGTCAGAGTTGCTGGGTCTCGGGTTTTTGGTTGATAATTGCTGCCCCGAGATGCGCAGGGTGTCTCTGTTCTGGCCTGCGTGTCGGAAGAACGAGTCTGGACTCTTCAGTTTTCGGTCCTGAGGTTGTTTATTAATTCTTATCTATAAAATTTTCTTTCTGCCCAGCCGAGATCTGCTCAGCAAGGCAGTCATGAGCACTCTGACCGCCCCTGAGGTGGTGTTGTCTTTTTATACAAACTACGTATAACATATTTACACT
Source organism: Melospiza melodia melodia (assembly GCF_035770615.1). Lineage (NCBI taxonomy): Eukaryota > Metazoa > Chordata > Aves > Passeriformes > Passerellidae > Melospiza > Melospiza melodia. The sequence continues at coordinate 8,772,895 of NC_086226.1, forward strand.
TAATTCTCAATACCCATCACCTATGTTAGACAGTGCACCTCTACTCTAAACCAATCCCAAAGTGCCAACATCACTGCAGAAAATGGAGACCAAGAAGAAGAAGAAGAAAGGCTAGACACGCCCAAGTTCCTCCATCTTGTCCCCATTACCCCCATACCAAAAATGCTAAAATTTGTCTTTTCACGGTGTGATGATTTTATTATTATACTATTTAAACTTCTGTGAATTTCAGGTCCTCATACAAAGTTGGCAACTTGCTCCAGGGGTCAAAATCAAACCCGCAGGTTCTCTAGGCTGTGTGCCAGGGTCTCCGAGCCCCCTGGCGGGGTCCTCGGCGGTTCTGGACACCCGGAGGGATGCGCTGAGTTCCGACAGCTGGGTACGGAAGGTCCTGTGGGGCGGGTAAAGGGGGCAGAGATTTGCGATCCGGCCGTCTGCAGCAGTGCGGGAGCCCGGAGGAGGCGGGCGCTGCCCGGGATGCGGAGCCCGGCCCCGCTCGGCAGTCGGGAGAGGGCAGCCGCAGCCCGAGCAGCGCGGCCGGGAGGAATTCCCGCATCCCCAGCCTGGCCGGGCGCTGCTCCCTCTCCCCCGCAGCCCAGCCCGGGGGCGGCCGATCCCGCCGGGATGCGCACACACCAGCCCCGTGCCCGTCCCGAGGTGAGCCTCCTCCTTCCGCAAAACCGCTGCGTGCTGATGGAGCCGGGATCCTGCAGGGCAGAGGGTTTTCGTCACCGGGTTCTCAGTATCCCCATCTTATCCCTATTTCCCAGCTCTGTTCCGTGCTACCCCCATTCCATAGGCGTGGATCTGGGCTTGTGGAGGGCAGGAGAAATGGGACTTCTTGCATGAAAGATCAAGACCTTTCCCATCCCTGTGAGCCACAAACCAGAAGCAGCCTCCAGGGGCAGTGCTTAAGGAGAAGCCCCATCCTGCCCAGATTCACAGATGTCAGCAGGTACCAGGAACGGCTGCATCAGCAGGATCAGCAGCATCTCAGCTCTGCTGGGATTTGCTGGAGAGATGAAGAGTTATTCTGCCGTGAGACTGAGGAGCAGGAACGTGACTGGTGTACTCCTGGGTCTGAACAACCAGAAGATAGCCTGCACACTGTCACTGAGGGCTGTGGGAAGCAGCCAAGCTTGCCCATGGCAGGGTCTCCTTGTGTGGTGCCCGGGAGGCAGCTCCATGGGCAGCATCCACATGCTGAGGGCTGGCACCAGGGAGATGCTGTGCAGAGCCAGGAGAGAAATCCACCCTCCGGAACATTCCCGTTTTTCCTTTGTAAACAAATTCTCATGTTCTTTGGGTTGGTTTTTGCTTGCTATCTCATCCTGTAAATTTAATGCCTTCAAAAAGTCATACTCAAATATTGCCATGGTCCTTCAGTGAATGTCTGCCTCGATTTTATTTTGGTAAAAAAACACGTCTTAGAAATTTAAGATGCCTAAATACAACAAAACTAATATCAAACTCTTAAAATCATTCTCAAAAGGCAAATGTCTCTCTCCCCTCCATAGATTTAACTCTCTGTGACTCAAAATGCTGTGTCAATGATTTCAGACCAAGTGCTGAGCCTTGTTTAGTGGGCTCCAGCACCCAGCTGCCTGTTCTGGGAGAAGGGCTGCCAAGCTGTCCATGGTTACAGGAGCTGGCTGGCTTTCCCCTGTTTATCAGCTCACTAGCACATTCTCCCTTTAATAGCAATGCAATCCAGCCAGCCATGTGACCCTGCGGGGACCAGGAGCCCTCTGAGGGCTGGGGAGGTTTTGTTTCATGTTCCCTGGTGGTTTTGGACTGCACTCCCGAAACGCCAGCCCAGCCCTTGCTGCTGCCCGTCAGGCCCTGGCAGGAGGGCAGGCCCTGTAAACAGCCATGAGTGTAAGGCACCTCTCTGTGCTTCCCTCCTCAGCTGAGAGCTCGCCCGTGTCTCTCAGCATGCAGTGCTTCCCACGCTGCCTCCCAGCTGCTTGCAGTGCACAGTGGTGGGAGCAGCTGGGGTGGCCCAAGTCCCCAGAAAGGCATCTGTCCCCAGCCCCACATGGAGGTATTCCCAGCCCTCAGCAGCCTCCAAACCTTAAACTCCACCCTTAAAGCAGCCATAGTCACTGCTGTGGTGTCCTCTCTGGGTTGAGGGCCTGCCACAGCAGCAGGGGTGGAACAGGCTCTGTGAAGCTGAGGGCCACAGGCAACAAAAAACTGGGGTCCAAAGAGTGAGCCCGGGCTCTGAGCACTAGCAGTGGCAGCTGGGCTGTGCTCCCCACTCCTCCTTTCAAGGTGAGGTGGATGAAAGTCCCTGCTGCAGCAGCAGTGCAGACCTCGGGCAATGCTCACTGCTGTTTTGCAGAGTGGAAGTGAAGAGCCAGAGAAGATGTAGCCAGACTGGGACATCCGGGTGTTGGCACAGGTACTGACTGTGATGTGGCTTTGGTTTGGGCATCCATCAGCAATTTGTCTATGGCACAGGGTCATGAGAAGATGAAGGTCCTGAGGCTAGAGGCACCAGGAAAATAGAGAAATTTAATACTTAACAGTGTGTCTGGACATATCTGGGAGAAGCCACCCCATCTCGAACAGGATGATCTTTGCACAGCACTGAGCCTCCTGCCTTTTGCTCCAGGACAGGATTGCTCCCAGCTCCAGGATAGTGTGATAGTTCTGATGGTGTGAATCAGAGCAGAGCAGGGCTGGCAGGGCAAGCGCTGCAGCACTTGGGGTTTTTGCTACCTTCATTTCACAATGTGGGCAGCCCAAGCTGTGACCATAATAAATAAAGTGACAGCCAGGGAGCAGAGCTCTCTGGTTTCCTGTACACCTCAGGCTGGCCAGGGTAAACACACAACAAGCCTGCACTTCAGACGGGGCCATGCCCACAGCACGTCAGCCAGAGCCTGGACACATGCCAAGCCAGCCAGAGCAAAGCCACTGAGCAGGAGACTTCACAGGGCAAGTCCCACACAAGGAAAATACACTGGTGCTGAAAGGCACAGCCCCATTGCTCCAAGATGCCTTCATCCAGCAGGCACCTGCACCTCTAGAACGATCACCTGTGTCTCTGGGATGTCAGGGACAGTCACTGGGGTTGGGTTACAGTACGTGTGTGCCCCATCCTTGCCGAGGCTGCAGGGTTGTAGAGGATCCTCAGACAGGCAGTTCTGAAATAGGTACTAGGAGAAGCTTCCCAGAATCAGCCAGGCCTGCTCATGAGGAGACACACCCTTTGGCAGTCCCCTCTGCACAGAAACCATGAGAGGACACCCCAGATTTCCGAGGTACTCATCTCCAGTCCCCATAGTCCTCTTCCATCCATGCATCTGCTCCCCTCACATCACACAGGCAGAAATCCAGTGAGTGCTAACTCAGCCAGCAGGGCTGAGGACCAGCGTCCCCATCCCTCAGCACATCACCATGACAGGGCACCTGCACATCAGCATGACACCTCTCACTTCAAGTCTGGCCCAGCTCCAGGTCTTGAGCTCATGATCCCGAACCTCTCAATCTCCTCACCCAGCCCAGCACATGGGAGCCCAGCTCATGGATGTGACCAGCTTCCTTCTGGCAAAGATCTCAGGACATCCCTGAGCACACAGCAGCAGCAGCAAGGCATGCAAAGCTCCGACAGGGAGGGAGGGCAGCACACAGCTCTTATGTGATGGCCCAGTTCAGCCTGTACTGCGTGGGTTTGTGGTAGTGTAATTCAACCCCCAGATGTCTGCTCACATGTCCGAGCCTTGATCTGCCTGGACAAGAGCTGCCAGCTTCCTCTCTGCTCAAGAGGAAAGGGAAAGAGACTCTATGGTCCTTAAATTCTGTCCTTTCAGGGTGCTGAGAAGGAGACCAGCTGTAGGACAGGATGCTGCAGGCAGCCTGAACATGTCCTTTTGCCATAGCAGAAGGAAGCAGTAGGGAGGTGTGTGGAGCCAGTGATCCTCATCTGAGCCTGAGGATGGAGCAGAGGAGGAGCTGCAATGTCAGAGCTGTCCCGTGCCAGGGACATCCCACTCCAAGGACCCTCAGGTGTATGCAGCCCCATCAAATGCCCTGCTCATCCATCAGACCCCGCATCGCTGTCAAACCTCCTCCTCCTTCACACAAGACTGCAGCTCTCTAGCTCGGCTCAGAGCTGGTAGCTCAACAACAGTCCAGATCCCCACTACATCCCTGCTCCCAGCACGCCACGCACAGTGCCAGCTCCAGCCCCCTGCACAGACGCCCCTCCGGATCAGGTTCTGCTCTCAGATTCCCACTCCCAAGGGTGGCCCGGGCCCGGCAGAGCTGGGGTTTCCCCAGATGCTGGGCTCGGCTCTGCAGCGCTGCAGCGGCAGGGAAAGCAGCGTGTGGCGGCCGGCCAGCGGTGGCGCCGAGCAGCCCGGCTCCCGGTGGGCCTCCAGCACCACGAGCAGGCACGGGGCAAAGCTCGGGGGCTGCTCCCGGGGCAGCAACCAGGGCCAAATGCCTGCTGCAGCCCGTGCAACTCCGCTCCTTCCACAGGAGCTGGCCGGTCCTGGAGGATGCTCAGTGTCCCTCGGCTCGCGCAGGATGCAGAGAGCAGAGCAGTATCGGGAGATGGGAAGGGGAAAGTTCGGAGCTGGATGGAGGAAACCTCTCTCTGCCCAGGACCAGCCCCTCCTACACCCCCAGGCTCCCGAAATCCACGTGAGCCACCAGTGAGGGAAGATGTGAGCAGGCTGGTGGAACCAGAGCCCACCTGCAAAGCACCTGAAGGCCACGTGAGGTGACTCAAGGAGGGACATCCCCAGCCTTGGCACATCCCCAGCTCTCCTAGTGCAGGTGGGATGGAGCTGGCCACGTGTGGCTGGTGAGGCAGCAGCCTCAGCCACAAGCAGATGCGCCACATTGGGCTATGCCCTGGGTGATGTGGGCACCAAGCCTCAGCCATTGCTGAGCTCAGCACTCAGTGCAGCCAGGAGCCAGTACAGGAACTGCTCACCCCACACACAGCCTCCACCTCTCCCAAAGTCTGATATGGTGGGGTTGAGCTGGGATGAAGGAAACACTAGTTTGTTATCACATCGATGCTCAGGAGGTGGGATAGCTCATGGGTGTGTTTTTGTGGTGTTGAAGAGATAGGACTGGAAAACAGCAGGTAGTCTTTTGTTACACGAGGTTCGGGGACTCGGGGATGTACCTGGATATGGCAAGGATCAGTTTGTCACTGTAAGGTTGCAGAAGGACCCTGTGACCCTCTTCACTTCTGCCAGCCCTGTTTGTGCAGGGGAAGTGCTGCATGGATGCTGCACACACCTGGAATATGTGGCCAATATCTCTGCACAGGCAGAGACAATGTGGGGAGGGAAACACTGGGTGCGTCCCAGGGCTCCAGCAGTGCCAGCCTTGATGGCATCAGATGGGGAAACCCCAAAGGAGACCTGGCCTCAGGTGCTGCCAGAGAGGAAAGCTCCCAGTGGGTCTTCACCAGCTGGCTTCCTGTTGCACACTTCCAACAAATCTTTTTCTTATTAAGAATTTTCACTACAATAAAATGGCAAACCAAACCCATTTCCAAGGGAAAGCAGCTTGGGTGGTGGACGTGTCCTGCAAAAAAGGGATGCAAGCACACACCACAAGCTGCGAGGAGGAACGAGCCTTTTCTTCAACTCAGGGACACAAACCCCAGGGCCAGCTTTCACCCCGCATGCTCCCCATCAAACAAACCACCACAATAATAAACCCCAAAGAAATGGCCGGCCCAGGGGCAAGGGAAACTGAGTCACAGCAGAACCCGCCTGCCTCCACTCCGCCGGGATGCAGGGATGGGGGCAGGCACGGTTGGTGAATGCTGACCCCCGAGAGCACCGGGGAGGGCTGTGCATCCTCGAGGGCGTTCCTGAGCCTCGGGGGGACACTCGTGCCCCGGAGGGCACCGCACACCAGTGCGCCACGGTGGGATCCCCATCCCAGCGCTCCGGCCGGACTGACACGGGGGGGGGAACACCGCGAATCCCGGGCAAGCGGTGGGCGCGGGATTCGGATCCCTCCCGGTCCCGGGGGGCGGCTCACAGGCAGGAAGCGTCCCGGGGTGGTGGCGGCAGATTGGCAGAGCCCTGCTCCAATGGAGCGGCGGCGGCAGCCCCGGCGGCTTCGCACCGCCTGCGCTACCGGCCCCAGCCAGCCCGGTGCGGGCGCCCCGCTCCCGCTCCCGCTCCGCTCCCGCTCCGACAGCGCCATGGACACATAGCCGCGGCGCCACGCAGGAAGGTAGGGAGCGCTCCCCGGTCCCCAGCCGCCGAGGGGAGCGAGCGGCCGCCGCCGCCCCGACTTCGCGGTGAGGGACGCGCGGCTGCGGTCAGGCAGCTCCCGGAGCTGTTTGCTGCCCGGCTGGAGAAAGTTGTGCGGGTGTGTGTGTGGATGTCTGCGTGTCTGTGCCCCCTCGCAAAGCAGCTGCCAGGGACTTGCCCTCCCGGCTGCTTGTGAGTTCCCAGGGCTGCTCCCCCTTCTCCGCCCTCCGCGCCTCCGCCTTGCCCGGAGATGCTCGGGGTTTGATGTTCCTGGACTGGCATGTTTGAGCCCCTTCCCCAGCCTCCACAGACCACCCCCTACCATTCCCGATTTGGACACCCCTACTGTGTCTGAAGGGAGTTTTCTGGAATGCCAGGCAAAGCCTCCCCCCTGGCAAGGCCCCCTCTTCTCCTGGGGGGTCCAGGGAAAAGCTGCTCCCAATTAGGCGAGGCGCTGAGAGAGGCGCTTTCCCATGCGCGGGCGCTGGCAGGGCTCTGCCTGCCTTGTCCCTCCTTGCCCCGGGATGCTGTGTCAATCCCAGCTTCTCTGTCCGTGCCAGCCCCATGAGTGGCCAGCACTGGGCTGTGCCCACCACCACCCTCACCGACAGGCTGTGTCACCCACCAGGTCCCCACCAGCTCTGCCTCTGGGCTGGTGAAGGCTGTCAGAGGTGTCCAAGGCGTGGAGCTTGGCTTGGACATCTCTGTCAGCAACTCTGACCCCACTGTGATGGGGCCTGAGGTTACCTTGTGCCTGGTCCCCATGGATGGGAAGAAGCCTGGCGCTGCAGCAGCTCACCGATGTGTTTTCATGCACACAAAATGGTGTTGGACTGTGTGGCATAGCCAGAGCTGAGACTTCTGGGGCTGCCCAAGCTCCTTGTGTGCCAGGAGGTGGCTGCCCCACGTCTGGCTGTTGTGTTTGCAGGAGGAGGTGGCGTGTTTGCACTCTACCTGTTTACAGGAGGGCAGGTCACAGCTAGGTTATGGCGTGTGCAGTGACATGAGGCACACTTCATCCCAGTCTGGCACAGGGAAAGGGTCTTCAGAGGGAGCTGGGAGCTGGTGGAGGACCTCCTGTGATAGGGACAAGGATGTGAAATGGCCACAATGCCTCCTCATCAGCTATACACCCTCTGCCTCACCAACCTGACACTTTTTGGGCAGAAACAAAGGGGCAATATGTGCTCTCCAGAGAGCTGCAAACCAAGCATGGCAGCAAAAATGGGACTGGAGCTGGGGGACAGGGTCAAACTGGTGACAGCGGGGCTGTTCTCAGGGTTGGATGTCACCAGCAGTGGGTGAACAGGGTATGTGGGGTTCAGTGGGGTGGTGGGGAGGACTCCCTGGAGGGTGCAGCTAATGGCAGAGCCTGCAGGAAGGTGGAAGAAAAGCAGCTCTGGTCTTGGGCTTCCTATTCCAGGAAGAGGAACCTCACAGGGAGGGGAAAACTTGACTTGATTATATCTAATAAGCCACTTTTTCCCTGTCCCAGCAAGCTGTCCCGGCGGCGGGGGGAGGAGGATGCTTGGCCAGTGCAGGCCCTGTTTGTGAGGGATGAATGAATGACTCACAGTGCACTGAGTCTCTGCGCCGTTCCCATCGCAGCAGCAGCAGCAGTTCCCCTTTGCAGCTGCTGGGCTTATCAGAAGCTGTCATGCTGGGTGGGCACCGAGGTGGCCCCACAGCTGCAGCCCACACATGAAGGTGTCCTGCCTCTCCTGCCCCTCTCACAGAGCTCACCTGGACCATCCTGAGTGAGGAAACCCTCACGGATGGCTGCAGTGCGTGACATCCTCACCTGCCATGAACTAGCTGAGCACTCAGTTTAAACCCTTTATTTCCACCCTGCTCTTGTTCAAAGGCAACTCCAGGCTCTTCCTGCTCACACAGGCCTCAACCTCCCTCTGGTTTCCTGCCGAGTGCGTTCCTGGAGAGCTTATTCCCCTGTGGGTTTGTGCCAACATTGTGCTTTTAGTTCAAGACCTCTTCTCCCTCTCTGGTGTTTACCCTGCTATATTTACAGCTTCCTCGTTAGGCTAAGCAAGCCAAGGGATTCTTGCCTCCCCTTCTCCTGCGGGTTTGGCTCTGGAGGAAAACCCCTTGCGAGATGCTTCCTGCAGGAGGGGCAGGTGCCGGCTTGTGCCTCTGCTTTTCCTCCCTTTGGAAAATTTCTGCATCTCTCACAGCTTGTTTCCCCTCCTCTTGCTTAGGCATGAAAGAGGGTGGCTCTGCCCCTGCCCAAGATACAGCCAAGCGCAGAGTTTGGATGGTATGAGAGCTCTTCCCTATAGGCAGCACACGGGATCTTCAGCAGCATTTGGGATGCTGATACAATGCCAGCATAAGGGATTAGCCCTGGGATGTCTGAGTTGGCTTGCTGGGATGTTTAGAGAGTTTTTGGTTTTTCTAAGTGTTCCTGTGGTTACCACAGCATCACATGTGTGAAAATCACCAAATCTCTCCAGCCAGGGATGCCATGACCTTATGACCTGAGTTTCTACCAGCAAATCTCTCTGCACCTCCCAGGGATGGTTTTCTTCTCCCATCCAGGTTATGAAGGTGGGGAAGGGCAGATGCCTTGCAGTTGTGGTAGAGTCTTGTCCAACAGCCAGATTCCCATGGACCATTTCCATGGAAAAAGGAAAATTCCTCTGGAGATTAGTAGCAGGTTTGCAGGGATCAGTGTGTAATTAAGAATTGTCTCTCAAGTTTGACTGCTTCCCAGGTCTCTGAGTCACCCTGGCATGGCAGTGGAACAGGGTGAGCTTTGGGCTCTTTTTGAAGGTCACAGCACCTGCAATCCCTGGAGCATCTGCCAAGCTCTCCAGTACAGGTGGATGGTTGGGCTGGGCTGGAAGGTGCAATTCCTTCCCTCTAATGGTACGAGTCTGGGACGTGGCAAAAAAAAAACTCCTTCTGCTCTGGTGTTTGAGTTGGGGGCATCCAGTAAAAAAGAGACAAGAAACCTGCCAAGATGTGATTTGCCTCTTTATTACCAGGGCTGCTCACTGAGGTTACATTGGTCACATCTGACCAGCACAGCTTGGGCTTGCTGCAGCGGGCATTGATCATTGCTGAAAAGGCTCTTGAGGAATTTTGGAAGAGTCTGGGCAGGGGAAGATCACATCCACCTGCTCATACATGTTTCCTAAAGATGCTTTTGGAGAGGACAAGAAGGCTGGACAGATCTCAGGAGATCTGACAGGTTGGACATGGGGCTGTCCCATGCAGGTGGCGGTGGCCTGCGTGCAGGCAGGACTGCATTGGCCAGGAGAAGGGAGGATGCTGAAAGCACTTTGGAACTCAGCCTGGGACTCCCCAGAGGCTGCTCAGCTCTGGTCCATTCCTCTCAGTACAGGGAGAGCCAAAATAGAAACTGCCTAATGAAAATTGTTATGGACCCGCAGAGATTGCCGTATAGGGAGAGGTGGGAAAGTTCAGGGCTCCGCCATCTAATGAAATCCTTATGGTGGAAATAAAATCATTTGGGCATCTTCTGGTTTATTTCACCTCCCAAAGTGAAAACAAGGCATGCCAACCCTTGTTGAGGAGCCAGCGCTGATGACACACTGAGGGGAAGAAGGGAAGGAAGAAGCTTCCAGCTTTGGTGGACCATCCTCTCTGCAGCTGTTTGGGGAGGATCTTCTGACTCATTAACTTTGAGGAGTGTTGTGCTCAGCTGTAGCTAAGTGTCATCCCACCTTGGGGAGCTCCAGACAGGGCTCAGGGCTGCTGCCTGCCATGCTGCTGGCAGCCTGAGGGGCGTGGATGTGCTCACAGAAGAGCACGTGGGGGCAGTAGGGCTGGCATGGCATCCCTGGAGCCCCCGGGCTGGCGTGGCTCTGCCTGTCCAGCTGTTTCCTTTGCCTTCCTGTGCTTTCACCATCCCCTTCCTTTGGGACAGAGGGCTTTCATCCTAGCCAGACCAATAGTCCCAAAGGCACATCACCAGTCCCTTTTTGATGAAGGTTGGAATGGGCATCGGTTCCTTTTGAATTCAGTAACATCATGAAAGGCGAAGTTCAGCCCTTACCTTCCTGCAAAAATGGATAGGGAAAACCAGAAAGGGCTGTCATGAAGGGTCCTCGTTGTGGTCCAGCCCAGTGCCGTGCCAGTGTTGTGACAGAGCTCACAACAGCTGTGCTGCAACAGCCCTGCAAAGGTCCCCAGGGACCGCCCGGCCCAGTGGCCCAGAGTGGTTTTTCACAAGCCGCTGTCACGCAGGGTGCCCGGGCCAGCTGGAACCTCTCCAGACTTCCTCACAGGGCCAGGGCCAGCCCCCGGCTGCTGGGGAGTTCTGCAGGAGTCTTTGCTTTCCATGAGTTTTGCCTGAGGGCCTCAAGGCTTAGGAGGAGCTGGTGGACCCAACCAGCTATTGCTCCATCCTTGTCTTGCAAGGGCCAACACGCAACCCCGGGGGTTCCTCAGTGCTTTGGCTGCTTTTGATTGTTTCAGCTCCTGCAAGGCTCCCGCTGGGCTGTTTCATGGCCCCCTTGAGGCTGCTCCACCCCATCCTGGCTTTGAGTTTTGCAGCTCCATGGCTGGAGCATGGCTGTGCCAGGGGAGGCATCCGTTTTCTCTGGCCTCCCTGATCCTGTGCCTAGCTCCATTTCCCCTCTCCAGCTGGGACTGTGCCCACAGTCCTTGCACCCCAGCATACAAAAAACAGTGCACATAGCAAGCAAGATGAGTGCCTCCATTTCCTGTGCTGGCACAGGGAGCAGTCAGTGTGAGGGACTGGTCTCTCAGAGTATCTTGTTGACACAGCTCTTGATCTGCTGTTCATCCACATTCCTGCTTCCCAGCTTTTTGCAGATATGCACAGGGTTCTCTGACAGCTCCTGAAGCGGTCTGGTTTGCCCTGGAGATGCCATGAAGAGCTCTGAGCTCTCAAGGCACGGAGGCTTGGGCTCAGAGTGGTCCAGGAGGATGGTGGGATGCCCAAGCTCAGATGGAGCAGCAGTGGTGCTTACACTGTGCCTGGTGATGGAGAGATGAAGGACTTGAGCAAGGCAAGGTCTGTGGGGAAGCAGCCCTGGGGTGCTGCTCTAAGAATAGGATGGTGCTGGGGCAGCATGTCCTGCTGCATCCCCAGACTTTGTCCCCATGAGATATGTCCCCACTAGGGTGCTTGATGGTGAGCTCTGCATGGAGAACTTTCTTTCTCCAGTGCCTGGAAAGGTCTCTGAGAGGTTTTATCACCTATTTTCCCCACCTATCAAGGGCAGAAGACTGTGCAGCAGCATTTAACCCTACAAAGATATGTGGGAGACCTCACATTGCTGCTGGTGATGTGGCTGCTGCATCTCCATCAGCACAGCATTTCAGGGATGGCAGCAAATGCCTCTCTGCCATCCCTCACCACAACCAGAGGAGGGTGGAGCAGAGCCAGAGGCAGCATTTGCGGCCAGCTCTATGAATTTCCAATTACCAGCTCGCCTTGCCACTGTGTGAGAGGTTCCTGCACCTAATTTTTGGTGAAACGATCCATTTTTCTCAGTAATTTAATAGCGTGGGCAGGCTGCTTGCTGTCGGGGAGCCAGCAGCGAGCACGGAGGAGCCTGTGTGCCGGGCTGCCGGCCGTAACCACCTTCCCTGGGCGACGCAGGAATGCTGACCTAATAGAAAAGACATTTAAAGAGGAGTTTTGGAGAGCAGCGCAGCTCAGATTCGGCTCATGCGCATGGCTGCTGATTGAAACAGGGCCTCTCCACGCTCCAGCAGGTCCTGGGGACCGGCATGGGCAGTGGGGGCATCCCTGATGGGACACAGGCACCAGGGCACAAGCCATGCCAGCCATCAGTTGGCACAGTAGCTGCTTTGTTTTCCGGGAAAAAAAGTTGCTCCGGGGGGAGCCGTCCCAAGTTGTGAACTGAGGCTGGGTTCAGCGCCCGGCTGCGGTTCTCCCAGGCTGGAAAAGCCGGCGCGTTTTGCTCTTGACATTTTCCAAATGAGATGTTTTGATTTATTCTTTCTTTCTTTCTTTTTTATTTTTTTTTTTTCAATTTATTTTATTCCCTGCCCCAAGGTAATGTTTGGAAGACAAATTTAGCTTGATTTAACTCAAACCTTTTTTTAAAAAGTAAAACCACTGAAAACTAAACAAGGCCTATCATTTAGAACAAAATGTTTTGGTTTTCATTTTCCTTTTGGCATGAAAAACACAAACTTCTTTTTTTTTTCCTTTTCCTCTTGACCTACAAACAATTTTACTATTTTCTTTTCTCCTCCTTGTTCATTCCCAAGACCACATTGTGCATTGTGGCCAGGGAACAGGCGAGCCCTGGTGCTGTTCCCAGTGGGATGGGGGTCCCGGGTGGATGCTTTCCTGTGGAGACCAGAGGAATCTTGCAGAATCAGGCAGGAGCCGCTCTCCCTGCTGCCAACACTGACTCAGCTGGGAGCTCCTTGTGGAAAAGGGAGGCCCCTGGCTGTGGGTCTGTTCCGGCTCTCTCAGGGGGATGTGAACCGCTGGGCAGGGCAGAGCTGTTCTGCGGGTGCTGTGCTCTGCTGCTGGGCATCCCTACCGAGAAGGGCGAGCTCTGGCATTGCCTTCTCTCCTTGTTTATTCAGTTTTAAAATTAATCTGACCTTCCCCTGCTCAGACTTGTGCAAACACGGCGTGTCCATGGGCAGGGAGCTCTGGCCAGCCTGGGGGGAGTCCTCTCTGTACCCAGCTTGTGGCGTTACTGTCCCCTCTGGACGAGGTCCCCACGAGGATCCGGGTGCAGGGGGATGCTGGGGCTCCCTCCTGGCAAAGGCAGCTCTGGCGTCCATCAGCGCGCGGTTAATCCTCTGGTGTGAGCTGCCAGAGGATTGAGGGCTTGGATCAGGAGTCTCCGAGCTGGACCAGGGGTGGCTGCAATGCTTCCATCCCGGGAAGGAGCCCGTGAACGAGAGCCAGCGATTGTTTCCCCAGCCTTGAGCCCCTCCGCTCCCCGCCAGCCCAACCCTGCATCTCCCAGCCTTTGCCAAGTCCCAGTTCCCGGCTCTGCCCCAGCCTCACCGGGAGCCAGCCGGGCAGGGAGCAGGGAAGGGGCGATGGGGAGCAGCACCGCCGCCAGACTTGGTGCAGAAGCAAGCACCCGGCTCTTCCACCACCTGATTTTATTTTACTCCCCTCTCAGTGCCTCGCTGCATACCACAGCCGTGCTTTTTATAGCCCCCAGCTGCAGCCTCGGCGTGCTCCCAGCCAGCTCCCCGCCGCAGCCCTGCTCGCTCCATGCCAGCAGCCCCGGCCAGGCAGGGGGGATGGACGGCACTCCCGGGGTCCCTGTGGCGGTTCAGGGAGCGGAGAGCATGGGCTGCGGAGGAAGGCAGATCATTAAACCCTAACCCGGAGCCACGCTCCCGTGCCGGCGGAGGCGCTCCCGGAGCCGCATGAGTCACCCCCCGTCGCAGCCGGCACGTGCCGTGTGACAGGTCGAGGCCGAGCGCTGGTGGCCCGTCCCTCTCTGTCCCCTCTGCCGCTCCCAGGCAGCCCGAGGCACCAGCTCCTTCCATGAGCCAGCTGGCTCTGCCGCGGCAGGGGTGCTGTGTCGGCTAGAGGGGCACCCCCTCCATCCCCGCCATCCCCTCCATCCCCGCCATCCCCTCCATCCCCTCCATCCTCTCCATCCCCGCCATCCCCTCCATCCCCTCCATCCCCTCCATCTCCTCCATCCCCTCCACCCTCTCCACCCCCTCCATCCCCTCCAACGCCTCCACCCCTTCCATCCCCTCCATCCCCGATTGCCCCCCAGCCTCTGGCGGGTTTACAGGGAGATTAGAGGTTCCTGCCCACTCCCCGGCAGCGCTTTTACGAGCATCTGGGGCTCGCTGCTGCGTTTCCACTTCTCACAGCCACTTCCCCAGCTGGGATGCTGCTATGGGATCCGGAGCGAGGAGGAGGAGGAGATGAGGTATGAGGCAGTGCTGCCTGCCGGGAGCACCCCTTTGCTGGGCTGCGGTGGGGTTTGCAGAGCGGGGCGGGCGGGGAGCGAGCATCCTCGCTGGGAAGCGGCGGGGGGGCCGGCGCCTCGCTCCCCGGCCTTTCTCCAGACGTGATTTCACCACCGCGGGGAGGGAGCGCGGCCAAGGGACAGGCCCTGCTCGCCCCGCCGGCACCCGGTTCGCTTGCCGGGGCCTTACTCACTTGGGCCGTGCCTGGGGATGCCATGTGCCTCGGGACCCCGCGGGGCAGGCGCTTGGAAAGCCCGGACAGGCAAAGGGAGAG